>NC_060152.1:14137319-14211155 GCF_021292245.1 Micropterus dolomieu
TACATGTTTCTTCTTGAGCAGGGGGACCTTGCGTGCGCTGCAGGATTTCAATCCATGACGGCGTAGTGTGTTACCAACCGTTTCTTTTGTAACTGTGGTCCCAGCTGCCTTCAGTTGATTCATCAGTTCCCCCCTTGTGGTTTTGGGATGATTCCTCACCGTTCGCATGATCAGGGACACCCCACGAGGCGAGATCTTGTGTGGAGGCCCAGACCGAGGGAGGTTGGCGGTGGTGTGGTGCTTCTTCCATTTCCTGATAACTGCACCGACAGTTGATCTTTTCTCTCCAAGTTGCTTTCCGATTCTCTTGTAGCCCATCCCAGCCTTGTGCAGATCAACAATCTTGTCCCTGATGTCCGTAGAAAGCTCTTTGGTCTTGCCCATGGTGGTGATGTTGGATGCTGGTTGTTTGGGTGTTGACAGGTGTCTTTTATACAGGTAACGAGGTGAGGCAGGTGTATTTGATGTAGATAATTGGTTGGGATTGGGGCTGTGTCTTAAAGAAAGACTAACTGGCTTTTAGGAGCCAGAATACTTGCTGTTTGGTAGGGGGTCAAATACTTGTTTTTCCTCATCAGATGGTCATCAATTTTTAGAAATTCATATGATGTGATTTTCTGGAATTTTCTTTGGGATTCTGTCTTTCACTGTTAGAATGTACATATGATTAAAATTATAGATCGTTGCATTCTTTGTAAGTGGGCAAACCTGCAAAATCAGCAAGGGGTCAAATACTTTTTTCCCCCACTGTATGTATATATCGTACAGTGTCTAAGTGTGTGGATCCCATGAGCAAGGTTCTATGGTCCTCTCTCATCCAAAACTGCGACTAGTGTGTGTGAATATGTGTGTTTGTGTGCAATATGCTACTCATTGTGTGAGTATTTTTGGGTATGCTCTTGGTGTGTGTGTCTGACTGCATACCCATGGGTATCTGCCTGAATGTACTTTTTGAGTGTGTGTGTGTGACTGTGTATTGCATGCAGCCATGTGAAGCTGTGTGCCTGCTAGCTGCCTCCAGACTTGTATTCCCAAACAAGCCGCAGGGCTTGGCTCAGGTTTGTCAGTTTGTGTGTGTGTGTGTGTGTGTGTGTGTGTGTGTGTGTGTGTGTGTGTGTGTGTGTGTGCGCACCTGTTTGATAGCGACTGTGTGCAAGGAGTGCACGCTAAATTTTCTCTCACTGTTGCATGCGTTCGTACCTGTCTGTGTGATTTTGTTTACGAATGTGTCTGCCAGCCTGTCCATCTGTCTGTCTGTTCCCATCTCCACCTGTTTGTTAAGTGACTTCCTCCATTTACAGTATGTGTTTGACTGTCTTTGCTAGTCCTGGTCCACAGCTGGGCTGTAACTGGGCCGGGGGCGGCACCTCTGGGTTGCCAAACCATAGCAGCTGCCACCTTACTGAAAAGAAACCCTCAGATATGAAAGTTCTGTGATTTCCAAGTTTCTAGATATAGACAGATTCGATAGATTTTATATTGATTATTGCCATACTGTACCATACTTGATTTATAAAAAATCACACTCAAAGCACATCTCCCAGCAATTGGTTAATACTGTTATTTACTGTTATTGCAGCTCTTCTTCCTCTCTGAGAGACATGTCTCCCTGAAAACTTGTGGTGAACTGAGCTACACAAGTGATGCCTGGTTTCTCATGAGGGAACTAGATAATTTTTGTTTTCCTGCAGCTTGTCATAATTAAATGCATTGTAATGTCAGTATTACATCTAATTAGTGCTAGGTACTTTGAGTTGTCACTGATAGCTTGGCAGCTGTGACAGAACCCATCAGCAGAGATTTGCTGTACCTTAACTAATGTTACTAAGAAAGGTTTTTTTTGGTAATGTTGACTAGCAGATACTGTTCAAACCAGAATGTATTAAAACTAGTAAATATTAATTAATTTTGCATGATTCCAAATTGAAATTTCAATACATGCAGTAAATAAAGGAGTTCATGAGTCTTCTCCACTCACTCTTATCTTTTTTTTTACTCTATGTGGGGCTGCAACTGTCATTTTTTCCCATTATCAACTAATCTGCAAATGATTCATCGTCTAGTCTAGTCTGTCGATCGATCAGTTAATCAACTAATAAACCCTACGTGTCTACATCAGCAATCAAATGTCACTGGCTTTGCTCTCAAGCAACCTTTACTCTTCTGAGTTCTTTTACACTTTCAGAGAACTGAATTTTGAATGAGCTACAGATGAGTTACAGATGTGTGATGTTTTAACTGAGTTTAGTTTTAAGGCACTACTGAACTCCTTTTTTTGCCTTTATTGCCAAAGCCTGTTTCAAAGTCAAGAGAAGAGTCAATCTGATTGTGTCCCCTGCTGATTTCAATGGAGGACATTCTTTCCTGAAATTATATGGATTGATTTAATGAGCACTAGTCACAGATGTTATCGGAGAAAATATAGATTTATAGTTAATGAGTTCGTTTTTTTCTTGTTGCTGTGAATACTTTTTAATTTTATACAGCATAATACTACATTCAAATAACTGATCAAAACATCCCACATCACATGACACCGCACTGCCACCACATCTATACATTTCTTGACTTCTACTGTCCTAGGGCAAAGTATGTAAAGTAAAATATGCAACACGTTCATCAATACAGCCCGGAGTAGAGTCCAGAGAAGAACATTGGGAGAGGGGAGTACTGTAATCGCTCCAAAACACCAGCCTCTGATCTCGTTAAAGACTAATTGATGTTCAGTGTTAACGAGCTTTACCTTAATTAGTGGTATTAAAAAGAACACTGGGCACAATGTGTGGAGAGGGTGGGAGAGGGGCTTGGGTGGGCGGCAGGATTGAGGAAACTATCCACTAATGTTGCATCAAACAAATGATGAAAGGGGAGGCAGAAGAAAGAGAGGGGAAAGAAAACTGTGCAGAGGAAGTCACAGGTTGCAGGGGTGAGGGGAAGAGACGGAAAGGATTGAGGCAAGAAGAAACAGGGGGATTGGCAGAAGAAAAGAAAGACAAGCGAGAGGGGGATTGAGCTAAGCTTGAAGGTTTTCTTTGCAAAATTCAATGAATCAATGAGGTGAAATTGATGAAGAGCGCGGGGTGGGAGAAAACAAGCACACAAATGTTGACTCTATTCCTCTCATCTGTGCCTTCCAACCATGTCCCCCTCTGATATTCAATTCCAGCCTCCCCTCACTCACTCTCCCCCTCTTTCTGCTGCCTTTCCAATCTCTCACCCGGCTCTCCCCTCATGCCCTCTCTCCACCTCCTCTTCCTCATCACACCTTCTCTCATCTCTCGCTCCCTCCACACCTTCTGTCTCTCTCATCGCCTCTCCTCCTCCCCTTCCCTCCCCTCCCCTACTGCCTACCCCTACTCACAGCTGGTACAGTACAGATCACTCTGGGCAACTGTACGACAGATCAGCAGAGAAGGGGGCTCTGCTGACACTGAAGGCAACACTTTACAGGGAGCAGTGCATGCAGCCCACTGCTGCAGTACGCCTGTGTGTAAATTTCACAGGGCTTTGCGAAGGGAAATGATACACTGAACAGAGTATGTCACCTGTGGGTGAAAGAGCTGATTGAAATGGATATCAGCTAGAGACTTCAGCCAAGAGAGGAGAGAGACACCACACAGAAATGGAAAAAACAAACACATTAATTCCAATTTCCATCTGGATAAATGCATTCAGTGGCTTCACATTGCAGGCCAATACATTTGAGCTTGCACTCCCAATCACTGCAGCAAATCTGTAAGCAAACACTGTGAAGCAACACTGTGCCTCTCCATTTTACAGGTCAACAGAATGATTTTCTCCCATGGTGGTCTCTATGGTCCAAGGCCTTTCTTTTTTTCCAAAGAAAGCAGTGGTAGTGATGGCGTTTGTTTGTGTTTGTGCCTGCTATTCACTTTCTGCAAGGTGAAAACAAAAGTTATTTGGGCACCCAAAGGGGGTGCAAATTTTGAAATCTACCTACAAAGTGAAATCTCTCACACATACTCCCTGCACCCAGCTGGAAAAAGAAAACCCGCCTGTTCCAGCTGTCTGAGGGTGTTTGAGGCAAGTCAGCCCATTGGGGAAGATTCCTCGGTGGCAACAGAGGGATAACTGTGTGCTGCCATACGCCCAAATATTCAGCGTATCGGGATATAAATAGATCAAGAGGAAAAACTGATCGGCAATCTTGCGGGCTTAGCGGTGGCTGTGTACGACGAGCAAGCAGACGCACTCACTCACGCACGCATGCACGCACGCACACACACACACACACACACGCACTAAAATTGACCACGCAGCCTGACAAAATGAGCATCAACAGATATGATCACCTCAATTAATACATCTGCAGCAGAGTGAGGGGGAAACTGCAGCCAGCGCCGGTGTTTAAAGACTTAAACGGAACCCAAACTCTGTCGTTATTAATAATGCATAGAAAATTCCTGGCAGACAAAATCATAGCCTAAAGGTTTAGTCTATATGATTAATTGAACTGCCGGTAATCTGTGTTTGTGTGTGAATGTGTGTGTGTGTGTGTGTGTGTGTGTGTGTGTGTGTGTCGTTGGATGATCTGTGCCGGCTGCTGTGAGGAACATATGCGTTAAGGAGGCTTGTGAGTTTTCAGGCGCAGCAATGACAGAGGGGTCAAAGCCCGGTGCGCCGGCCGTTTCCACCTCTCCATCCCCGGCCATCCATCTCTCCATCACAAGCGGCCGCACAGATGCCGACACCCGAGCCCCCTATTCCTGTCTCAATGACGCGTAGCACCCTCTCACTGCCCGAGCCGCAATTAATCTAAGCAGTAGGCTACAGAGTCTGTGTGCGTGTGTGTGCGGGGTGAAGCGGAGAAAAATGCCTCCGCACTGCAAATATCATTAAAATAAATGTACTTACTGTTTTTCACCAGCCTTTCCCCCCTCTTTTCCTGCGTCCCTCCATCCCTTTTCACATCCTTCCTTTTTGAGGTATCCGTTTTGCGGGTGTCCCCCCCACCGCCACAGCCGCCGCCGCCGCCACCACACACACACACACACACACACACACACACACACACACACGCACGCACGCACCCGCAGACACACACTCCGGGAAAATATATATATCTAAATATATATATATGTTCTACATGTATTCAGTTTCTCCGATCTCTCTCTTTACCTCTCTCCCTCCCTCTCTTCTCTCCTCTCTCTCTCACACACACACTCTCTCTCTCCCTCTCCCTCTTTCCCTGTTCTTTTGTTAAAATTCAGTATATGCGCCCCGTCACCTAGCAACCGTCAACCTCTCTCTCTCTCCCTCTCCCTCTCTCTCTCGTTTCCTCCCCCCTCCCTCCCTCTCTCCATCACTGGCGACACGTGTTGAATGCTAAACTTAGCGGTCCGGAATAAAATTAATAAAGGGATGGATGCTCTATATCTCCCCCTTTATCTGCCTTTCCCCCTCTCTCTCTTTCACTCTTGTGCGTAAGCTATCATACTGCAATATAAATATTTACTAGAACCACTCAGCCCTCTCATTGCCCCCCTTCCTCTCTCCTCCTCCCTCGCGTCCCTCTCCATTTCCCCTCCCTCCCTTCCATCCATCCATCCATCCATCTCTGGCTCCCTCCCTGCATCCCTCCCTCGCCGTCCTGCCTTTTTCTCCTGCCTCCTATCGCCTCTTTCTGCTTCTCCAAGCAAAACGGAGGCGCCACACCAGCGTCTGTGGATCCACATGTGAGTGTCACCCTGCCCAGTGCATCTTTGCATGGAGAGCTGCAGCATGCCTGCAAGTGTGTGTGTGTGTGTGTGTGTGTGTGTGTGAGAGAGAGAGAGAGAGAGAGAGAGAGAGAGAGAGAGAGAGAGAGAGCGCAGCGTGCATGTGTGCATGTGAATGAGAAAACTATGTGTCTGTGACCATGTGTGAGCAGCTTGCAGAGGGTGGAGGAACATGCACTATTATAACACAGTTAGTGAACACCTTATTTATATTTAAGTAACTTTTTTAGAACTATTTGTTGAAGATTAATGCTACCTTATGATGTGCTGGATTGTATTTTGTTTACCATTCTCTTGTAGCCAATGGTGGTCATCCTTCCTCTTCCTTTTGCTTCCTATCTGGGATCAGCAGCACTAATCAATTAATTGATTTTTATTATTTATTTCTTTATTTGGATCCCATTGGCTGTCACCAGGGTAGCAGCAGCCTTTCTGGGGTCTTACGCACAGCATCAGATCACAGCAAGATCATCAGCAGACTGTGCACCTGGTTAATCAGGCATATGTTTTATTAGGAAATGTTTGTTTATACAGATAGTTTTAGTTTTATTTGCCCTGGATTTTAAATACAGTATCATCAACATATCAAAGATGTCTCCCTCCAGAGTTCAATGGAATTTCATTTGTGGCACTCACAGCATTAAAAAAATTAGACTTAAAAAATCAACAGCAACACCTCTTCCCAAAATCAGTGTTCTCATTACTTTGGAATGGATAATTCACAGAACAAGCTGTCAACAGTTGAATAGTTTTTATGTTTCCTCAGTAGAAAGTAGTTCCAATAAAAAAAAACCTTGACAGTAAGGCAGAAGTCTCAGAGATGAATACCTCAAAACCAAAACTCTCTGTGTTGCTTAATATCATAAGAAGTATAACTAGAAAGTGTGTTTTAATGGAGGAAATTTTGGTGAAATTGAGAAAAGTTGCACGTCAACAAATGCAAACATATAGGCCAGGTGCACAGACATGGGCAGCAACTAGGATTACTTTCAGTGTCGATTAATCTACTCATTGGTTTCTCAATTAGCCAATTAATTGTGAAAATATTGAAAACCCAAAGATATTGAGTTCATAGCAGAATATTGTTTAACAAAGAAAAGCAGCAAATCCAAAGAGAATGTTTGGAATTTTCTTGAAAATTGACTTAAAGGATTTATCAGTTATTAAAATAGTTGCACAAACACACACAAATAGCCACACGCAACCACACACACACGTTTGACCACACACAGTTTACACCTGGTTGATTCCACTCATGAGGCTATGTGATGCAATGATGCTGCATTAATAAACAATTAACATAAACTGCTGCTAGTTACGCTACATGTGCAGTGATCTATGGTCAGTTTTAAGACTCAGTCCATATGGCAATAAAGGTGAGGATGTAGGGCGATTAAGCTGATCGGCATCCCAGCCCCAGTGATTAGGCTCCAGATGGTATAGAAAGACTGGTGGCTGCTTTTTTTAGGCCATATGATCTGTGATAAGGGATCCATATCTGGTTCAGTGGTGCATTCACTGTCGATGCTGGTATTAGCTGTTCATATTTTATGCTACAGGGGAAAAGGTGAATCAGTTGTTGCACTCATATTCCTGGTGTTTCTGTATTTGCTACATGCATTCATCTTCATTTGCATTCATCAATCAATTCATCATCACACAATTCGCCCGTGTGCTCCTCTCTCTCTTCCTCCCTGTCTCTATAGTGGCCTCTCTGTTTTGCCTGAGGCCCATTGAGATACTGGAGAGGTAACATTAGGGTTTATGAGGCATGTGATGTATGCGTCATAACTGTATTTACTTCAGTGTGTGCCGGTATGCTTCTGTAGCACACAAAGAGTCACAATGTCTGAGTACGTTAACATGATAGTTACAGTGCAGGAGCATGTTTTCCTGTTATGGTTTATAAAGGTTGATCGTAAGATTGAGGCACATTGCTTTGCTGGTGTTTGTTTTCCCAGTTCCACTTAGTGTGTGTGAGAGCATGCGTGTTTGTTTGTGTGTGGGAGAGCGAGTGCGCGAGAGAGACAGTTTTTCAGATTTTTGTTGTTTGGTTTAATCTGATGTGACTGGGCTCTCCTATCTCTATTTACGCATCTGTTTAGCTCTGAGCTAACAATCAAACAATAAGGTTTTCTCTCTCTTTCTGTCTGTCTCACTCTCACTCACTTGCTCTCTCTAACACACACATACTCAAATAGACATATACTGTGTTCACAGATGCACAGAAACACAAGGGTGCACTTGGAAATTCTGGATCCCATGACAACATTTCTTTACCCAAATGTTCTTTGTTTTTTTAATATAGCATATGTAAATAATTTGTAAATTAATTTATATATATATATATATAATTATTCTGCACACAGCCAGTGGTGGAAGAAGTATTCAGATTTATGTAGAAGTGCTAATATCACACTGTAAAATACTCTACTACAAGTAAAAGTCCTGCATTAAATATGTTATTTTTGTAAAAGTATGATTGTATAATAAGGTAAGTAAAAATACTCAATGCCAAAAAATCTAAAAGACCTCTGAAAACCCAGAAAACTATTCAAAAAGAATTTAAGTAATTACAAGGAAAAGCAAATTCTCACATTTGATAAGGTTGTAGAACCATGAAATGTTTGGCATTTTAGCATTAAAAATTACTTACTTAGCCTACTTACTATTATTTTCTTGATTAATTGATTAATCGCTTAGTCTGAATCTCTAAAAATAACGAATAATGTCCTTGTCAATTTCCCTGAGCCCGAGGTGATGGCTTCATATGTCTTGTCTGACGAAGAGTCAAAAAAATAAAAAATTAAAAAATTAAACTACAATTATCAAATTAGTTACTAGTAAATTTTCTGTCCATCAGCTGATCGATCAATCTACTAATCAACAGCTCTAAATTCACCACTTAATAAGCTTAGCAACCAGTTGATGATACTTATGCCTCATTTCCATTGCATGGTAAGACTCGACTTCACTTGCTTGGAACTGTTCTTTTTTGGTTTTCCACTGGTAAAAGTTGTGGATAGTACCTGGTACCTGGTACTTTTTTCGGTATGACCTCAGTCGAGGTTCCAATAGGGCTGGGGCGATACTAAAAAGTGGTGGTCAGTAAATGTGTCCGTGGTGGAATGTACCTAAATACTGTATTTAAGTACAACTTGAGCATTTCCATTCATAACACTTTATACTTTTACATCTCAAAGGGAAATTGTTATCTAATAACTACTTTCTTTAGAAATTCTGATTTTATATCCAAAACAAATAATTCCTTTATAATACCACAATATGATACATTATTTAGATGAACTACCCAACCGCATATACTTTTAATGTTAATTTTAGCTCCACCTTGACCAACTTCTGCAGGAAAATGCTGCTACACACTCAGAGACCATTTTCCTACATTGAGTTTCACATTTGCTGAATTTTGCTAACAATACTTAATAATACTTAATAATAATATTTTGAACTTTTACTTGTAATGTGGTGTATTTGCAGTAGGGTATTACTACTTTTACATAAGAGTCATAATACTTCTTCCACCACTGCCCTGCATACATGTGCTACTTAGACGGTTGCCCCATCTGGAGTTGGTTTTAACTTTGTTTTCACTTTTTTGAAATGATACACAAAAATAGCCTGCATCTCAAACACTAACCACAAATGTGAGTGAAAAAGGTCCATATTCATACAGAGTTTTCTTTACTTTTGAGTGACATGAAATGTGAATTTTCTGGCTTGGTAAGTTGTATAATTGTTGTTGCTGTATTTTGGAAACTATAATTTCCCAAGAAGCAAAGTTGGTTTTGTAACAAGTAAAAGCAGGGAGAGACAGGAGAAATTTGAGAAAACATTTTCAATTCACTTGGTGTCCCAGGTGGCAAATGTTTTGAACATTGTAATGCAAATTTTACTCTACACAATGATATTTATTGTATATTAAAGCTTATTTACATTTATTCATCAAATAATACCATCACTAAGCCTAATAACCTTCCTAACTCTTCACCCCCACAAACCACACAGATGGTGTAAGCAATTCAGTTTGATCTGAATACAGTTCAAAGTGCGATTAATGAAGTTGGTTAAGAGCCTTTATAATTTTTATGTCACTAGAATCCTGCCGTTTCTGCAGTACTTTTTACAGGTCTCACTGAAACAGGTGGGAAGAAGTTGACCAGAAGGAGTGAGAGATCACTGAGTTGTGAGAAGGTTTCTAGTGTCTCAGGGGAGTGCTGTCAGGCTGGCAGTATACTCTACCGGAAATTGAATTTGGCATGTTCCCACAGGCTTTGAGTGCCACATTCGGCTTTGATCGCTACAACATGTGAGGGCTGGTCTGCTGAACTTGTTGAAACATATCAAATCATCTTATTAATTGATAGAAAATCATGTTGTGTTTTTATTTAAAATTTCCAGTTCTGTTGTTTCCTTTCACCGCTACTGCTACAAGTTCCTTCATCTGGTGTGGATGTCGTTAAACGACCTCCAGCCGCAGGGAATATACTGAGATTTCCACACGGTGCTGCATTAAACAGCCATTTGTGAACTTTGCAAATTTTATTTCTTTTTTATGAATAGTACTGGCCTTAAAGCTATTGGGATGACTCTCTGAGCCTGAATGGACTGTGTGGCATTAACATTAAATATACCATGACGGTATGGTGCTGAGCTGGTTAGACGAGACAGATAGTGGGGAAGGGGTTTGGTAAAGAAGAGTAAAGGGGTCACTGGCAGTACTGGCATGTTTTTAAAAAGCTAGAGATACCTTTTCAACTGTCTTTAAATTCCCCCACCTGGCATTCTACACTATATGAGTTTACTTTGCATTCAGTCGCTGAGTCTATCTTTCTTTCCCTCTTTCTCCCGCTCTCCCACACTGGGCAGAAGTGGCAATTGAATTTCCTTTCAGTGGCGGTGAGTGCAATAGGAAAAAGTTCAGGGCCACAGTGCTGGGCTCTATCTCATGCAGACACTGAACGTAGCCTTAATCCATTCCTCTGCCCTTCCCATTCCACCCATACTTGTCTCCAAATCCCCTCAGCTGCATTCCTGGAATAAATTATTTCATTCCTTTTTGGTCCACAGCATTTTTATACGTCTCTGTGGTGCGCCTCAACTTCTGTCCCTGTGGAGAGGCCTGATGAATGTGTTGGGCTCACACCCTCTGATCATCCCTGCTCTGAAAGCCTTTAGATACACTCTCTATCTGCCTTCCCCCCCCCCTCTTTCTTTCTCTCTCTCCCTTTCTCACACTCACAAATACACAAAGGAATAATGCAAGCTATAGAATAGATCTGGGTCCTTTATCTGCAGAGACAAAAACATATTTTCACTCTCCTCTGTAGATACGAGCTGGTGCTGTTGTTCCTTGTTTCAGATTAATGATGACATTTAAGAACACTGAACAATTTCAAATGACATCAATAATTCATCTGGGAACATATGTACATATGCAGTGTATGGAATTCAGTCTATATTGCGGAGCTCATCAATATGGAAAAAAGCTGCAAGTGAATTATTCTTTTTTATAATTGAAGTCTCAGGACATGATTACCAGAGCAAGAAGCCTGTGTGTGTGTGTTAATATGGGTGCACATGTGGAGGGTAATGTGGGTGTATGTGCATTTGTGTGCATTTGTGTGTGTAGGTGTGTGTGTGTGTGTGTGTGTGTGTGTATGGAGGAATTAATGAATGCAGTTGCACTTTCTCTTTTTTGCGCCGTTGTCATGTTGGGGTACAGCGCTGATTGGCGTGACCTGGAACACTGTCTGGAGCCCCTAACGATGTCGGATAAGACCTCATCTTCGTGTGTGTGTTTCCCACAGAGACACAGCTTGACAACAAGAGATCGGGATTCGATAAGGATAAGTGAGCGCTCCGTTTCATCCAGGTCACCAGGGGATTCACTTCTAACTTCTAACACACCAAAAAGCACACATACACACTTAGAAACCCCTGACGGGCAGGTCCTCCAGTGGTATCAATTAAGGAGCTGGTCCAATTATTGTCTTAGCACCAGCTTGATACTCAGCTACAAGGAGATTAAAACCAAGTTTACATCTGAACACAGAGAAGCCAGCCACACAAGCATACATACAAAGACCCCCTTACTCAACACATAAAACACACAGAGATGTTAGCACAACAACCAGCCTCCTTTTTGTCTGCTGTGTCAGTTGCAGCTGGCAGAGTTTGTGCTTTGAGACACTCTATGAAAAGAGGACAATAATGGAATGTGTACTTTATTTTTCTCTCACTGTTATTTTTCTCTCCTCTTGTCTCTCCCTTTGCTAGGCTAAAGTCTGACCTAAATACTTCAGGTTTTTGATGATTGGACCAAAACAGAGATCAGAGGCGTCCGGCAGGCTTGTCGTGATAGTGGAGGGAAAAGAGGGAGGCTGAGGATCCGGACACACTCGCAGAGAGATGCTGGTACTTACCACACTTCATAACTGTACAACACGGAGCTCATAAACCAGTCAAACCTTATCCTCGCAGACTGCTGAATTCATCATCTTAAATCTTACTCAAAGCCTTACCTTTCAACCTGCCGTGAGATGAAAAAGCTGCAGCATATCAGCTCTGTGCCCTCCATCAAGCCACCACTAATCCAGGCCTGGACGGGAGGGGTCCATCATTCACACGCTTGGGGGGGACACCAGAACCTTTGACCTTGGCTTGTGACCACACCTTGAGATTGAAGAGCCAGTAATGCAGCGATGGCAGACAGCCCACCAGTTAATGATCTACTTTCTTTTCTTCTTCTTTTTCCAGCTTACCACTCACCACCACTGCAGCACTGACACATAGCCCCATGCACACAAACACATTGTCTTTCTACCAAACACGCACGTACGCAGTCAGGGCAGGAAACATAGAGGTCAAAGAACGCCTCACCAGTTTTCTAAGTGCACCCATTCATTTTTCATTTAATGATGTGAGGGGATGTGAAAGGTGTAAGCACCGTGATGAAGTCCCCTTCAATTCCATCACCGCCTGCTCTTCTGTCCTGCAGGACACGAAATAAGGACGGGCAGCTCTGACCAGAAGTAGAGTTTCAAAATGTTTCAGTCAGGTTAAAGTACTGCAGTGCTTCCTTAGCTGAATTTTAGTCATTAGTGTTGAAAGATGAATTTTCTAGTTTAGTTAGGATGCCCTGGTGCGGGTTAAGGTGCAAACATGAACTCCATCATCTGGCTTTCTTACCTAGATCAGGAAAAAGACATGTTAATGTAAGGTGTAAATGCGTGCAGTGCACATAGTGATCCGAATGCGTTCGATTCAACCAGACCACATCTGGAGGTGGTCTTGCTCAAACTGTGATTGGGTGGAAATGCAATCCATACAGCCTGACCACATTCTTAAGAAATACATTCTTAAGAGTGCGATGTGTTCCGGCTGCGACGTGTTCCGGCATTCCAGCTGCGGCCTCTGGAGCTGATCGTAGCCATTAGACAATATTGCAAAGCAGCGTATTTCAGAAGCATCCCAGAAGCAGCTACGAATACACAGCGAGCATTTTTGACGGAAGCTGCACAGAGCAGCTTGAACAAGGCAGGAAGTCAGAAACAGAAACGGCATTGAGAATCTGGTTTCAAAATTAAACACCCGGTGCAGACTCTGAATCATTTGTCAACAATAAACAGTCCCTCCAGGATTTTGTGGGCTTTTTTGTGATTGTTGTGGCCTAAATTTCTCAATGCCTGAATTTGTAGCAGCTTTTCAAAAAAAAAAATTGCAATGAAAGTTGCAATGTTTTAGAGCATTTTTTCCAGTTAAAAATTGTGGGAATAAGTGAAAATTGCAAAGGTAGTTTTATAGATAATTATAGTTGAATCATTAAGCAGTCCCTCCCACCCTAACCCTAACCCTAACCGTGCATAATTAAACAACAAACTTTTGCTTTTGTAAAGAAGATCTGGATACTGTTTTTCACAGTCCTTTGCTGTTATTGTTGTCGGCAAATGTGAGACTTGGTATTGCACATGTCTGCTGCATCTTGTAAACAATGAAGAGAGTTTGCTGACGTATGTCAACGTTTTGCGATGATAGTTCAAATTTGCAGAAAAGTTGCGGTGATTGGTCAAAATTACAAGTTGCACTGCATTTGTTGAGTTTGTGTTAATAGTTGCAATTGCAACATCGTGAAATCCTGGAGTGACTGAATAAACACAATTAAAACAGACAACAAAAGAAACCATTTAACTACATAGCCTACTTATGGTAGAAGCACAAAAAGGGAAAATGACCAACAAGCCAACAATGTCGGGCAGGCAAATTGCTCCACTTCTGAAATGCTGAAAAACAGGGGACAGAACTAAACCACGTTGCATCCCGAACCAGACGCGGCTGGTACCCAGTGGATACCAGCTATAGCTTTGCCTTTTCCTGCTAAGCTCAAGCTGCCTGGCAAAAGATACAAGTAGCAGTATCTAGCAAGTCTTTCCTTGCAAAATATCATGTAAAAATGCACGATGCCCATCTTTAGCATTGCTGTCCTTGACCTGCGTCTCAACTTTTTTCGAGTCCACCAACTACACCTAACTAATTTGCATATTGAGATCAGATCACAATGCTGGCAGATAATGAGAAGGCTTATTAATACCAGGTCCCGTTGATCAGATGTTATTATCTAGATAATGTATCCAGATATAGATCTCATGTTAGTACCAGATGTAAATGGGGCCTCTGTGGCATGTCTTTCGCCACTTCTGTCCCCTCATTTCTTGTCATCTGTCAAATTTCTAATTAAGGTGTGAAAATGCAAAAAATACTTTATAAAAGAACAAAACAGTGTGTCTGTAACAAGTTTCACCTCTGACTTTGATCTTTTAAAGAAGGCACAGGATTCATATTTAACTACAGTAAACATCTTTTTCAGCTATTAATCAATCAAGAAACCAATCTTTTGATCAACTCCATAATTTGCATCAGACATCCGAGAGCTCTGCCATTCTACACCATGGTTACCATTAACCCAGTTCCCAGCCACAGTTAAATATTCAATCAAAGAAATCAAGGACTAGATGCTGCTGAATACACCTCTAAGTCGCCACTAATAATCCTTTAAACTGTAGTGATGCATGTACTGTCAGATCTTTGTGTGCGTTGACTCCAGGGAGAATCAAGAAAGAGACAAGCAAAGCACACCTCAGCTCTCTGAAGTGGCTTCACTTCTCTACACACTGATCTGATAAGATAGGAGCAAACCCCACCAGGAATTTGTTTTCCCCTGCTCTTTCACTGCAGAGTGGATGATATAGTGAAGGCATGTGGCGAGGGGACCCTCTTTGGCCCCGTCTCAACCCACTCTAAGAAAAGCAAGTGAATTCCACCAGAGAGGAAGAATCCAGGGCCATTGATTTTGGCCCCGTCAGACTCACCCGGAGAACCCAAACATCTGCTTCTCTTATTTGATGGGGAGACAACAATATGTGCTTGGCAGTTGCCGTCCACTTTCACCCACACAAAATGAGTGTGGTCCCGTGACTCAAGGACAGACACAGGCAAGAAATTATTATGACTGCTTCGATCCCACCACTCATTGACTAAACACGGATTCAATTAAACCTGAAGCTGAAGGTCATGAAGCAATACAATGTAAGCAAGTCTGGCGCTGTGCTTAATGGAAGTTCTCGTGGCTCTGGTAATATTTAATCCAAAGGCTGACTACCCCTGTGTGTCAGCCATTCATGTACCCTGAGTGCTGTCATAACCTGAGTGTTGGGAATGAGGTAAAGGAGGAATGTGCCGGATAAAGAAAGATGATAGAGAGTGTTGAAAACAGAGTTGGCAGCAGAGGAGATAAAGATCAGAGAGAGGGAGGGAAAAGAGGGGGGGGGCACAGGTGAGGAGATAGCAAAGTACAGTAGGCGGGGAGTGGATACTATAGGAGGGAGAGATGGAGGGAGGGAGAGAAAAAAGGCGATAAGGAGGGATCAGGCGAAGGAATTTGTGAGGAACTGAAAGCAGCTGAGAGCAGTTGCGGGGAAAGGGAGGAGCGCCGAGCAGACAGCAGGGTTACACATGAGAGGTCCGCGGAGGAATTAAACAAAGAGAGAACACAGAGAGGCAGAGAAAGAAAGTAACAGGTAGAGTTAGTTAGGTTTCAGTCTTACCTCATAACTAATTATTACTTTTTCCACGGTGGTGAAAGAAAGCAAACAGAAACTAAGTGAGAAAACAAGCAAACAGAAAGTGCAGCTCAAGGCAGGAGAGGAAAAAGCAGAAGTAGCAAGAAAAGGAGGGAGAGACAGCAGTTAAAAAGTCAGGTCCAGGAAATTAATCGAGGAAGAGAAACATAAAGTGAGTGAGGAGGAAAGTAAGAAAACAGCAGATACTCATTGACAGACAGGACTGGACTTAACTCCATGGATTCCTGACGTCAGCAAAACAAAGGAAGAAGAGCGTCAGAAAAGAGGTCACTGCGGTCCAGCAGCAGTGCAGCTTGCCTGCGCCTGTGTACTATGCAACCGAGACAGCCGAGGTAGACAGACTCAAGCACAGACACAGCTCACAAAGACTGCCCTCTCTGTAACAACACCATGTTGATGAAAGAGTACCGCATATGTATGCCACTTACTGTGGATGAGGTAAGTGTGTTGTCTTTCCCACGCTCACACACACGTGCACAACTTTACATTGAAGGACAAAAGAGAGGGTTTTATTTCAAAGTGTTGTTTCAACTTGTAATCTTGAAAGTGTTAATGTGCTGATAAGAAAAGTGCCAACAGAGCACACAGACCTCCTGCGGCTTCTCTGTGGGAGCTCTGGCACGTTGGGTAGCGAGGTATGTTCAGCACAGACGTGCTCGGCCAATCTAACAGAGCAAATACACAACACCTGGCCAGCAGCGTTGTCGCACTACTGTTGTGTCTTATCTACCCATCTGTCTGCACCTCTGATTCCCTTGCTTGCTTTAGCACACCTAGCACCGCTCAAAACTAGTTAGACTGGTTGCCGCTCTGCAAGACCTAAACTCAAACAAAGGCGCTAGGCCTGCAGGTTTAAAAGCAAAGGATATCCTGCTAAAGAGAAAAGGCGGACAGACGACGGAGTTATGCGCCAAAGTGCCCTTTGCACATAGGAGAAGTTTGCCTTCAGGGTTTTCTGGCAGAAAGGCTTTGGATTTGGTGCCTAAACCTAACCAAGTACGAAGGCTTTCTGCCAGAAAGGCTTTCTGCCAGAAAGCCCTTAGGGCAAACTTCTCACATGTGCATGCCCTTCAAAAGAAATGCCCTCATCAATTCCTATACCATCCCCTCCCTTCAATTCTACCTGTTACCACAGCAATGACAGTGATAAATAGAAGTCCAAAATAGGATTTACAGTATCACTATAGGGCACACAGAAGCTTGAGCTTGCAGCAAATCCTCTTTCGCCTGAATGTAATGTAAGTTTAAGTGCAGCTTATTTCAAGCAGTATCAAATCATGACAGTTACCTCAGTCCAAACCATTTAAATCGTCCTAACCCTTGCTTCATTTTTTAAATGTTGATTCTCAGGTGTGAAATATTAAGTAGTATTTTGTAACACAATACAGCTTGGCTGTGTTAAGGAATGTTCAATATTGTAAACTGCTGTGGAAAAAGCTGACAAGTGGCGGCTGTAGTTCAGGTGGTAGACTGGGTTAGGAGCGTTGGTGGTTCAATCTCCAGCTCCTCATATGCACATGCTAAGTGTTTCCTTGTGCAAGACACCAAACCCCGGATTTCTCACTGTGTGTGTGTACAGTACAGTAAGGACAAAAAGTAACTTGTAAAAGTAAAATGTGTACACACAACTTGGAAGTTTTCATGTTTTATTGCTTTATGATAATAATTCAAAGGGGTTTTAATGTGGCTTTTGTTGACACTGGTCAAAAGAAAAGACCCTGAAAAGAGATCACTAGGAAGTATTCTAAATTACAAAATACATGTTTGCACAAGTCACCCCCTTTAACAGGACACACCTTTATTATCTCTGGTGCATCAAGTTAAATGGAAATCATCTGATCTGTGTGTAGTCAAGAGGTTTCAGTTGATTGTTGTATAAATACACGTGTATCTGGACGTCAGTGTTGCGGGAAAACCTGCACCATGAAGATCAAAAAACACAAGTCAGGGAACAGTTACAAGGAAACTTCCAAGTCACTGAACAACCATAGAGTTCAGATAAATCACTCATTACGAAATGGAAACACTATGGCACAGCTTTAAATCTGCTTAGACCAGACCCTCCTTTAAATCTGTCTCTGTTGAAAAGACCATAAAATGTAAAAACCTCTGAGGTGGGTGAAAATTTTTTATAGGCACTGCACATCACCACTATAAAGGGAATTAGACAGAAATGCTAGATTCTTGATGATTATTGTGTAGGGATGAGGGTAAATGTTGTGCTTCGGGTCTGAGTACACAATCAATTACAAATATTTAGATAAGGTATAGTATGGTAAGGTACCATGTGTTTTGCTAAAATTCATTTTCATTGCATTGTCAGTGGACAGATCCAGGGTTACATAACAAATTGCTTTTAGCATGTTATCACTGGTTTAAAATAGTTGCTTTGAGCTGTAGTTCTTTTTAATTATAACTGCTTTCATTTTTAGTTGCGTCACACTGACTTTATAGATCTTCACCCCACAATGATGAGCTATATTTACACTTCTTTGCAATTGATGACAATCTCACTGCTTGTAAACCTTTCCTTGTTTTCTTTTTAAAGACAGAAAGAGAAAAATACATGGCAAAAACTGTCAATGCATTAGTTTCTCAACACATCATTAAACGTCCTGCTAAGATTTGTTTTGTAGAAGGTGAAAAAGATTTGCAACCTGTGTGTGGGAGGAACTCATTGCACTGTAGTCTGTTAAGCACCCATCACTTTGATTAATTAAGTCCCATGAATACCCAATAAGTAAATATTGAATGTTGACATTCCACAGTAATTGGAACAAGAAGGAGGAGTGTCACATTGATGACAACAGAGTACATTGAAGGATGGCAAACTGATATCTGCCCTCCTCTTTCTCTTTTCCTCCCCACCTTTCTGTGTTTGTACTTTTAATTAAAATAATGCTTTAGCTGCCACCAATATAGGTCAACAAAATGAATTACATTGCAAGGGCCACAGCAGAACAGTTTAGTTGTTTACGGTGTATGTTTTTGTAAATAAAGTTCACCAAATGATTTGCACTTAAAGCAAATAAAATACTGAACATAGAAATAATGTTAAGCAGGAACAAACCTAGAATGATATTATCATCAGTGCAAAAAAATGAAGTATTGTTGTGTAAAGCATCTGACTGTGAATTGTTCAAAAGAAAACACTGACTCTTTCAGGCTGAGCTCATTGAGGAGGCCGCTCCAGATGCCCAAAGGCCTCGTCCTCTTTAGAATATACTCCCGCCTCATCAGCACTGAGCACAAGCTAGGGCTGCAGCAGAGAACAAAGCAACCCCCCCTTAATTTAGACACCATGTATACACCCTCACTAGCCAAATTACATTTTGATGTCAGATATGGTCACTTGAGGAAAATCTTTATACACAGCAAGTGACTTTAAAAAAGAGTAAATACAAAGCTTGCGCCTAAGCAGCACTGAGTAAGTGCCTGTCGAGGCAAAATCGGACTCAACAACAATGGCTGAACCTGCTGCCAGGAGATTTTTCTGTCTTCACTTTCACCAGCTACTTTCTCTTAGTGGCTGATGATTATAATTTTCTCAGAGGAGTGTTTATTGATTATACTTGACTGGATCTTTGGTTACTGAAGTCATCAAAAGTCCTTATTAATTTGTGGCCACTAATGTGAGAAATGTTGTCGATATGTTTCAATTTAATTTAAACCCCCTCTTAAAATGTCAAGTCAAGTCATTTTTATTTACATAGCCCAAAATTACAAATTTACGTCAAAAGGATTTGCATATATCATGCTCTATCCTAAAACCATTTGTTTGGATTAGGAAAAACTCCCAAAACAATTTTAACAGGGGGAAAGGAAGGAAAAATTTGAGTTCTTTCAAAAGTTAAATATTATTGTTTTAAGATATCAGATATAAACCTACCTGCCCAGCTTGAATCTCTCTTGATGCGTGACCAACCAACATTTTGTGAATGAAACTAACATCACACTCATAATGTATCACTTTGATGGTATCTTGAGGATTAGGAATAAGATTGTGCTTTGTGCTTCACATATTCTCACAATAGTTTGTATTCGCTTTTCTCTCTTTTTCTTCACCCCTCCTCACGCCACAAACCTCATGCTAAACCTCTCCTCGGGCTCCAGTACAGGATTGGGCAGCTTTACATGATCAGTAAGCACAGCTGTGAGCAGAGTGGTGGGGGAGAAGGGGTGGAGGTGGTGAGGAACGAGTCAGATACTCACCCCCAGCACGGCCTGGGACAGCTGACCGAGAAGCGAATCCACCTCAGCAGGTAGAGTGCTACTTGCTGTGTTAATGATGTACTAATACTTATCATTCTGGCTATTTGCAGCTTGAACCTTATCCTCGTTGTCGGCTCTGCCATTGTGATTGACACTGATTGTGTTTGATCTTTGATCTCTTACTTCACTGTAAAGCTTTATGTGCTGTAGATCCAAGGTGTCACTAATGATAACCCCCATACTGCCATGTAACCAGCATACCTACATCCAAAGTCCAAGTACCCACTGCCTGAAACATATTGAGTCCTGTAGTGTGGGGTTACAGTGGTAATGTTATTGTACCAGCTCATCATCAGACTTCCAGCTTTGAAAAACACGTCCACATCATCCCCATGACTGCAATTACAGGATATGTGGGAATTTTGTAGGCTTTGATATTTCACTTGTAGTGATGAAAATATATCTCTGTCACACAATAGCTAACAACATGTGCTCACTATAAATCTGAGATATTATGTGTTTACATTCAAATGATGGTGACAATTAACTTTAACATCCTTTAAGCATTTATAAACAGTATATAAACAATATATTGTTGTTTTATAACACTATATTGTAGGTGTTAAAGGAGACCTATCATACTGCTTTTCCAGTCCTATATTGTAGTTCTGTGTCTCCTGTAGGGAAGCTTTGCATGATTCAAAGTTCAAAAAAATTATTTTCTGTCTTATACTGGCTCTTCATGTAGGCATTCATTTCAGCCTCTGTCTGAAACAAGCTGTAGATGCGCCTGTCTCTTTAAGGCCCACCCTCTCAAAGCCCCACCCTCTGTCTTCTGATTGGCCAAGACCTGAAGCACCAGGACAGACAGACTGACTGTTGCTGTACCATTGCTGTGGGAGCAAATGTGGCTGCGTCTGGCTCCGTATGTCGTAGAAAGGAGTCGTTGGTAGAAAAAGATGTTCAAAACAGAGCGTTCAGAACAGGAGGGAATTTGAGGTTTTGGCTCACAGGGATTTCTTTTAAATACTTTTACCTCATTATTTGAAGCTTTCGCCATGTTTAACATGAACATAACATTGTAGATAAGTCACAAAACATGGAAAAGCATAATGGGTCTCCTTTAAGGCTCTTTCAGATAGGAAGCGCTGCACTTGCCGCTGGGTTCAGCTCGTTGGTCGACGCAGCAACTATAGCAGCGAATAATCTAGTTAGTTAGTCCTTCAACCCTAGATATAGTCCAGCATATAACCCTCCATAAAGCAGTAAATTGTTGGTGGATTTACCAACAGGCTAGCTATTTCCCTGTTTCCAGTCTTTATACCAAGCTAAGTTAAGCAACTGGCTAATGTTAACCTACAGACATGAGAGTGTTGATCTTCTCATCCAACTCTCCAATAAGCATATTTCCCAAAATGTGAAACTAATGCTTTAATGTATTTGTGACTCATTTTATAGTTTATTAACCAGATGTTTATAATAATTATATTAATTGACTAATTATTTATTTATTCATGAATAAAAATACTCTCCATGACATCTAACAAAACTCTATACGCTTGTATGCTCATGACGGCAAAGAGCTGTAGCAAAAAATTCTGCAAGAAATGTAGTAAGGGGACCTTGAGTTAAGAATTACATTGTTGAACTAGTGTTTCCAGAGTTCAACTGTTTTAAAACTGCCTGTGTATATACATCAATAAACACTTACAAATTTTCCTATATTTATTCCATATATATTACAACTATATTGTAGTGTTTACAAACTATTTATTATTTATAGTTTAAATATATACTGCTTATAAACCCTAAATAGTAGGTGTTAAAATAAAGTGCTACCCAAATCATTTTTTAATTTGTTTCAATCTGAAGCAAAAGGATTATGTTTCTCCAATATGATTTAAAGAGCAGAAGATGTACAGGCAAGGAAGTGTGTAAGAAATGTTGATGGAAATGTTGTGACAGTTGTTGATCTACAGGAATATGAAGCTTTGAAGCTGTACATGATTGCAATGTCACTGTTATTGTGCAAAAAAAAAAAGAAAAAAGATGTGTTTATCTGCTTTGTGCTCGGGGTGACCATAAACACCATAGTCCATAAATCAGTGAATTGTGATTATGCTGAAAGCCCAGTCAGAAAAACAACCTACATTCATTTCCTAACCCTGAGCTAACCTCACTCATTACCCTAATGTAACCTCAACTCTTATTCTAATCATCACCATAAACCCAAGGCCTAATCCTAAAATAAACTCTTAAAGAAGTGAAGAAATGTTCTCACTGTGGAGGATTTTCCTAATCTTTCTGTGCTCATGGGACATTTGGTCCTCATTAGTAAAGATATGCTGGGAAACACACATACCACACACACGAGTACAGTGAATGCAAAATGTATTCTACCTCAATCATGTTCTGACATGTGACCTAGAAGCTACAGTAACAATTCATCACCACAGGTGTAATTGGGAATGAGTCATACAAATGAACGCTGTGGTGAGGGTCGCCTACAGGTAATCTGGCTATAAATGGCACAAAAACCACTTAGGATCTCACTGTCTCCCTCTATAATCTCTCTCTCTCCTACTCTTCCACTTTCTGACTGGGATTCTTCTTTCTTCCTGTTTGACTTTTCAGCAAACTGCCATCCTGGGTGAAAGCATTTGTCCCACGAATCTTCTACGTGACAGAAAAGGCCTGGAACTTCTACCCATACACCATCACAGGTGTGTGTTTGCGTTTGAGTGCCTTCTGTTTGTGTTTAACATCAGGTTACGTTCATCTCAATGCATTATAGAAAACTTATTTACTTTTACCAGCTGGTTTTCCAAGTGCCATCAAATATTTAACACCATGTTTGCATGTATTCCCCAGTGGCATCATGTGTGTGTGTGTGTGTGTGTGTGTGTGTGTGAGAGAGCAATTGCATGCTCAAGCATTTATGAGTAACTAATGCTGTTTCTCCCTATCCATATCGAATGTCCCTGGTGTTGCAGAATACTCAGTAAGTATTCTCACACATCATTTACTGTACATGAATGCAACAGAGCTCATCTCTTTCCAGTATCAGTGAATCCAATCTGTGGCTTGCTCTCACTCTCTCTATCTCTGCCCTTTTCTCCATTTTTACCTATTGTCACCCCGTAGGTGTCATTCCTCCCCAAGTTCAGCATCCGTATTGAGACGAGATTCGAGAACAACAACGGTGATAACGACAACGTGAGTATGATGGAGAGGGAGCGAGAGGTGTGAATGATGAGTGATTAAGGAAGAGGGGGAGGAGAAAGACAAGGGGAAGAAGAGAACTTGCAATTTTTTGCAAGCAAATTGCAAGCACAAAATGCAGTATTGGCAGATCTATTAACCAGGCATGCAGCGGCAATGAGCGCGGCTGCTGTGCTGCATTTTGTCCAAGGCAAACATGCATAAACACACACACACACATACACACACAGAAATTCACAGATTATTGCAGCTCTGTCAGGCTTTTGCATGTCTGTTGTGTGGAAAGAGTCAAGAACCAAGAAACAAGAACCAACATGTCCAAATATGGAGATCTTGAGTTCTGCTTGTGGACAGAAATATGGTGTCTTGTCATGTTGTTACAGGTTACACAAGTTTATTCCAAACAAACACGCATTCACCAAGAGCTGTGCATGATCTACGCAGCTTCAAGGCTCAGGGGGGAAAATAACTAAGTACAGTATTTAATGTACTCAAGTAGGGGAGACCGGATATGGTTGTAAAACTTTCTGCTTCAGCAACTACAAAAAATAACTTATTTTAATTTTTTTTGCTAGAGTTCTCAAACGTTTATACAAAATACCCACATTTGTTCACTACAAATGTCACCTATTCAATCCTCTACAAGAAAATCACAGACCTTGTGAGTTTGTCAAATACATTGTGTTCCGTTGTTACAACCTACCCCGGTAGTGGGTCTAACTAAAAAGAGGTGTGTGTCTGTGTGTATCAATGTGTGTATATTCTTAATCAGAGTCAGTGCCAATACACAGGCCAACATGTGAACAACATGTGAATGGGAAGTACTGGTCACAGTGCTGACAAATGAATTCTGGTAACCCTGGAGTGCAGGCTTGGTGGGCCCAGAGACTACAAAGGGCACTCTACACTAAAATACACTAAAATATTAAATTAGAAAGTCCCTAGTTGTATGTATAAAAAGTGTTACAACCCACCACACCCCTGTCAGCCATTGTTTAGCTCGCTGCATTAGCATAGCGGTTTGAAATAAGAAAGGGGAAAATGCATCACATGTTGCCTAAGAAACTACAATTCAATCTAACATAAGTCAAACAATTCGATCTGCTATATTATAGACACTAAACAAAATATAGTCTTGGTCAAAAAATGTACTTTCTGACCTCAAAATCTGTTTTTTCTCTATATATTCTGAATGTACCTGTTTACAGCCCTGACAACCACCATACCTTATGGGGGAGGAAGTAGGTAAATACTGAAATGATCACACAACTCCTATCTTATCTCTAATTGGTGGAATTGGCGTTGTTACAACTCCCGGTCTCCCCTACTACATTTTAGAAGGACATACTATATTTTTTATCCCACAACATTTATGTATTTGAAAGCTGTTTTTGCGAGTTATTTTGTAAATTAGTTTTTACATACAAAACATATGAAGAGCTTATAAAATATGATGCTTTTTTATATATTAAGCTACTATCTGTAAATACATCTGAAACAGTTTGTCTATTAGAAATAAATTGGCAGCTATTTTGAAAGTCCTTTTCTTTGGACATTTCATTGTTCCCGCTTCTCAAATGAGAGGATTTGCTTGAATGAATTTGATTTTTTTTTTTTTCAGTTTGTTTTGTCAAATTACCGGTTAGACAAAACATTATTACACAGTTTTTACAGTTTTACAAATTGACTCAAGTATTTATATTTTTTATGCTTTAACCACATTTCCTGGTTTTACTTACATAATTTATTTTACTGTTATATTTTCAATGCAATACTTTTACTTGTAATAGAGTATTTTGTATGGTGTGGTATTTGTACTTTCACATAAGTAATGTATTTGAATACTAGCTCTACTACTCTCGAGGCTCTCTATGTCTCTGCATGAGTATCTACAACACACAAAACAGAGAGACGTTGATGAAGAAACTGTTATAGCATCATGCCCTGAGCACATTGTAAAAAGCAACACAATACATCCACTTAATGCAACACATTCCTTAAGAAGGAATAAGATCTTGATTATAAACCGACGACCAACAACAGCACCACAGAAGTGTAGCAGGTTTTTCTTATTTGTTTATTTTCATCTGTGAAATGAACAACGTCAGTGGGGCATTAGAACAAATTTTAAACAAGGTCAGATAAAAGTGCAGTCTCCCAAGCTCCCCTCCATTCTCTCTCAAGTAAAAGTGTATTCCACTCTCATAACTCTTCTTTTTTTTCCCTCTCTTTTAATATCCCCCATACGTCCTTGTTTTGTTTTTTTTCGTCTCCCCCTCCTCTGTTCTCTCCTCTCTTTGCTCCAGTGTGATTTGCTCCAAGGGCCTCAGGGTGGGATATAGTGAGGGGTTGTTATGGTGTGTGACCTCAGTTTTCTACACAGTTAGTCATCTACTCTCATCCCGCTCTCCACTGAGTGAGTGACTGTATGTGTGTGAGAGTTTTGGTGAGCATGCGTATGTGTGTCTGCTCTCATTATACTGTATGACCTCCCCTATCTGTCTGGATGTAGGTGTTTGGGGACATGCCGACCCCAGCAGAGAATGTGAGTTTCCTGGATATCCTTAGTGACCCCATCCCTGAAAAACACCACAAAGACTCAGAGGTATGTACTGTACTATTACAAGCACACAAACATGCACATGTGCCACCACATCCAGGTGTGTGGACAAACTTTAACATAATGATAAGGTTTTGTTAATGAAAAGCTGTGTGGTTACATTAAAGGAATTGTTCTGTATTTTTGGATATAAACGCTTAGAGTTTCATGAGAACATCGACATCACTCTCATGTGTTAACTCTCTCTTGCATGAATTATTAAAAAAATTATATAGATTTTTTAAAGATTCTTTTTATTACTCAAAATTGGGCTAAAATACAAACCATTTTTTCAAAATTCTGTTTTATTTTTAGGTTATTTAACTGTCCACATATGTGGTAGTAAAATACCACACCTGACAATATGGAATAGCCTAGTATGTTTTTATGCCATATTTTTCTATGTATTTAAGCTCAATAGTTGAAAATGAACAATAAAAAAAAAGTTTTAGGAACAAATAGACGAAAAACACTCACGGTGGTATTTATTACTGTAGTTACAGGTATACGGAAACCCAGTAGCATATTGTTACCTTTATCTTACTTCATATTGAATCATCTCAGTTTTAACATTTCAACATCCAAAATGTAACAGATTATACAGTTGTAGTTAAAACTGATTTCTTTACAGTATGAGTATAATACTACTTGTAAAGGCTGCAAAGCAGTCAAAAGTTGCCATTTCATTCTGTAATATGCACTTTTCCATTGTTATTTATGTTCATATATTTGTTAATTGTCTGTTTTATTGTAATAATAATAATAATAATAGCCCTGTACCCAGGATAAGCGGTTGACGATGGATGGATGGATAATAATGAAAATTTAGAATAGATATACTAGCAGAAGTCAAACTTAATGCAATCTGACTCCACTGTTGCATGACGTCCACATTTGTGGACAGTTGGTTTTGGTGTATAAATACTACATTTTACATTTATAAAACATAAACTTGTTAATAATATTTTACTTAACATACTATTTTTTTTAACTTGATTGACCTCCTTGATTAAAAGTTTTTCACAGATATGCCCGAAGCATTTAGCACATGGCCATCACAATCGGCCATCTTGGATTGATGAGGTCATCAAGCAATAAATATTTGGAAAACAAGAGAGTAACCACTGTTACAATGTTGCTATCAATCAACTTACAATGTCCTCAAATGACTTGGAGTACATAACCATGATATATTAACCCAAAATGGAGTTAAAATAACTGTCCACAAATGTGGACACCATGCATGAAAGGGTTATTTATGGAACTAGAGCATGGAGACAAGTAGCGTAGCTTAGCATAAAAACTGAAAGTATGGGAAGGAGCTAGCCTGGTTCTGTTCAAGGTAAAAATGGGCAAAATAATTTCTCGTGCACACCAGAAACTACCCCTGTTAGCACCACGTACTTTCTTGTGCACATGATTTTATATTTTAAGTATGTGGTGCCCTTGAGAAAGTATCTTTATTTGTTTTATTTTTTTGTCCATGTCCCCTTTGGGGTTCCATGCTACAGCCCTCTAGTTAACACATTGCATCCTATTTAATTGACACACAAGCAGATATCTAAAAATGACATGTTGTGCTTTTATGGGAGTTACGTGCTCGAACTATTTCTTTCTGGCCAGTGGCTACTTACAGCACATTTTTACATTTCAGTTTTTACAGATTAAACAAACAAGATACAAAGTGTTAGTGAGGGGTTGGCAACCATTTTTCTTCACTTTTGAGTGAGCCAGGCTAGCTGTTTTCCCCCTGCTGTAAGTATTTATGCTATATGAAGCTAAGCTAATCACCTTCTGGCCCTAGCTCCATACCTATTGCATGGATATGAGAGTGGTATGAATTTTCTCATCTAACTCAAAAGCAAATAATTATAATCCTTAAAATGTAGAACACAATGTTGTTGTTCACAATGCACGTATGTAGACACCGGCACACAAATGATGCTCTTTCCTTATTTACTTTGCTTTACTGGCTTGTGTTTTTGTCACTAATACATCCACACACCTCTTTTAAATCTGCCTATCTTCATTCCCTTCCCACCAAGGTTTTACTCACTGCTTTTGAGACCATCACAGGCAAAGGTCAATTCCTAGGCGTAGGTACACAGAAGCATGCAGACAAGGACACATCAACACACATGCATATACATGCACAAGCAGTGTGCACGCACACTAAAATAAACAAACAAAAAAAAACGCAAGCACACCAAATTAATAGATCCAGTGACACGGTGAGAACATAAAAGCACAAACACTTTCCAATCATCCTTTGGTCACAGATGCATATTGTGTCTTATCACACTAAATTCTTATGGGCTGTGTTGAGACACAATCTGCTTACGCACACATATCGTCACACACGCACTTTTACACATACACACACACTTGCAGTACACAAATACAGATCCATCGCTCCCCCCTGAAGACGGCTCACAGGGCCAGATTTTCTGCAGACTCAGCAAGTCACACATAGACCCACTGTTTGCTCTTTGCAGGACCTGAGTCGCTGGCAGTCAAATAAAACTGGCCGAGGGCCTCTGGAGAAAGGCTGGAGAGACAACCACAAGCCCATTATGTGCTCCTATAAGAGGGTGCAGTGCAGCTTCGAGGTGTACGGCTTACAGACCAGGACTGAGGAGTTCATACACAAAGTGAGACAGAGCTTTTTTTCCCTGTGCTGTTGTAAAGAGGGTTGGATCAAGATAGGTTATGCAGTTAATGTTATGAACCTTTATAGGTATAACACAAGATGGAAGAATTTTAATGTATAGCTAATTGGATTTATTAAAGAGTTCTGCTTCATTCAGGCATTGATTCTGCATGTTGGAGTCTTTCACTTTGTAAATCTACTGTTCAATGATGACCCTTAACAATCATGATTTGTTATTTGTTATGTGAACGTGCCATGTGTTGAATTTTGGCACAAATAATTAGGTCAGATTTATTAGGACATTTTTTGTTTTACACCACAAAACAGTAAGAGGACCTTTGTTCTTCTGGCACAAACAAAGCAAATGTTTTCAGTGTGTCTCACAATGGAGGTTGGTGGGACAGCTGATGAAAAAAATCACTTTCAATGCAATTATCCTCCACAGTGAAGCAAAGCAATGAAGTGTGAAGGAAAACCAGAAGCACAAAGAGCAAAACTTGCAACGCCCAGCAAACCAACAGTGTTTATGTGGCTTTAGTTTTGACAAAGGCTAACAGAAATAATCCTGCTGACATAAGTTTCCACTTATCTAAGATAAGCCACCACTTATCTCAACCATGATCACATTTGTTTGAAGTAATTACTCAAAGGTATGACCATTATTTCAGAATGACTTACTGTAACACAATGCCAACGCACACATCTGCACGCTTATAAATTCAAAGCATGTTTTTATTTATTATTTTTTCCTCCCATGTATTTGTTTCTGGTATTATTTCAGAACATCCGGGACATTCTTCTGGTTGGCCATAAGCAAGCAGTAGCATGGCTAGACGAATGGCACGGTGGGTCAGAAATACAGTCACAGTGCAACATTTTACCTTTTAAAGATACATGATAAAACATTCAGAACAATCCAGTTTGTTATACGACTCAAGATACACCCTGTGAAATTGAATACATATTTCATACTCTGTTTTGAAGCACCATGTGTGTTTGCTTGCTTGCTTGCCTTCCCCACAGGGATGAGTTTGGAGGAGGTGAGAGAGTACGAGCAGACGATGCAAGAGAAGACCAACAGCAAAGTCAAATCCAGCCAGAACAACACAGGTGAGGTTGCAGCTCCTGACCCACACTGTACTGAAATACAACAGAGGGAGGGGAGTGGAGACAGAGGAAGAGGAGAGAGAATGCAGCTGGATGTGAGAGCGGTGAAGGTAGAGAGAGAGACATGGAGGTGAAAACAGGCACAGAAATGAGTGGTGGATGAAAGGAGCAGTAAGTTTGAAATGTATATTTGTGCGCGGCTGTAATTATTCTTGCATTTAATTTCTGCATAATAAGCAGGCGATACAGCAGGAGATGTACAGAGAGAAAAAGAGCACGCTGATATCACATTTTTAGATGGTTAGAAATTTAAAATAAAACTGAATGTGGTATTTTGTATTTATTTAGTTTGTCATGTTATCCTATGCTGTCAACAGACTACAAAAAAGTATGAATTACAAACTCTGTAATGCTAAGAGGCTTGAACAGAGGTTGCTTGCACAACTAGTGCCTTGTGCCCTACAAGTACCCAGATGGCTGGTGTACATCTGTGGGAGAAAAATGGAGAGAGAAGAGTCAGGAGGCATTTCACAGCACAAGGAGCAGTGAGGATGGAGAGACAGAGGGTGTATGCCCAGCAAAGGACAGCAGAAAGACAGATGGGGGGGGTGTAGGCTGGCTCATGAAGTGATAATGTCACTGAGTCGGTCTGATATACAGTGTAATGCAGCCACCTGCTGAACTCTCCCCATCACCAGCCCTCTCAACATAAATAACCACCCATTGCAGCACTTAGCTGCAAATGTCAGCCCTGGTGGGGGTCTGTGTCTGAGCATATGTGTTGTATGTATCGTGCGTGTCTGTGTGTGTGTGTGTGTGTGTGTGTGTGTGTTGTCACCCTGCCCCCTTCTGGTTAGTCTGGTGAACCTCAGCTGGATGTGAGAGATATCAATAGTAGAATTCCCAATATGGCTTGTAGCATCTTGCTGCCTGCGCGTTATCCCCCCCACCCCCCACCCCACACAACAAATCTGGAGTCATTACGCAACCTCCTGCACCGCCATGACCCCCTACAGGCCAAACACTGCTACTGCGTTTATCTCTGAACAAACCGAATGATAATTTTCTTGTCATTCATCTGCTGTAATAAAAGTAAATGAGTGTCATTTACTCTAGAGAGTCTAATAAAAAGTGGGGTGTGTGAGTTGAATACCAATAAGAGATTTAACTAATGGGAATTTGTACAACACGGATCTTAAGTATACTTAAATAAATTGAAATCTCATTTGTCCCTGCTTCTCTTCCTCTCTTTGCTTTTCTTCATTTTTTATCTTTGTCTTGTTGTTTCTTTAATGTCATGTGTATCTCATTCTTTCACTATCTCTCAGCTTCAATTTAAATTTAATTTACTGGCATGACGTGTGAAATAGGTTTGTGTTGTCAAACGAGTAGTAGTGGAAAAAGGAACAATTAAGCAAATCTTCCCCTGTCTCTGTCTATCTCAGGGCCACCGGCTGCCTCTCGTACTTCATTCTTCCGCTCCATCTCGGTGACAGATGAGCGTTGCCTGAAGAAGATGGGAGTGACGACTGTGGCCATGTCTGACCCCTCTGCCTCCTCTGTGCCACCCAGTCCCATGCGCCACAACTCCAACCCTGAATGACGCCTCAAGACCAGTCACACATACAGTTCTTACACACAGAAACCAATGTCAACCAGAGTCATGTGATGCTATTTCTCAAACACAAGCATACAGCCACATGTAAATAGTGACATTAAAGAGGTGGTATTATGCTCATTTTCAGGTTCAAAATCTTATTCAGGGGTTGTACCAGAACAGGTTTACATGGTTTAATTTTCAAAAACACAATTTTTTCTCATACTGCGCATTGCTGCAGCTCCTCTTTTCACCCTGTGTGTTGTACTCTCCGCTCTTGAGCTACAGAGTGATGCATCTTACTTGTACAAAAACTTTGTTGGGAGTTGCACATGCGCAGTTCCCAGGTAAGGACTACTAGCCAATCAGAAGCAGAGAAGGGTGGGTCCTAAGAAACAAGGTAGTGTGATCCAAATCAAAGCTGCTTCAGACTGCGACCGTAACCTAGCAGATGGTATAAGTTACTCAAATCCACAACCACGCAACATCATTGTTCCACATCTTACCATAAACCACTACAAAAATCACCATATTACAACTCAATTTTACATAAAAATTGGCCAAACAATTTGAACGTTTGCTCAGTACCTTTCACATCAGGTGTAACATTAGCATTATAGTTATAACTTTAGCTGTGTTAGCCAACGTTTACAACAACTTCGCACTTGAACAGTCTGTGAAGTTACACTGTCGTGTTCATTTAAAATATAATTCACAACCAATAAAGCATACTTACAGGTTGTGATTATGAATTTCCAGGCCCAAACAGAGTCAGAGTTGCATCGTCTTTTAGGACTAAACGTTGAACTGTTGCCGGTGTTCTGACGATCTTTGCTGTCGATAGACTTGACTCTACTCGGGCCTACTCTGTTTTCCATTGCAGATAGTACTCAGAGATGGTACGTAGCTTGTCATCATAGCGATGCCACACACAACTGCCGTGACGTAATGTTCAATGCGACACACACACCAGCGATCCACACAGCAGAGAGGGCTCTGTGAGTGGGCGGCTGGCCGGCCTCACACGCTCCTCCCGCGGGTTGGCGCAGGCTTCCCCCACAGCCACTTGCGGAGCTCCTCAACTCCAAAAATATTCAAGCACATTTTTGTTCCGCCATCAATTCTCGTAAAACTGTCAATATTCGAAATCTACACAGCTGATTTCTCACCTCAAAACTTCTCAGAAGTGGATTTAGTGATGAAATTACATATGAAAACTGTAAAATATAAAACTTTCTGTTGCTGGCCTCTGTCTGCCGCACGCAATGATGATGCAGTGAATAGTGAATATTCTCTCTGACCAATCAGCAGTCTGTAGTGTTTTCACGTTACATTTTAGTATCCCTCAGCTCGCTTGGAACCTCGATGGAGGTGAGGTGATACGAAAAAAAGTACCTGGAAGCAGGTACAGGTGCAACATTTCTACAATGGAAAACCAAACAAAGGCGAGTCGAGCCAAAGGGCCTTCGCTCAGACTAGCTTGGTTTGGGGGCGTGCCTGACCTGCTAGCCGCTTGGCAAGCTTTATGATGCGTTTTCATTGTGACGTCACAAGTAAAGGAAGTGAAGGACTGGACTACAAACCAGCTGTTTTCAAGCGGTTCAGAGCAGAGTTTTCTGTGGGAGATGGGAACTCCCTTTGGGCTGGACTTTGGGCTTTTTCACTTTGCAAACCTGTTACATGCACAAAAAAGATATATAACTCAATAAAGGAGAGGGGAAAAGCCAAAAAGCATAATACCACCTCTTTAACATCATCCTAAATGGAATAGGCCTAGGCCTACTACTATAAGCTACTATAAGTGAAAATGCTAATTATTTTGCCCAAAAACAATAAATTGTTTTTACACCAGTTTTGTATGGATCCAACAAGTGAGATGTAATATCATTAAAGAGGGGGTATTGTGCTCATTTTCAGGTTCAAAATCTTAAATAGGGGTTGTACCAGAACAGGTTTACATGGTTTAATTTTCAAAAAACACCATATTTTTCTCATACTGCACATTGCTGCAGCTCCTCTTTTCACCCTGTGTGTTGTACTCTCCGCTCTTGAACTACAGAGTGATGCTTCTTACTTGTACAAAATCTTTCTTAGGAGTTGCACATGTGCAGTTCCCAGGTAAGGACTACTAGCCAATCAGAAGCAGAGAAGGGCGGGTCGTAAGAAACAAGATAGTGTGATCCAAATCAAAGCCGCTTCAGAGTGCAACCGTAACCTAGCAGATGGTGTGAGTTACTCAAGTCCACAACTACACAACATCATTGTTCCACATCTTACCATAAACCACTACAAAAATCACCATATTACAACTCAATTTTACATAAAAATTGGCCAAACAATTTGAACGTTTGCTCAGTACCTTTCACATCAGGTGCAACATTAGCATTATAGCTATAACTTTAGCTGTGTTAGCCAACGTTTACAACAACTTCGCACTTGAACAGTCTGTGAAGTTACACTGCCGTGTTCATTTAAAATATAATTCACAACCAATAAAGCATACTTACAGGTTGTGATTGTGAATTTCCAGGCCCAAACAGAGTCAGAGTTGCATCGTCTTTTAGGACTAAATGTGGAACTGTTGCCGCTGTTCTGACAATCTATGCTGCCTTGCCGAAAAATGCTACCGTAGCGCAAATCGATAGACTCGACTCTACTTGGCCCTGCTCTGTTTTCCATTGCAGATAGAATCCAGAGATAGTACGTAGCTTGTCGTCATAGCGACGCCACACACAACTGCCTTGACGTAATGTTCAATGCGACACACACACCAGCGATCCACACAGCTTTCTCTTTTTTAAGTTAAAACGTTTCAACATTACTCAGAATTTAAAGACAGATAAGCGGTATGAAAACCTTCCAGCTGTGTTTTCCTCTGCCGTTGTTGCTGCAGCGGTCTGTGTGACGGCGGGAGCAGAGGGCTCTGTGAGCGGGTGGCTGGCCGGCCTCACACGCTCCTCCCGCGGGTTGGCGCAGCCACTTGCGGAGCTCCTCAACAAAATATTCAAGCACATTTTTGTTCCGCCATCACTTCTCGTAAAACTGTCAATATTCGAAATCTACACAGCTGGATTTAGTGATAAATTACATACGAAAACTGTAAAATATAAAACTTTCTGTTGCATGTTGTATGAGGGCGTGCCTGACCCGCTAGCCGCTTGGCAAGCTTTATGACATGTTTTCATTGTGATGTCATAAGTAAAGGAAGTGAAGGACTGGACTACAAACCAGCTGTTTTCAAGCGGTTCAGAGCAGTGTTTTCTGTGGGAGATGGGAACTCCCTTTGGGCTGGACTTTGGGCTTTTTCACTTTGCAAACCTGTTACATGCACAAAAAAGATATATAACTCAATAAAGGAGAGGGGAAAAGCCAAAAAGCACAATACCACCTCTTTAATAAATTATCTTTGCTGGTATGAAGCTTTTGGAACAATTACACAGTTAGGCTAGCTGTTTATTGCTGTCTTCAGTCTTTGTATTAAGCTAAGCTCACTGGCTGCTGGCTCCATATTCACAATACAGTTACAAGGGCAGTATTCTTCTTATCTTCTAATCTAACTATCTGGCAGAGAGCCAAGAAGTGTATTTACCAAAATGCCCCTTAACACTAGGCTACCGCAGAAATATATATCTGTTCCTATGCACTTGTAGTTACTCTCTTCACTGCATGTTAAAACCAGACAAATGCCGCAAAAACGCACAAGTAAACACAAACACTATGTGCCAACACAAAGACAATTTCTACTGTTGCCTTCGAAACTACCTCCAGTGTCTTCGGCAGCCTGTAGATGTGCTGGGTTGTAGCGTTTTCTCTCAGTTCCTCAGCCGTAGTGGAGCTCAGCAACCACCAGCAGGGTTCTCCGATTGTTTCCCAGCCCCCAACCAGCAGCCTACAGACAGACACATAAGGAGTTTAATAGAGTGGATCTAATGAGAGAGCCGAGGAGAACAGGGGAGGCTGTCAATGCTATGGATCTGCTCCCCTCTCCACCTTAGCCAATAGGTCAGACCAGGTGTATTGACAGAGGGCATTGAGGCATTGTATAGCTTCCTTGATCGCTTAGCTGAGAGCTGCAAGTGGGTCAAGCCAGGGATAAACATAAATTACAAGTCAATGATGTGAACATTTCTAAGACTATTAGCTTAATTTTTTATGAATATTTAGAGAAGAATGGTTTGCTGTTGTATTTGTAAAAAAAAAGTACTGAAATTAATTAAGTGGAAAGTACACTGTCTTTTGTCATAGATATCTATAAATAAATACAATTTCTTTCCAGTGAGAAGATTTACTTATGCCCTGATGTCCATCTAGAAAAAATTACTCACTGCACACTTTATCAGCCATGTTTGATCAGTGTTGACCTGTAAAGATGGACCAGCTGTTGGCACCTCACAGCACACATGTAATCTACTCACCAATTTCACACTCACGTGCCATGTGGAACCGGCTCCGGTAGAAGTGGACATGAAAAGAAGCAATTACTTGGGCCAGCCTGGTTTGTCTCTGTAGCTTGTGGCTATTTTTCTTCATAAAAGACAATGGAGGAGAATAACGAATGTTTAACAGATGTGGGGCTCTGAGTTGGACATGTGTGCATGTCTGTCATCGCTGTATCACTTTATTGTTCAAGACTACAGGACAAAAGCCCAGGCTTGTCACAGAGAGACTTGGAAATTCCTGTGACTGACAGACATGGCAGCTTGCTTCAAATGGTGCACTAAATAGCTCGCATTATGGGGCTCATTATGGCTTCTTTTATACATACAAATCAAGAGCCAGCATGACAATTTGTTATTAGCTTCCCGACAAAGGGCTTGCAGCATGTACACACACAAACACGTGCACGCAAAACTCTTTCTCTCAATGTCTCTTTTTACAGTAGCAGCAGGACGCTGATAGTAAAGAGCAAGCGCTCAACACAGCTAAGAGTGTTCACAAGTGCTGCAGAGGGAGTACAAAGTGCCGGCTGCACTGCATTAACATTTACCTCTTTTTCCTTTACTTCTTTGTCTCTCCCATTAAATTGTCTCTCTCATTAATGCCGTCTCCACTATTCTCTTCCAGTCCTTCTCCTTTCTCTCCATCCTCCTCCTTTATTCTCCCTCTCTCATTCTTGAAATCTCCCTTGATCTCCCTTTCTTTCACTCCTCTTTATCTGCGTGTCCTCATCTTTGTTCCTCAAGAGGGCCTGTAAAGAAGATGTACTGTGTTCATTATATGGAAATGTCCCCCATGGTACATAATCATGGATCCTGACCCTGTAGGGCTGAATCATCCTGCTATTCCCAGTTCGCCCATCCCCACAGATCCCACAAATAGCGTGGTAGAGGAAAGACGGTACGCTCTCCAGAGCTGTAAACAGCCAGCTGCACAGCCATTTCCTGCACTGCATACTCTACTGTACAGTCATCGCAAGCGCTGGACACAAGAGAGGGAGAAGAGGACACTGGAAAGACAAAGGGGGAAAAGTAAGAAAAAAAGGAATAGCAGACCAGGGAAAGAAACCAAAACAAGCAAAAAAGAATCACATTTAGATAATAAGACCTTTTAACAAGCAGGAAGCTGAGCCAGAGTCATTTTATTCTGGTAAAAAAAAAGAACAAAAAGCATGTGTGTGTATGTCTATATGTAATTTCTCCTCCACCTTAATGGCTTTTGCCTAACCACACTGATGTACGAGCTTCTCCTCCAGATCAATACATGCTCTCCATTCCCTAGACAGACAGTAATGCAACCACCTCATTTGTTTGATGGTGTGTGTGTGTGTGTGTGTGTGTGTCCATGACTTTCTGTTCCCCACTTCCTTGCTGTGCGGTATCTTTAACTCAGCCGTTAAAGAAGAGTGACCATTAAGCCACATAGTTTAGCATGTCACTAACTTAATCGCTTAGTCCACATGCCGACATTGATTTAATAAGGGTTTAATGTGTGCACGTGTGTGTGTGTGTGTGTGTGTGTGTGTGTGTGTGTGTGCACACTTGCATACCAATCAAACAGTGGACCTTAGCGTCATCACACATTCACCAACAGGGGACGTTTTGGAGGTTCACTGTTGCTCATGCTTTAAATCATGCTAAAATCTCTGTGTCTAAGACCCTCTGGTCTATTTATTTTAGGCATGAGGGGACCTGTAGGTGTGTGAGTGTTAAAGTTAATACGCAGCACTGCCCCTGCAGGCTAGAGCGGGGTTTTTCACAACTTACTAACGTTGTGAAAAATTTTACTTTTACTTTTACTTTTAATTTTCTCTTTTATTCCTGAAAACTATCGTTCCTGAATTCCTTGTTTTCAGGAATAAAAAGTATTTTCAATTTAATAAAAGAAGAAAAACAATCAGGATAGATTTAGAAAGAAAAGGTAAGCAGTAAGATCATTTATTTTCATCTAATTTCTCACCATCAGACAAGTGCAACCCAACTGTGTAGAAATGTAAGATTCATAAATGAATAACAATTTATTTTTCATTCTTTAGGCTAAATACGTTTTACCTCTGCTAGTTTTTACTTAACGTGTAGCAGGAAATGGATGAGAATTACATTGTTTTGAACAGGTCTTATCAGGGGCAGACATACCCCTCGTTATTTTATTAAAATGTTAAAATATAATTTAACTGTAACCATGACCATTATCTTCTCTAACCTTAACAAAGTAGTTGTGTTTGGCCTACCTCTCTATCCTAGCCACAAAAACTTCAGGGAGCTAAAATGGCTAAATGTCATGTTTGTGTGTGTGTGTGTGTGTGTGTGTGTGTGTGTTGTGTGAGTATGTCTCAAATCACAAATAGCATACCTGAGATCAGCAAAGAGAACAAGAGGCGTTGAGCTGCTGGACGAAAGATACCGGAAAACAGAACTGTAAAATATGTTGAAAATTAAGTGTATTTCTATTAATAATTATTAATACATTTGTTTTTCTTTTCATCTAACACAAATACAAGCAGATTTCACCTGAGAGTCTTCTGCTCTCAATTGCAAAACTAATTCTGTTATCAGTAAAAAGTCACATGTAAAGGGACACGCCAGGTAGGTCACCTGCTGTATGTCAGAGAGAGTCATATTTGACAGTGAGACGTTCAATGAAAAGTTATGTCGGGTCCCAATCAGACGGTAATAGGTAATGGATTTGACCTTTCATGACATCCCTGCAGTCATGTTTATGTTGGATTTGATACACAAACCTTTTTGATCCACGTTGTCTGAGAGTGTTACAGTTGATGTGATGTGGATGGAAATCTATAGCTTAACTGATTTTGAAATCACATGCAGTCAATATAATCTTGTCAGGAGCACAAATATGTGTGATTGTGCTCAGTTTCCCAGTAATAATTACAACGCTGATTACCAGGTGTTTTGCTGCACATAATATAAGTTGCTGTGTTTCCCGACATTTTCATCAGCTCAGCGTACAATTTGAGCCCTGTGTGACATAGAAAATATTTTGCTAAATTGGTAAATGCCACCCCTTAACACTAACATTCAACATTGAGTCATATTTTGGAACCCAGACGATGAAGGAAAACAAGCATATTAAGAGACTTCACATTCTTTTACAATGGGCTGTTTCATTGTCAGCTACAGGTCAGCATTCTGTCTTGGTTAGTCTGCCTTAAAGGTCACATATTATGCAAAATGCACTTTCTCATGTCTTTTCAGCATAAATGTGTCCCTGGTGACTAAAGACTCCCAAACTATGAGTGAAAACCATCCTCTCTTTTTCTCCTACTCTTCTTGACACCCAACCCTAATCACCTTTTGTCTGTGCTTGGCTAATTATTATAATGGAGACTGTGTAGCGATCAGAATTTGCTTTCAGCTCTCTCAAATCTTTTGTCATCAATATATTTCCATATTGGACTATTATGTATTTTTAGTAAAGAAGGACCAGCAGGTTTGGCATTGTTTCTTGTGAATAAAGGGGGGTATTGTGCAAACATAATGACAATCTATTATGAAAACAGCTGTAAATATATGAGGAAATACTTGGGATGTTGACAATTTGGTAATAAATTCATTCATTCTGATGTGTATTTAAATGATGAATGAAAATAAAATGTGAAATATTCAGTTTAATGATCAAGTTAAAGATCATGCACAGCAGAAAAGAGGGTCCACCTTTCTACTGTATAGAACAACAGTCTACTATTCGCTGTCAGAAAATGACAGATGTCCCCTCTTAGACAGCATTGAACGACATTCACACTCCAGCACAGATGCATAAGGACAGAAAAAGACGCAAGATGGATGCTTAAAAACAGAAGAGCAAATCAGATTTTTTAATAGCCCTTCTTAGAGAGAATGATTCAGGATCTTTTATCTAATTAGTTTTAAACAAACATGTGCAAACAACCACAGTAAACTCTAGTCCGAACATTATTCAGAACAACTCGAGACAGGGAAATGTCTTTCTTTACTTAATTTTTAATAAATTAAGTTGTCAAAAAATATTTAAAATGCATACTCCTTCACTCTAAACAGGCCATCAAAATGACATAAAACAACACAGCAAAATGTGTAAACACCTAATAGACTATTTAGACCAGGGGTGGCCAAACTATGGTCCGCGGGCCATCTGTGGGCCACTGCTCAATTTTAAATTGCCTGCTGTATGTACATTGCACTTCTTAGTTTGAACAAGCATCTTTTTGAACAACTACTTGACATACAATGATGGATTATTAGTCAATGAAAACATTTCTCTCAACTGATTGAACATGGGGAAACCGAAAAACGGAAGTGAATGAAAAAGATTTCTGAATTTGCGCCGTGACTTCTTATATTTGTCTGCATGTGGTCCTCAATTTTGGCCACCCTGATATAGACCCTAAACTATACATGCAATACAGTATATGTATTTACTGATAATGAAATTCTTGATATGTGTATGATATCAATGCATGTAGCAACTAATTGTTTTCTGGTAAAGGGGGGGGGGGGGTGTACAGATACATAACTTTAAGAATGAGTGTTAAGAGAATTAAAAGTTGACTTAATGTTTATAAACGTGATAATATTGTGTGAATATTTACCTCCCATTGTGTGTGTGTGTGTGTGTGTGTGTGTCTGTGAGTGAATTCCCATAAGTGTAAGTCAACGGTGAGGCCAAGATTGTGTTCCCTCATTACAGTGTCAGCAATACAGTTTTTAGCCCACTCAACCACATAAATGACTTCAAATCCTCTGCGTATTAAGCCTCACTACTGGGAACCCAATTTGTAACCTCTGCCCAGTAATACGTTAACTGGACTTTATCTGGGGACAGGCAGAGTGTAAAATTCATACAATATCTGAGAGAACTAATTGAACCAATTAAGAAAGTGAATATGGATTACTGTGGGACTGTGAAGACGCACATCCCCTCTGGAATAGAGTTGGAGACCACTGCTTTCACGCGATAATGATTGTCACTGCAAATGGATGACGGTGCAGGGTCTCAGTGTGCTACACAACAACACTCCCTGTGTCGGCTGGCTTTGCATTTACACTGATGTGTTTTCATTTCCTTAGCAGCTGATCCCAGGGCTGCTATTCTGGGCAGTAATTAATTGCATGCGGGTAATGGAAAAGTCAAGGATAAGTGTTAAAACTGTTCCTTGCCTTGTACGTACTCTCACATCCCACACAAACACAAAGACAGTGCTCATTTTTCACACAAACGCACATTTGCTAGAGGAAACAAAAAGTAAACAAGTACAAACAAGCAGATATGCAGAAACTTGCACAAAAATAAGAGCCTTGGGTACTTCATGCTTTAAATATCTTAATCAGCAAGCCCATAAAGCCTCCCAATTTTAATTGCCCCACCATGACTATTAATTACATAACAGCCATTGCAGCCAGCATGCCCATATGTTTGCTAATAGGAGAGGATGGATTAGAATTGTGAGTGGAATACATTAGAATACAATGGTTTTTATTGATCTACAAAGGTAGAATTACATTTCCCATTACATTTTTTTCTCCTTGTGAGCTTAAAAGAAGGCATAAGCAAATGGCAGGAGACACTTCATAAGCTGAAAGAACAATGTACCGTGTTATTATAAAGAAGCTTCATAAAACAAGATTACTCTAAAACAAGAGATACTTCAGCTGTAAAGACAAAGTACCATATTACTGTAAAACAAAGGATGTTTCACAGGCTGCAGGAACATTGCACTTCATTGTTCTAAAATTGAAACACCGTTTTTGAAGGGACAACATATACAGTGGGGATAACAATACAAGTTACACAATTTACCTAATTTGACTGGCAGCTAGTTCTTTTGGGAAAACCTTCTCCTTGCATCTATGGTACATTATGTCAGCAAATAAGTGAAAACTGAAAGCAAACCTGTTCAAATAAGCCACTACAGAAATAAACTGAATGACTTCAGTGCAGTACTTTACTAATTACCTGTAAAATTTAGTTAATTAATAACTATTGTGCTGGTAATCAGTATGAAATAGTGAGTATGCTAAGAATCTTTTGTCAACCCTTTACAATTCATAAATATATTAAACAGTTTTGTCTTGTATAATTGGCAAAATTTGTGTGATATTTGAAACATGGCGGCACTATTGATGACAGCACTTAAGCACTTCCCCATGGGCACCTGTGTACCCAGCATTATTTCTCTAGCATATAGTATTTGAGATTTCAATGATTTTATAAACTCTCCCATACTGCCCTACAAAGGCAAAGCCCAGTAACTACACATTTGGTCAAAACTGAGTTATGTTCTGTCTTGTGACAAAGTCTCCTGCTTTAATTTTACCCAGTTTCCGAGAAAAGAGATTGTCAGAATTGCAATAACTACAAAATTCAAGCTAATACTGAAGCAAACCGCAGTAAGTGATGTTACTGCGTTCTGCATTTCTTTTCCCTGCTTTGACACCCCAGGTACTGCGGTCTGCATCAGTAGCCTACAAGCCGACCAGCCAGCCTATGTAGAAACACCATGGCACAATCCCATGTCAAAATTATATCCAAAGAAGATAGCAAAATAGGAACACCCAGCAAGGCAAATGACAGCTTTATCAGTTAACATTAATGTTAGCTAACTAACGTTAAGTCAACTTACTGGCTAGCCAGCCACTGGCAAATTAAACACTAGCCTACCTGCTCCACTGAAGGCAATATTACCTCTGACAGCATAATCATAATCCCATTTATAATTGCGTTGATGTTTCTTGATTTCAACATCTCTTCAGGCATCTATTCCAATTGTAGTGACAGAGTTTACTCCTTCAAATGTTAGCTGGCTCCACTAAAGTTATAAAGTTAGGCAAGTTAAAGTTAGCTAATGTTAGCTGTGCCTTCTCAGTAAAGTGGATGAGCAGCACCCGGCATTCACACAAGCAGGCACACACACTCGCACACGCACACTTGCATTAAGTGACCGACTTGTTGTTCTATTGTTTTTGTTTAAATTAATGTGGTTAAATCTAATGTTTTAAAGCAAATTATTTTAAAGCGTTCTTGTCTGCAGAAACTGACATAGCTCTGCCTATTGAATCCTCCAGTAGTTTTGGGAAAATCCAGCCAGAGGAGGACTAAACCAACTACCTTTGGGACAAAACATCCATACACACACACAAACACACTCGCACACACACACACTCGCACACACACACACACACTACTGTTTTGAAAACAATCTTGGTCTGTAATGAATTACTTTTTAATTCAAATGAAAATTCACATGCAACCCAATATATAAAAAATAATTTACTGTGTAAAATTGTAATGATCCTTGGGGAAATAAAGACAATGAAGATGACTTTTTCTTCAGTCAGTTTCTTAATGAGGGAAACTCTCTTTGTGATACAGTATAAGGGGCATTGCGATAAAAGATGACTCCTAATTTTGAGGCTTCCTCCTGAGCAATTTCAACATTAACAAATTGTTAATTGTTACAGCTATTAAAAACAATCAACATGTAGTAAGAAACACAACAAGAAAGTTGGATGAACACATTTATAAAACAGGTAGTTCAAATCAAGCAATCTGATTGGTTCATATCAGTGATATAATGAGTATACAGTATATAACGGGTATGACGTTGAATTCCTTTGCACATATCCGTATCACTCCACGACAAACAGGGTTCGAGTTAGGCTAATCTGAGCTTCATGGGGTCTCACGCCCCATTTATACCCTCGTATTAAAATGCCATCTGATACACATCTGATACAGATCGCATTTTACCAGCGGAGATAAATACATATAATTAATGAGAGAGAGAGAAAAATCATTGCTTTTTACGTGATTCAACATTTCCCTCTCTCACACACACGAAAACACACGCAAACACACTCAACAGTCCACTACTTGCTCCAGATGTCTGCGATATTGCAACAAAGTTTAAGTTTCAATAGCCTGTTCAAAAGACAATTGCTCAAGGAGAGACCCAATTCCGCCCTTTATGGTAGGTATGATATTAAAGTGTTATTTTACGCACTGCTTGCCACCGGCACAAAAGATCAAGCATATTATAAGTTACCAAAGTCAATCTATTGACGCTGGACAGTTTTTAGTGGCTTCACAATAAACGGCAACGTGCATAAATAAATAGTTCTAATAATCTAGCCTTTGATGTATGTTGCTTAGCAACTGTCATAGCCCACCAGCAGCCTGGTGGAACTACTTTTTGTATTCATAAAGAAATGTCTGTTGATTAAGTCAAATTGTAGAGCGTCTGTTAGCCTACTTTCTGTTCGCCACACTAGTAACGCGTCGGGCCGAAGAACGCCCCTTGACTGTGATATAATAAGCGTATACCACAGCCTGTCGTGAGCTATTGCTTAATTAGTTTGTAGATACTGCACTTTGCCTTTGCAGTAGTGTTTTAGTTGGTAAAGGTCATCCAAAGGCAGAGTGCAGTATCTGCTTTTGGGGGGTCAAAGGTCACATCAGTGGTCGTGGTTTTTATCTATAAATATTTTCTTCTTAAGAAGGTATTACATGAATGCCTTACCACTAATCTAACCACAACATGTTTGACTGGCTTGTTTAAAAAAAGGCATTTTTCTCAGTTTCCGTGTTTGCATAGGTACTGCACTTTGTAGGGCAGCATACACACCAGCATTAAAATAAAATTCACAAAAAATGTGTAATTTCTTGCAGTGCGTCTGTGCAAAGTTGTGTGTCTGACTTAGAGGCCATGACAGTTCACTCCTGATTGACTATACAGTGGGACAAGGGCGGATGCATGTCAACAGGTGATTGGTTCTTTAGTGACAGTTCAGGATGACAGTGAGGTGCCAGTCGACTTGAGCAATGGAGCAGAAGTATCCTTCTCCCGGCTCACCTGTCACTTTTGTCCGTACTGCAATTTCCACATTTATAGGCTCCTTTTCTTGTTGCTGAATGAGCATCCAGGCTTATAAATAGAGACTATATTTCATATGACGGCGACTTGTTGATAGCTACACTTTCTGTTCACTTTGACCAATGTAGGTCTAGGGCCAAAGGGCAGACTGATTTACTTTTTTGTTTCCCTTTAAAGCTAACTGGAGTCTTCTCTCTGATATGGTTTGTTTGCATTTTGGCTAGACTGTTTGTTTATTATTTATTCTATAATATCATTTCATGATTCCTCCCTCTTATTGTTTTTTAAATGAAAAGCTGATAAGGCATGGTCTAGGCAAGAGTGTGGTGTCAGTGGCATTATGAATTTAAATTTAAAGTGAGACTATAACGCCATTCAGTTCAGTTTCCATGCAACAAGAGTGAGGGAGTGAATGAGTGGGGTGTAGGTTGAGGTGAGCGAATGAGGGAGTGAGAGTGTTTATTTGTATATCTGTGTGCTTTTTTCTGTCAACATGAAACCAATAAAATAAAATAAACAAAAAAATAATATAAAGCCATTCACTTCTCACCTCATTGTTTTTGTGCTTTAACTGGTTTTGAGTGAAACGTTTTATCAGCCTATGTGATAAGGGCTCCATACTGTTTTAAATGTGTGTACCTGTATATCTATGTGTATTATTTGGGGATGTAATTTGAGAAAAAACAATGCAATCCTCGGAAAAACAGAAAAGTCTTCGACAATATGGTAATGACTACCCAAGCCTTAATTCCATATGAACGCCTACATGCTTTTTATTCTCCTGCTGCTCACAAAACATCTATTACAACTTTCCATAGCTCCAGGCCGAGCTTTCCTTTCGTCTCTCTTTCTTCTCACCCTCTGTCTTTCTCTGACTCTCATCTGAGCTCATTCCAACTTTGCCACCGCAATCTGTTTTATTTCCAAATCAAAGTAATGGAATGGATCTTCACTGAGGTGATTTTGCAGCAAACGAAGAGGGAACTGTCATTAATGCCTCATGCGGAGGGGACGATGAGTGAAATGAAAAACATGAGGAGGAAGTGAGCAGAGACACAAATCAAAGAGACCCGGCTGAATGGCTTACTTTTATTTCAAGTTCCAGGTGGATCTATAGCTACTGCCTTAAGGAAAAAATTCACCCTTGAATACACTTACATCGTTATAAGTCATCAATCTGTGGTGTTCTGTGGACTGCAGGAGTTTATTTGTCATGGAGTGTGTACTCTACAATGGATTTCTCCCTTTGTGATTCTGAGCTGCTGTTGCCAAAACCTAACACAGATGTTTCAGAAATAAAGAGTTTCCTCTGCTATTGAACTAGCTAGACATATTTTGACACAACGTCATAGCATCTGTGTTTGGACAGTCATTCATCGGGGAAACAAAGCAGACAAGAAGACTACTGCCATGCTAGTAGCTCTGTGAAGCACATGCTAACATATTTCAATGGCAATGCTAACATGCTGATGTTTAGCAAGTAAGCCTACAGTGTTCACTATCTTAGCTTTGTCTGTTGGCATACTAACATTTGCTAATTAGCACTAAACCCAAAGTACAGTTGAGGCTGACAGGAATGTCATAATTTTAACAGATATTTGGTCATAAACCATAAAGTATTAGAATTTTGACCAGATACCTGGCATAATATGAAAAGTCAGGGGGTCACCACTTATTTTAATTCATCCTGAGATTCACACACATGCGTACACACAGTCCCTTTGTTTATGAGTTCATTTGGTTAGATTAACTCTTGTGAGTTTTACTTTTATTATCTTGTAAATAAATTGTCGGATCTATTTAATATTACACAATCCTGCTAACCTCTACTATTCAGAACTCCCAAACCCTTTGTTGGAGTTTTCAACATATGGTCAGGTTTGGTTATTAGCTGAATATCAAAGATATTCTAGAAATATTAATAAAAATATTAATGCAAAAATAATTAATTATAATTAATAAATACGGGACACCACCCTGGAATCAGGGACCAATAACCAATTATGAGCCAAGTATGATCTAAAAGAAGGTTTGTCCACCTATAGGTGGCAAACAGAGAAGGGTGAATTCGTACACTGGCCGTGGCAACCAACTCTTACTGCAACATTATACACAAATAATCAGAGTAAGTAAATCACTATTAACTATTCTAAGTAAAATTAAATAAACAATTCATACAAAAATATACAACAATCCAGCAAGCATGTGTGTGCACGTGTGTGTGTGTGTGTGTGTGTGTGTGTGTGTGTGTGTGTGTGTGTGTGTGTGTGTGACTGGGAGACAAAGGAGAGGGAGAGAGTAAGAGAGGGGGGTGGATCCGGTTCACAATCGGGCTTGAGGCCAGCTGATTTTGGAATCAAGATGGCGGTTCAAACCATGTGATTTCAAGATCGAGATGGCGGAAAATCACTCTCCCTTGAACTAAAAAAAAATTGGAAACCTCTGATCCTAGCCCTCTGTGGGTCACAGGTCTGGTTAGCTTCAGAGACCACGTGGTGTGTGCATGTGGGGTTAGTAAGCAGAAGGAGGAGAGCACAGGGAAAAATATATACAATAAACCAGTCTATCCTACAGCCACCAGCAGTGAATGTTCATTCAGCAGCGGTTGCTGGCTTTGGACTGGAAAGAACGTGCAATTGTATCTGTTCTCAGAAAGAAGCCAACACCAAAAATCCTTATTACTTTTGAAAACACTCAGCTACAACTTTATCAATGAGAGGAACGGTAGTGAACTTGCGTTCAGCAACCGTTTTCCTTGGTTTGATAAAAATACTGATACGTTTACACTCAGTAATAGGAGTTAATAATAAAGTTTTAGAACTATCTGCTGCCCAGACATACTAAAGCTTGATTTATACTCCTGCGTAGGGTCTACGTGCGTAGCTACGCCGTAGGCTAAGCATGTAGCCAGGTATTTATACTTGTGCGTCCGTGTGTCCGTCAATCTGCAATTACACCCCCAAACACCAGTCGGCAGTAGCACTACAGCGTCCACTGTGTTGAGTTTTGCCAGCCGAGCAGGCTAACTTCCGGTTTAGCCCTACGCTAACGTGAATGGGGGTAAAATTGTAAACGTGCGGCTGGTGTAGCCTTTTGAAACGTTATCGACCGAATGGATCACATTCTGATAGCGAAACAAGTCATTTCACTCAGGTTGTGACGGTCAAAAATATTGATCTACCGTGTTAAACCCGCCGTTTTGGCCGCTAGTAAAAGTTACTTCAAAGCCCGGACACTTCCTGTCGGCTGGGAGGCATTGCAAGGCTTCCCTTGATTTTTGATGGATAATAATCTTGCTGCACCATGATTTTTGTGCCAATCCATTCAAATTCCTAGATTTTTCAGTCTGGACCAAAGTGGCTGACCAGCCAACCATACACATGCCATGCCATCCCATCCCTAGAGCACATGATGCTAGCATGGCATAAAATACTTCAATTAACAATAAAATGGCCTCCCAGAAAAGTTTGTTTTTACTGGGGATTTTTTATTTTTTTAGGCTGTGTTAGTTAAAAACAAGTCATTGGAAATAACAAATGGTGCCATTTAATTCATTAACTGAAATTTCTGTGAATTCCCTGAAGTTTTGAGGTTGAAATGGAGCTAAAGTGCGCCTGTGAGCCTCTGTTACCGTGGGCCGCTGCTTTGTGCTGTCGTGTCTACCTGCTTCACAGCCCTATTATAAAGACATCAGGGGAGTAACAGAGGCCGACAGAGACAAAGAGGTCACCCTTACCTGGGCTGCAGGATAAACGATTTCCCCTCCACTACTGCTCTACCCCCCTTATTTTCTCTTTCTTTCTACCTTCTTCCCTCCATTCTCTCCTCATCAGCACTCCTCTCCTCTTTTCTACCTGTCTGCCATCTGACTGCTTCTTTCCATCCTCCATCCCCTTTCCTGCCCGCCCTCTGCCACCCTTCTCCCCATCCAACCCCACTTCTGTGCCCCACCTCCCCGCTACAAAACAATTCATTTTAAAAAGGTGGCTGTGTGTGTGCTAAGAGGGAGGGGGTGATGAGAGGACTGCATGTACAATGACCTTATTCGCAAATCATTGCCTCATGTACAGCAAGCATGTCCTTGTTGCACCACCATAACAGCTCCGAGCCCCAGACCACAACACAGCATAAACAAACACACACCCTTACGCACACACAAACAACAGACAGTTTCCTCTCAGTCTCTCTTTCTGTAGCAGCATTGTACTCACATTATCTACCCTTAAAAATTCACTCAGTTTGCTTGGTTGGCATTTAACAGAAAGTACAACCGATATTCCATTCTTGTAGCGTAGTGTTGCAGCTGAGTACTACACAGCTTTTTTAGGTCTGACACCTCAGTCAGGTGGAATAAGGGGGAAGAATGTGCCCCCAGCCTGTTCCTCTTTAACTGTCATAGTAAGGGACAAATGATGTCAGACTCTGTTGCCACTGCTTCAAAGATGCACATGTCCTTTTAAAAAACCCTGGGGCTCTGGCATTTAACATTAACACAAGACAGGTGCCATCATGCATTCAGCTCTGTGTTACCAGCGAATCCTTGCGTATTTATGCATGCAATCTCATCTGCTGATGTATGATCACATGTATACTGTATGTGTGAATGCGGAGGTGTATGTGTGTGTGTGTGGGGCTCTGTGCTACTGTGGCATAAATCATTGCAGCTGAGCAGGGGGCTGGTGCTGCTCTCTCCATCTGTCTCTGTCTGCAGGGGTGAGGTATTTTACACTGGTGATAGGGTGAACGGAGGGAGGCGAGAAAAAGTGAGCCATGCTCGAGTCGTGTGGGATGGACAGAAAAATAAATGCTGTGGGATCGTAGGGCAGCGGGCAGCGTGTGCATCATGTGAGTATGTGCAGAGACTTGGTGGAAGGGATGCGTCGAAGCCTTTAGTTCACATAATCTGCGTCTCTGCAGGACCTGTTACTCACTACCTAAGATCTGCTTCTGTGAAATAGACTCTGTTATCCAGAAATAATGCTACCCATATAATGTCTCTGCATGCAGTCCTCGATCTTCTGAACACTGCTTGCTGGATACATATGGATGAGTGCACCTGGAAGCTAGAAGCTCAATATCTGTTTGGTTATTCTGAGTCAGTAATTGAACACATTAGGCCAATTTATGGACTACATTTCTTGTTCCATCTACATGCAATATGATTCTTAAGCCTTAGGAATTGGCTCCATCTGTGGAAGAGCAACTGGCTGTCCACTGGTTACCTCCCTTCCATCAATCCTGCTCACCTCCTCTTAACAGGATAAACCAAAGCAGAACAGCTCCTGAACAAATGTGTCCGATACTTCCTAATCAGGTTGTCACACACACCCTTCAACCGTATTCAACTGAGATTCTAGCAACTACATAGAGCTTCTTCTGCTGAAGTGTCCTTGAGCAACCCAATGAATCCCAAAAACAACCAGAGATTGTTCCCAAACTGACCCCGCAGTCTGGCGAACCTGTAGAGAGACGGCAATCAGAAAATGCAACACCTGCAGCTAGTCTGCACATCATACACCTTTGACAGCAGCACCATTAGACACTCGTCAAGCAACCTCTGCTCCAGCTACACCCGCAAGAAACTGAGAGAGCTTAGTGGAAAAACAATTCAAAAGCTGGAATGGGTTTTGAGCACACTCGTGCGGCATCCCTCATCCCTCCTATCAATTTGGATTACAGAGTTTCAAAGAGACTGAATGACAAAGATAGACACGAGTAGAGAGTGTTGGCATATACGGGTCTTCCATTGAAGGAGAGGAGGTCATGCTTGGTTGGGTTGGTTGTTAAGGTACAGGGAGCAGAATCTCTCCTGACAGACAACCAGTGACTTGCCACTGAACAAGATTTGGTTCTGGGTTCTGAGATTAGCTCAAGCATGGCAATCTCTACCTTGGAAGCATTCTGGAGGGCTTAAAGAGGCAGCCATAGAGCAGCAACACAACTGTGGAACAGGCAGAGCCGTGCCAGAAGTATTTTGGAGAAACTCAGAATTGGCAACTGAACACTACATAGTAACACTGTCGCATGATTGTTGCTGCATGCCATGTAGCCTGGTGCTTAAAGGGGTAGTTTATCATTTTGGGAAATAAGCTTTCTTATAGAGAGTTAGATGAGAGGATACCACTCTCCACTCACATCAATACCACTCTCATATCTATACAGTCAATACTGTTGTTTTAGCTTAGCATAAAACCTGGAAACAGCTAGCCTAGCTCTGTTAAAAATAAAAACATCCACCTAAAGCTCACTAATTAACACATTTTATCTTATAAATTCTAAGTTTAAATTGCAACTTGTGGTTTTTCAATGAGTTGTCCGGTCTTTACATTTTTACACTTCAGTTTTGTACAGATTAAACCAATGAGATACAATGTTTTAGTGAGCTTTAGAGGATCTGCTGGGCAGATTTTGTTACCTTTGGCCAGAGGAACCTCTGCTCCAGGCTAGCTGTTTCCCCCTTTTTCAGGCTTTGTGCTAAGCTAAGCTGACTGTCTGCTCTCTGTAGCCTTATAGCTTATGCGCAGACATACACTCTAACTTTCAGCAAGAAAGCAAATAAACATATTTACCAATATTTCAAACTTCTTTTTTAAGGTTATGCTGTTGCTATTGAGAGTGTGCAAAGACATGCTGTTACCATCGGAACAGGACAGATATCTGAACTATGTCATGTTCAGTGGGGTAAAATCTTTGTTTAGAGTTTATTCCCTGTTATATATAAATGTAAGATGTAAAAACAGCAATGCTTATGATATGGGTGAGAGGGATTGGCGCACCTTGAGGACACATGTGGGTTATGACATACAGAATATATGTATATGATATGTATCCATATTTCCAAAGACAGAAACCCACACAGGTCAATCCAATCTGTGAGTGTCCATGGTCGTATACTGAGCATATGGAAAAAGGATGCAGGGGGTAGTTAATCCCTACAGTACTCCTACAGTGTGTATGACCTTGGAGGGATGGGAGCCCTTATATGCTCATTAACATGGACGTAGCATGGCTACAGGGTGAACACACCTACCAGCTCACCCTGGTTCCCAGAAAGCGAATAGGTAACACAGTCAAACGAGCATCCAGGCATGCAAAAATCCCCAGCATCTATTTTTCATTATTACAATGCAATCAGCTGGAGGCAAGGTTGGGCTGTGTTACGCTGCAGCTGTACACAGGAGTGTGTGAGGTGGGCTGTCATTGACACTCGGCCTCAAACATGAGTCGTTACAAAGACGTACAGGAAAGACCCAGCGGGGAGCAGAAAAGAAGCAGTGTAGTCTAGTACTGTGCAGGAACTCAGCTGCTTCCATTGCAGGCACAAATACACACGCATAGCTACGCAGTCACTCAGACACACACACAAGACTGCTTGTGGCACAGGCTTTGTTTTATCTGATTTGGCTGTAATCTTGCTCCTACAAGACAATAACTCCCAAGAAGATGAGTCTACATTTCAGGTACAGGCAGTTAAACAAAGTGCACATTCGGGATCAGACCAGTCTGTGTCATGTCCAGTACAGTGTCCTATCCTGTGTAATTTCATACCATATCCTGTATGAAGTGTTTTATGAGTTGACTGCTGTGAAATGTCCAGTAATGTCCTTTACGTTCTTTCATGTTTATAAACATAAGAAAAAATGTGCCTGATTTACTGTAACAGAACATAATCGAATGCCTTGAAAGTCTGAAATATTAAGTGTAAACAGCTAAGGAAAGTTTGCTTGTGCTAAATTTACACACAGATGTGGAATGTCAGGACTGTCAAAACAATAGCACTTATTGGTGTCAGACATTCATGAACAAACAGGACAGCACAGTAATGATCAAGTTCTCTGTTGAAATGCAGGGAGATCATCCATCATATATTATTTTCTACTTCACGTCTTTTTAGATTCACTGTGGGTCACAAACATCCAGTTCCTCACACACACACACACATACACAAACAAACACACACAACCAACCGAAAATTGGTTGCGAACACTCACCAATGTGACTTTTTGATGTGACTTTATAGAGATTTCTGATGATTTTTGTTGGATATTTGCCCTTTGTTATGCAGATAAAAAACAGCATCATTAAATTTGGATTTCATTTTGGACCAATTTGACACTCATGGCCAGGTTTCTAAAATTAACATCATTGTTATGCAGAGAAATTTGACAAGAAGAACCTCATCGCTGAAATGAAGGTAGAATTACCTTTGAGGATATACAGTACTAAAGTGGTAATTTGTGTGTGAATGAATCCCAATTCTGTCATCTTTCCTCCTATCAGCTCTGCTACACCAAATAAAAAAGTCCCATGCTGTTTGTTTTTTCTTTTGGAAACAAAATTCACCTCCTGTTTGCTCTGGTTTGAAACCTGCTTTTTAGCTGGCTTTCAAAGATGGAGGTCATTAACCTCAACACGGCTTTTGTTTCTCCCAAGGCTTAAATAAAGTGTTCAAATCAAAACATCACATTACTCACACTTCTGTCATTCTGCTCATTGGCCTTCTTCCTCGTGGGTGAGAGATTCTGGCCTTTTCACATGATTTGAAAGGCATTTAAATTTTTCACAAAACAGTTGACGGTTGGATGGTTGGTCATTTGACAATAATTCATCAACTTATGTGAGAGTATATGGTCCCTCATCACAGAGACTTGGGATGTAACCAAATATGAATACATTATTCGGATATGAACAAATAATGCGCTTTAAACAGATAAGAACAGCATCCAAATAGCTGCTGTGATATTCATCGCGGGCCCCCTCCTCACACTGACCTGTCATCAGATTGACAAAATTCACCATTCGTTTAACCTTCGTTACCATACAGGGATTGTCCAATCGTAGCTTAGTAACTGTAAGAAGGCACAGCAGGCCTGTCATGCTTTGGATTTCTCTACATGCCAAAACAGTATACTGTACATGGGGCTCTAATAAGAGCTGTACTGTGGAGAGTTTGAAGGGTGATGTCTTTTTTATATTTTCAAAACAAAAAACACAAGAGCAAAAGTAAAAGGAAATTAATTATCTGCTGCAACGTGAGATGCAACCATTAGCATGCATAACTAGCTCCAGGAGTATCCAAGCATTATTTCCAAAAGAAAGGGGCTTGTCATCATCTAACCCTATAATTATGTGCAGGTTACATTACCTGTTAACTCTTAACTGTTCAGGACTGGAACATCCACCGAGCGAGAGCCAAAGTTAGCAGCTCTGTCCTCGTCCTATTTTCTGAATAACTACATTTATATATATAAATATAGAAATGAAGAGTATTTAAAAATAGAATAATGAAAACAGAATAATGAAGTTTTGTATCAACTTCCATTATAAATCCAAATACAGCTATTTTTTTTAAATAAACAGATACAGATAGTAACTTTCATTTACACCCCTACAATGATGCATTGTGACTCATACTGTGTTAAACTGTGGGCCGGTCATTGCCTTGTACTACATAATGCAGGTCCTGCCATTGGAGAAATGTCCTGAAGAGACATTTCTCTGCAACAACATGCCTAAAATTCTTCACAGTCACAGTCTTTTATATATAATAAACCACTGTAATGGAGAATACTGTCTATATTTATCCCACACTAAGCCTACAGCATGCTCGTAAGATTTTTAAGATAGGCATACTTACCAAAACCCCTCAGGGTTACTTCTTTTTTGTTGGTACAAGGCAGTGTGTGCACTTCACAGTGGAGTAATTTTTGGATGATAACATAAAGTAAATGATGAAAATTAGACACAGAATCTTCAGATGATCTTCATGTTCCTCAGCAGATCCTGAAGAGAGTTCAAGATAACATCCGTTTTTACGTTAGGGAGTAAACTTTACATACATACTGTATATAGAAATAAAATCATAGAATTCAAGGCATTGCATGCTGTATTTGCCCACACTCTACTTCTATATTGAGATAAAGCGTTGTAGTCTTTATGAAGTCTTTATGAAGTCTTCATGATGTGTCTGGATCTTGGGATTACAGTTGGAAACTTCAAACATTTTTTAAGGTAACACTAAGCCCTGAAAAAAATACATTTCAGACAAGAAAAGTGTAAAGTTGGTTAAGCTTTTATCCCACAGGGTCTTGCACCTCGTCTACTGACTGTCAAGAAGCTTGGTTGGAGTTGTTGAGGCTCCTGCTATTGTGCCAAAGGTCAGTTGAATCAGCAGTACATCAGAAACCTGTCCGTTTTGTGACTGCAAAGAGCCTAATAATGCCACATTGGGTTAGCCTTGAAAATGAGGCTCTTTTCTTCCTGCCTCTTTTTCTTTAACTAAAAAGAGGCAAAACATCTGTGGTGCAGAAAGACTGTTCAGTCAAGCCTTGTTTTTGTGCTAATTAGCCCAATTAGCCTTCCCCATCTCACACAGTTTTAAACAAAGACGAGCAGCAGCTCTGCTCAGCTTAACCAGCCCTGCAGTTTGATGTCTCGCAGCGCTGGAAAGCTGCAGAAGCCTCTAGTTACAGACATAGACGCTGGCTACTTTAAACAGTTTCAGGGCATCCTTGCTTCACAGGATAAAATTGCACCCTGCCATGTCTTTTGAAATATTCTGTGTATGTCCCTTTAGCAGATTTTAGCACAGAAACATGGTTTTGTTCAGTAGGAGTCAGACTGCAGTGTGGGGGTAAAATTCCCTCAGCTGCAATTTCATGATTAGCAATGCTGAAGGGCACATTCCATCTTGGTCGGGTGTGCCGTTTGATAACAGATTTCATGAGGAGGTGTAAATGAACCAGTTAGATACAGCTGAACAGAGAACTACAAGGAAAACAGTTATTCTGAACATAAGAAGAATAATTCATCATTCCTCAACAACAGCCTCTTTACAGAAGCAGTTTATCGTCATGAATCAACCCATATCTTCTCTCAATTATTTCTCTTTAATAAAAACAAAGTACACAAATTACTTTTTATAAATCATATAATTACGTAGAGTAAGACACTGCTATGATATGCAACTGACATTTCTACTTTCTAATGGCAGAGAGAACAACAAGCAAGAACAGCATATATTTTCTTTTTATAGACTTGTAGATGCAGTATGAGGGTCCATATATAAAGTACAACACTGTTTTTGTCATTATATAACGTGTTTTCTACAACAGCTGCTGAGATAAAGGTGTATATCAAAATCTAAAACCAAGAATTTGTTCAGCTCCGTTACCATATTGTATGTAATGTATGGTTAAGCAGTGCATTTCTGCTCCTTTCTTACCATGTTTTCTACGCGGATCACAAGCCATAGTGAAGATGTTGACTTTTTGCCTTTGACATAGCTTTAGCCTGGGGTTTTCAGCACAATATTGTATGTAGTTGTGATGGTCACAGCCATGACCACACAGCTACCTTAAAAAGTGGTAACCTCTTGAACTCACTCTTTTTTCTTTTTTTTTTTTGGCTTACGCAGTTCTTTCTTTTTAAGACTGGTTACATACATGTTTTTGTTTCAAATATTTTCTTAGGTACAAATAATGTACAGTGTTTTGTTTCACAGATTTATTTAACTGACAGTACAATGGTATCTTTTGTAGCGGGCGCATTTAGTTACTTTTGGACAGTCTGTTTCTTTTTTATAACCTATTTGAATGCACCAGTGCTGGAGATTCCACACTCTGGAATGGTTGCATGTGGTCTGTTGGGCAAAAGGATGTCTCCTGGAGCAAGGAGGTGGCCAATTTGGACTATACCGCTAACACTCCCTCCGCACACTTGTCATGTCATGGGTGTTGTGTACCAACACTGTGGATTTTATATTAAATAAATTTGGACTACTCCCAATTCCTCTTCTCTCCCTGGGAGAAAGAAAGGAGGGGGGGTTGAAAGTGCTGTCTCTGGGCAGTCTGATCGTAAAACTGGCACCTTTTTGATGCCGCAGCCAGATAACGCGGTGCTTGACTATTAAACTGACAAAAGGAACATGGACCAGCTATTAGCGTTTTCCTGAACAGCCTATCAGAACTCTTCTTAAAGAAAGGGCAGGAAACCCTAAACTGCCCCCCCACATGTAACCATGGCAACTGCCCTTCCTCGTTGTTTAATCACCTCACATCAAAGAGATACTTCTTGTCACGCCCAGAGAAAATCCAGGACACCAGCGACAGCCCTGAACTTCTTTATGTAAACAAAGACTGCTGTCTCCAAAGACTCAAAGCATTACCTTGTTTAATTAAATAATCTTTTAGTTACTTGATTACGTTTGCCTCTATTTGATTAGTTATGTTACCATGTTGTTGCTATCTGTTGTTGATATTATTGCTGAAAAGAATCTAAATAAGTTACTTTTGCAGTGTTTTAATTTTCAGCCAGGTTAATGACATTCCTTCATTTTATGTGTAACCAATGCTTGTTCACAATGCTTTCTGACACCACCTTTAGAAATGATGATAAAGAAATGTCATCCTATACTCTATTAATTGCCAGCTTCAATTTAAGGTTAAGTAACCAAATTTCCCAGTTCCTGAGCAAAGATTGTTTTAGGATTAATCAGAGCTATCCTCATGTAACCCAAGCTCCCCCAAGTGGACAAAATAAGTATTAAATGCCATCGTCCGAAATGCCGTTAATGTATAAATGTCACTTGGTATTTATCATGACCAATAATCTGACAATTGTTTCCCTTATCAAGTGCTTAAGACTAAGAACGGTACAACCGTTTGACAATTGAGGTTTGATTGTGGGAAGATATTTGATTATAATACGCGCAAATAGATGTTCTTTTCCTTTTTATAGACATATTAAAAGTTTAGAAAGACAGTCCCTCGGAAAACCGGAAACAGCCCGTTCCTTCGGGAAACGAAGAACTGCCCTCTGGGAACCCCAACAGACAAAACAGCGACACACGCTGTTGTTCGCTCTCTTCTCTTGTTCTTTGTGCTCTGCTTGTTCCTGACTCTTCAACGGCGTTTCGGACCAAGTGGTCCCGCCAGCAGTAACAAAGGATGACTAACACCTCTGACCCGAGACAGGGTTGGGAAGGCCCCACTGTGAGTTTCTCCATTAAAGCCGACAAGAGACGGACCTCCGGAGCAATTCCCTGGCAGAGAAAGCGACTGGCCGACGCCTTGAAGCTGTCCTAAACGAGAACGCACGCACTTTGCCAGTGTGAGGCCGTTTACCAACAACCCGGCAGGGAGAAACACAAGCAGTAAGACTAAAACCCTGCATTCTGTGATCAGTGATGTCCAATAGTTGGTTAGTCCAAGGGGTGACCTTGAAACACCAAGACAAATTTAATCGAGTTATCATCTAATTTCATTCATTACTTGCCGTATGAGTCAAATTCTCCCACAATAGACCTCCATTCTCATTGTTTAGCCATTGTTTATTTCTCTGATGTATTTAACCGCATTTTTATATCACCTTAGTTAGTTAATAAATTCACTGTAACCAAGGAATTGTGTGTTTTGCCTATTTCTAAGTCCCTGCCAAGAGAATTTACCCCTTCCATATGAGACTGACTGACTGATTTAAGATAACTGAGCAATTATTAACTGATCACTAGGAATAATTGTATAATTATTAAAATGCTACCCAGAGGTCTGGAGACTCTGGGTTAATAACAACTCCGGTGGTGCCCTGAAACGAGAGATTTATGGATTAATATTTTCTGAATATTAAAATTCATAATTGGGTATTCTCATAAATTTATTAAAAATCATACGTAGCTTTAGACCTGCTACATGGGGGAGCTTCATTCTTTCCTTACATATTTTGTTTTTTGATTTATATTATATTAAGTATTTTTCTTTTGGTTAATGTTAAGAAAGTCTACATTGTTGTTGGAACAAGTGTTAAGTTGGTTTTGCTGTTTACTTAGTAATGTTTTATTTTAAGCATCTCCGTCTCAACCAGTAAGTCCCCTTTGTTTCTTTTAAGCAGGTCAGTTATATGTTGAGTTTGTTATGTTTAGAGCTTTATTTACACTCTGTTTATATGTACTTTTTTACGTGCCCAAACTTTATCTTCATTTTGTTGTATTGATTTTTTGGGGAAATAAAACCCTTTCTTTTGGAACGTACCTGTTACTCCTCTTGCCTAACTGCTTGGTCCCTCAAGTAAATATTTAAGCTCTTCACAGGGTTCCTGTTTCAAAATGATTCAGCCTGACACAGAAACGTCTAAAACTCATAGAGGTATATATGCAATAAAATATGCTAACAGGGGTCGTTCTGTCAGCGGTAAAAATCAATCAGTCACTGGCTAGAACTGAGAAGGGTCTACCCCTACCTGAAATCATGGATCCATTGTATCAAAAAAATTAGAGTGGTAAATCTGCCACCGATATTATTAGATGTAGATATTGTTAGATTTTTAGAATAGCTAGAGAACATTGTTCAGCATTTAGCACCTAAAAACCATGGCAATGTTGGACTTTGTTGGGTGGCCAGAAACACAACACAAAAACATTAATGTTGCTCTGTATCTGCTGGATGTGTATTTGCTGAAATGTTAGCTGTATCAACCTACATAAATGTTGTGTTCAGTTTGTTTCTGCTGCTTCCCAGTGGAAGCAGTTATTTCAGGTTTAAGAAAGGACTGTATGGTATCTCGTGCATATAAGAGGCTGTGGACAGGGAGCAAGCAGAAGTTCAAGGCCTCGACTCTGCTCTTACAGTCCTTCAGTGGGTGTCGTATAACCACACAGCTCACATAGTAAAGAGATTATTTAATGGATTTTACATCCCATATATCGGTTGCTGTGGTACGAAATGCCTTTTATCTGCCTCATACTGTAAATGTGATTCATGTTCGCTGTTGGCTAACTGACACACAGGCTACTGTAGCTGGTGAGAAATTAACAACCCTCTGCCTTCTCTCACATGGTTTATAATTGCAAAGCAAACCTCTCAGAGGAGCACCACAGAAATCGAACCATAGCGACCTTCTGCCAGTGATCAAAGCCTACCTCCACCAGCACCCCCCCAACATCCCATCCCAACCCCCGACCCAAGAGACGAAACGAGAGTGCGAGGAAGAGAGAGGGAGACATAGAGGGAGGGAGGGAATCCACACAAACCACCTCACGTCTCAGCAAGAGCAGCCTGTTTTACATATGAAACACACCTTTCTCCCTGTAATTCCCATGAAATCGTGCAGGAAGCAGTTATTGCAGGGGACAAGGAGGAAGTGATGTGGAACGGCTAGAGGGGCCATTACAGAGAATCCCTCATTACACCCTAGTCACAGCTTTGGAGCATTACTCCTGTGAAAACACACTCTCACCCCTGGGTGGATAAGTCAAAGAGAATAGATTGTCTCATCTTATTTGTACTCTTTGTACCTGGTCTCTAGACCGGTATGGTAGGGTTAAACTTGTCAACATATGCAGCTCTAGCACGCTGTAAAACTAACAGACAGGCTGTTTTAGATCTCCGAGCTTAAGTGAGTCTAATGAATTGTCTGTTGTATCTTCATATACTTGCCTTTGATTGGAATGGAGATGGAGCCTCGCAACACATGTTGGTCTGTGATCAATCAATCAATTAATCAAAACACCTGCTTTTATGGAGGTAGCTCATTTGCAACAGTGTCTTACCCACTGAAGAGGACTATGAAGTCATCATGCCTGATGAGAAAAAAAGAGCGTTTCTTGAGGCGTCTTGCAGAGCAATATGAGTTGTTTGGCAACACATCAGAGAGGAAAAACATCCTGACTCATCTATCAGATATGGATCCATTAAGCGAAGTTTCTCCATTCATTAGGAGATACAGTTTACAGTAGAGACAGTTTGCTGGAATTTGTGAAAATGCAAATCATGGATTATAAAATAAAGAAAAACTGCTGCCATATTTCATAATGACATATTAACTAATGTTTACTATAATGTATCGTCTATGGATGGCAATGTAGGGTTATCGGTCGGTCCACCGAAATATCTCAACTAATATTGGATGGATTGGATTGTCATAATATTTTGTTCAGAAATTCATGGTGTCCAGATGATGAATCCTAATGACTTGGTGATCCCCTGACTTTTCCTCTACTTTTCCACCATGAGGTTGGTACACATATTCAAACACAAACATGAATTATAATGGCTTTGCTGATCCAGCACCATCATCAGGTCCAGTTTTAATGTACAACTGTATCTACGACTTTGGTTTATGACAAAATACCTGAAAAAATAATGACATTCCCATCAACCTTTAGCTGTATTTTGTGTTTAGTGCTAATTAGCAAATGTTAGCATGCTCGCACACTAAATTAAGATGATGATCACGGTAAACATTATACCTGCTTAGCATGTCATCATTGTCATTGGGAGCATGCTGACATTAGCATTTACCTCAAAGCCCCGCCTTGCCTCACAGAGCCAGTAGTCTCTTCTTTAGGTGCAAGGCCTAACATGTGGCATTATAACAGGTCTATCAAAGAAGAGTCTATTTCAGTTGCTGTGGGTGTTTAGTGGAAGGTCAACACAACTAAACTCACCGCCTGACCTTTTCATTTCTGCAATGTAATCTTTATGACCTAAACTTGTATATCTGGGAACCCCTTAATGGTACATCTAAAGGGGTTTATGCTGATACAAAATAAAATGTTATTGTATGAGTGTATAGTAGTGATACTTAATATAGTAGTAATATAATATAAAAAAAATAAAAAACATGACGTCTTTATATGATGAAGTATTTTAAGGCAAAACATCCGAAACATCTGACAGTTCTGAAAATAAATGGATACAAAAACAAAGGGGAACCACATAGAAAATCTATTAAGACTTTAATTTTCTTAATGCTTTTAAATACATTTTGGACAGTGATGGATATCTTTTGCAGGAATAAGTTACATAATAAATAAAAGCTAACACATTTTATTTTCTCTCACATTTTCACAATAAGGCATTTATAGCAGCAGGAGTGGCCAAAAGAGTCTCAGTTACCTGAAACACCCGAGTGTTTCCCGTCTGTTTTAACCAGCTTTAAATCTAGATCAGGTCAGTTTTGAACCCAGTTTAAAATAGAAGTATAAAAGCTATGAAACTGTCTCAAGAGTGTTCCAGGAAACTCTGCACCAGTGTTCGGAAATGAAATAAGTAACAAGGAAAACACTGATGTCGGACCTGAAGCACTGAAAGTCACAGGAGGTAGCATCTTACTCTCCTGCCTACCAATTTTCTTTGTTTTTTTATTTTTTCATTTATGCAGCAGGCAATGTGTATTGATGGCTATGATTATCACAGCCATCATCCACATTTAACTGCATTTTTCATAGTCTCTGTAGTGAAAGCTGTACAACAATTGCTTCAACATAACACTGTGCGTTGAGGGTTTGCCTATGCACAGATTTCTTCTTCCAATAATTTACCGTGGCAGTCTTGCTTACTAAGACACCGGCTCATCATCAGAACAAGGAACTGGCCAGCAGCAACACAGAAATGTTTGCATACAAAAAACATGACATAAACATACTATGACCTCAGATCTGCCAGTTTATGTGCCTTTTACACACATCATATTGCACTCAGCTATTAACCTTTATTTTAACACAGTACTGAGGAAAAAGAAAAAACCTTCCTTTTTTTCAAAATAAAGTGGTCTTACAGAAGGACTTCCATTTAGTCGTTAAATGATACAACTGTTCCTGATATGACTGATCCAATCAGAACACTATAAAATGATTGATGGGACATGCAGCAAATTAAGGGCAGAATATCACTTCATGTATATGAGATCTTGTATCTAAATTACATTTATCTGGTGCAGCAGAGGTTAATGGCAGCTAACCTCTGTCAGATTTTTTTTATTGATGTCATTATGTTAAGTGGGGTTGAGAATGGACATAACTCACTGAAAGAGTATTATGCAAACAAATAATGTGCCCATTTCTGCATGACCAATAAATCACGTAGAATATAATGCTTACTGTCATCATTAAGAAAATGTGCAGCATTTAATGTTTCAGCTTCAATTGACAAGCTCACCTCTGGTCATGTGACATGTTACATATTCTCCGAACATATTATTTTTGCGCTAATTCTACAGTGCATTTTCTCTAAATATAAATGGTCGTTTTGAAATGTACAGCAGAAGTTTAACATAAAAATGTCAAATAAAACATTTGTGGAATTAATTCACACTAAGTGAACAGGTGTGGCCATGGGGTTGGGCTATAAATTGGCTTTCCTAGTAGCAGGGTAAGCACTGTGCAGTGGGCCAGACACTGTTGGGGGTTAATCAGGGAACAAAATGACCACCTGTTTTTGCAAAACGATGAGGAAACTCTCACTTGTCTGATTGGTGCATTTGTATAGGGACTATTTTTGGGGTGGTTGCCTGATTGCTCTCCTGGAGAACGGTGACTTGAACAAGGTAATGTGGTTGTTCTGATGATTACACTGGATAACTACACTGGAGTTACTGCCTGCTGGCAATGAGACTACAATGAAATGTCTGGTCTGAAATACGGACACAGAAATCCACAGCTTCTTTTCCATGTCTTTCACATGTATCCTTTCATAGATCTGTCATACTATGCAAAAACACGCACACTTAATTGTAAGCAAATAACTACAAGTGCATTTGGCATTAATGCTTATAAATATACATGGAAGCATTTGGGTGTTGACACATACAAACAAAAGCAACCATGTGTGCACAGTCAGGCATATTGAACACACATACTTAACGCGCATACACACAAGCTTACGCACACACTTGCACGTACACAAGCACGCATACACACTGCTTGTTTGAAGATTCTGCCAGCTTTCTCCCTCTGCATGCCGACTGTGTGTCTGGCACCGGGGTTAAGGTCTGGAGCCACACACAAGCTGTGTGCTCTGTCTGGCTTTTACACACTCTAAATGGGCTTTATGAATGGCTGGGACTCAATGACTGAGTCAACACCAGGGGCCACACTCAACCCAATCCGACAACGGGTTTTGGAGATAAGTCAGAAACAACATTCTCCTAGCGCAGCCAGGAAGCATGTTTAAATTAATATGCCACCAGGTTTTATTTTGTTTTGCACTGCAAACATTGTGCCGTGGAGTGTGTCAATCCACAGATGTGTTGCTTGTTTGCCATTTCTGACTGAGCCCAAGTGCTTTTAAACAGTGCTCTGCAGTGTCTATGTGTGCATGTGTGCTCTTGTTGCCCATCAAAGCTAGCAATGAATCCAGCTCTCGACATTGCGTGGAGCCAGTGACTCTGACAGCCTTTCAACAATGAATGGATGGATGAATGGAGGCTATTCACGATCTTGTGCCCTCGGGGTGATGCATAAAGTTTGCCCCATTCATGACCATTGACCTACTGTACATACAAAGGAATTCCAAACAGATACGCGCACACAAGACCTCACCACTGCTCTATCATTAGATCCAACACTCGACTAACATTAAGATCTGTTTCCAGACTGAAGTCTGATTCAACAAAAGGAGCTGTTGGTGGAGTAAGAGGGCGGAGGCCAGACGTAAGCGTTTCAAGCCAGTCAGCAGCATCAAACAGTTTCGGAGCCCGTCGTTTCCGTGACTTCCCAGTGGACGGCAGAGGGGAGGTACAGATGGGGGGTGGAGGAGGGGCTGGCATCACCTGGCTGGGGTTTATTACAGCAGGAGATGGAGGGAGCTCCAGCAAGAGAGAGGAGCAAAGAGGTGATGGCAAGAAGTTGTCATCCTTACTGTACTGCTGAGAGGCCTGTATCTGATCGGCTTGAGGAGGCGGAGGAGGAGGTGACGGGCCGGGGACTGAGTGGGGAGGGGATTTATGATCACAGACATTGACAGAGGCTGGAAGAGAGGAAGTAAAGTGGATTAGACACAGAAAGAATTATGAGTGCCATTTAAGTTGTATTCTTTATTAATTTCCGGATACTCACCAACACAAGTCATAGGCTCATCCAGAATGTCATCTATGGACTGCCGAGGGTCCATCTGTGGGCAAAAGAAAGGAAAAACACTTAAATCCCACTGTACAAAAGGCTCTTTTGGTGATCTCTTCCTCTTTCTACAGACTCTAACCTGTGCTTTCTGTATAGCCTCCTGCAGTTCATCCTCCAAGCTGCGAACACTGGGCAAGGTCTGAACAGGACTCGCTGTAATCTGCACTGGCAGCTCAAAATCCTGGCCAATCACATCACACGGTTGGCAGCAAAACACCTGATTAGAAAGCAGGGGTAAAATAGTTGACAGGTGGTGATGAGAGTATGCTCACATGTTTGACCTGCTTTATAGATTGAAAGCTCTGTAGTTCACCCTTGAAAAGCGATATGTGTGCATTGTTTTGTGTGTTTACCTGTGTAAACAACACCTCTGTCTGTGTGTCCGTTTCTGGCTTGTCTACAGAGTATCCAGGATCCTGTTGCAGGAACGGATGAAGGGATCCTCCACAAGACTGGAGGAATAACAAAAAAGTGTCCTGTTAAATTAACTATTCTCCAACACCACTTCATAGATCAAAGGTTCAAGCATATCTTTGCTCACCTCATTGCCAGTGTTGGTGGAGCGGCCCCTAGGCCTGCTCCTTAACCGCTCCCTCATCTCCAGCTCCACATTCAACTCCTGTTGCTGTTGTTGCTGCTGCTTGTTCTCAGTTCTCCAGGGAGTCTCACACTGCAGGGGTGAGAAGGACGACATGGGTAGACTGGGACTTGGAGTTCCTGAGGCAGTGCTTGCAGGAGTCAGGAAAACAGCGTTGGTAAGACCACACTGTTCACCTGCCGAACTGACTGACACAGCATTCGAGGAACTATTCGGCACAGTATTCAGAATTCCATTTGAAGTGTCACTGAGAATCCCATTAGGAATTCCCCTGTCCGGGATGTACATCTGTTGGTTCGGGCTCCTGCTGGGCGAGTCTAGACCTGAGCTGGAGCTTGAGCCGGGGCTCTGGCTCAGTGGCAGCGGGGTGCAGGGGGTGAGGGGCTCCAAGCTGGTACCCAGCTGGCAGAGGGGAGTAGGGGTGAGGCAAGAGTGGGGAAGCTGGAAGGGGCGGAGACGCTGCAAAAGAGCGGGCTTGGTCCCGGAGACAGGGAGGCCACGCTTCCTCAGCTGCTTCCGCAACTCTGACACCTGAAGAAAGGCAAGAGACAAAGGTGAAAAGGACACTCAGAAGTCTTCACCATGAATTGTAAATAATACTTATTGCTATTACGCATTTTCTGCCTTTCAGTGCTTTCATGCTTTTCTTACTGTTAGATCAACAAGATTAGCAGGGAGAAGCTCAGGCTGGGACGCAGGGTTTGTGTCCATAGGGGTGTGGTATGTTGTGGCAGGAACAGGTTGGGGATTCAGGGGCATGGCTCCAGAAGTCTTCACAAGATCATTGTGATCTCCCCTGGAGGAATGACATGCATTAATTCACCGAAACTAAGGACTAATGTCTCATTGTTAAAGCAGAGATTATTCAAAATTTGGATTACCAGACAATCTGTTTGTATACCTTGGCACAACAGTGAGCTGTTGTTGTTGTTGTTTTTGTTGTTGTTGTTGTTGTTGTTGTTGTTGTTGCTGCTGCTGCTGCTGCTGGTTCTGGAGGATTTGCAGCTGGAGGAAGACCTGCTGCTGCTTCAAGAGATGGGAATAGGCAGGGTCTAAATACTGGGTAGGAGTAGGGCTCTTCTGTTTGGCTCCTCCACCTGGAAATAAAAAAAATGTTTTAGGCTAAATTGAAACACCTCACCACAAGAACAAGCCAAATGACAAATGAAAGGACCCTTTTAATACATCTAAAAAAGTAAAGCATTATATTGGTACCTCCAGTCCCAGGCCCTCCCCTCTGGTCTGGAGGAATGTACTGGTGATACTTGAGTTTCCTCATTTTGGGTTTGGTGTCCCGCGGTTTCCGTGGACGGGGGAGATGGTTTAAGTTGAGGGAGGTGGGCAGGGAAGACGAGCAGGTGGGGCTGGGAACCTGAGCTGTCTGTAAAGACACATAATGCCCACATTTCCTAAAACTGTAACCATACTAATAAAAGCAATTTCATACGGTATAAAACATCACAGAATTTCACATTGTTTGACAGCATTTGTCCCATGTCAAGGTTAAATTCTTACATGAAATGTACAAATGCCTCACAAATCTCTAGATGACAGCATGTGGTGGTTCTGACATACAGCCACGCCGCTTGTGTGTGAATGTGTTAACCTACAGGGCAAATACTGAGCTCCCCCAGAAGTGCAAATTGACAGTAATGAATGCAGAGCAGCTTAGAGCAGAGCATTGTGTTTGACAAAACAGAGGAGTGACCATCCTGTTAGGTTGAAGACCTCTACAATGCTCTTTTATCTTTTATGTTGTATACCTGCTGTGAATACCTGTCACTATAGCAAGTGCACACGCGCACACACATTGTGTATGTGTGTGTTGTTTTCCTGGACGAAAATGTTGTGTTATGCCTGCACTGTTGATGTTAGATTTTTATTTTGAGGAGTCACTAAAAAAAACTAAACAAAAAAGACCCATATAAAATTTTAATGAGCCAAAACTGAGAGCAGTGGGCTTTTTATGTGACAGCATTAGCAGGAACTAACCCTGCATTACCTTTGGCAGCAGGGGTGTGGACTGAGAGGTCAGATATATTCCATTTGGTCTCCCAGTTGTTGACATGGAGTTTGGTTCACCCAGTGTTACACTCATCGGTTGTCTGATGCCCTCGGTTGCCGGGAGCAACGCCAAACCAGACTGAAGACAGAATATCATATTGAAGTTGACATATGAGGCTATTTATAAACTCATTGTCTGTTAATATTCACTTTAATGTGTTCATCAGAGGTTATTGGTGGGAATTAATTTATCCGTCTTCCTTGTTGCTGCCAACATGTGCAATACATGAGTCTTGATCAAATGTGAATCTCAGTGTCGTTTCCTCACCTGAGCATGACTTGGGCTGTGGTTAAGGCCCGGGCCCACAGCTGAGAAGTCACTCAATAATTGGTCACCTGAGAGCCCTGGCAAAGAAGAAAATGCTGGTGATTGGTGAACGCCGTGTTGCTCAGTGGGCGAGGAGGGGGAGCAGGAGGAGATGTCATCTTCGAAGACATCAGCTGACAGAGGGAAAGAGTTAGGACCTGAGGAAATGAAAAGTTAAAGGAGGTAAGGTCAGAAGAGGAGCAGAGGAGAATGGGTGGAAAATGATAAGAATAGGTGTGACTGGTGTCTGTGTCCGCTGGTGTATGCGGATGGCGGTTGACTCACGGTTCTCCAGGGACAGAGTGTGTTCATGCTGTTGCTCCTCAGGTCCAGGCGGACATTGGTGGATCCTCTCAGTGAGGTCCTGCACCTGGCGAGCCTTCTTCTGCCTGTGGGCCCCACACACAGTCCTCTCTGCAGGGGGTGGGGGGGAGTAGTGCAGATAAGTGAAGAGAAGGGGACAGATGGGAGATCAGCAGAGAGAGAGGAGAGGGGATATGTGACGTGAGCATGCACAACAGTGTGGCCACAGGCAATCAGTCCTAATTCAAACCAGCAGTGGCATCAAAAAATAGTAAACACTCCTGCCCATAGGGAGATGTATTCCCTTGGACATGAACACACATTCACGCAACATTTTCAAAAGGGCAGAAGAGGACTGTTTAGGAAATCAGACAGTTTGAGAAGCCAGATATGATAATAATAGTATTTTCAGATTAAAAGAAAGGTTAGAGGGTGAGGACAGGAGGAGGAGAGATATGAGAGAGAGAGATGTCAGTAATGGCAGGAAGCGATGACTCTGACCCATGGAATGGCAGGTTTATCATGTGCTGTCAATCACTGAAATGTTTGCAGGCTGCTTAAAATGCAGCGTTACTGTGTGCAACAAGGTCACATTTCAATGTAACTGACAGCTGATGAGTCCATTGCCAGATTTACACACCTAATTTCCTCGCACAACTACTGTACAACAGGGAGAGGAGAGCAGAGATATGATCAAAAATACAGACAGAAAGAAAGAGAGAAGCAGGGAAACGTGTTACTATGCACGTTGCTGGGAGCATACACGGTAAAGCAGGAAGGAGACGGCAACATTACTGTAGGCAGGGCATCACCTTGTGCAGTTTCAGTTTTCAGACCACTAGGGGGCAACTTCTGAGCGGCACCATCTTCAGTTAGACGCTGCATCAGGAAACAGCAGGTCAGACCAACCAGGGCCCAGAAATTGCACACAGAAAACCACTTAACCCACTTGCTGGTGAAGGATACTTAATTCATTTCTTATGAACTTACAGCTACATGGAAGTAAAACACAGTAAACAAAAATGTGGTCTCATTCCATTCAATCAAATATAATCAAGGACACAGATGAATATAAATTTTTAAAAATTTGTGGAGGGGGAAAGAAGTGTTGAAATATCATGCAGTTGGATATTATTAAGAAGCTGGATGCTACTCACCAGAGCTTCACTCTGGTCTTTCTCTGCTTTTTGAGGGGGGCAAGTAGGTTTCAACCCTATGGGAACATACAAGAGTTGGTTAAAAGATGAAATGACACTAGTCTTTTTATCCAAACTGTCATGTTGTTGTTTTTTTGTTTTTATCAGAGAACGCTAGCCTAGAAGAGGAGCAACTCAGGTGAAACAGTGCATCAACAAAACATTTTCAGCCTTCAGCTCATCCCTTCAAGTTACAGTATGGAGCATCTAAGGCACACTTTTGTGTTGGCAGGCATCCGAATGCGCAGTGCTTCTTGAGCACCCTTCAGCATCGGACAACGAGGAGGGAACTGAAGTAATGAAGCAAGGTGCTATGCCTGTCGAACTACGTACCTGAGATTTCTTTTGTATTTCTACACTCTAGACTAGTCTCTGTGTGTCTTGTGCTTATAGAACAATTTTATGACACCTTTATCTTCAGATGATAACCTTTATCTTAACGCATTTGCATCCAAATTGGCAAAGTTATCTTCATTTCAAAACTCACTACAATGAAAAGATGCAAGCTTTTTTTTTTTTACATCTCTGACATCTGCTGTATGTGTGGCCTTCTGCAGACTAATTAATGTGAATACAGTGCACATTTTGCATATCATGTCTATTTGTGGTTAGCAGCCTTATTGTTCGCACCGGTTCATAATGAAACATTTGCATAAATGTTATTCTAATTATATCCCTGTTATTCACATTGTTTGGTTAATGCTGGGATTATTACAGAAGATATACATTGTATTTTCACAACATTAGCCTTCATAGTCAAGTAAGGTAGGCTCTTGCACAATCAGAGGTTTTAAAATCATATAATTAACTAGCGACTTTAGACTTGAAAAATAAAATCAAAGTAATGTAATAGCTGGTCAAAATAAAATAAAAGTAAAATCATCATTTACTAATTCAATCATCTGTCAGTGAAAAGAGGTGGGCTGAAGACCATTAATATGATATCCAACCTGCAATCATAGTCACAGTCACTGTTAATGATACACATGGACTAACCAGGGTCTGCATTGATTTCACTCTGCCTTCGGTTCTGAATCCTCAACTGCAGGACTGAAAGACAAGAATAGAGATTGAGCTGGCTGCAGTAAAGAATGATGAAATATCACAAGTTGCACTGATGGAACAGTAAGTTAGTTTGATTTGTCCTTTCAGGATAAATGATCTGGGAAAATAAATGACGCTGACGTAGAAAAGCTAAGAGTTGAGCAATGCAAGACAGCATGATCGCTGGTAAATGATATGGCCTTGTAATTTATACCCCCTGACTTTGCAATGCTCGTACATTATGTATCTCATTACATGCCTGCACACATCTACACACGATACCTATGCACACAAACGTTAACATTCAGTGCACACACAACAGGTGAAGCAGGGTAGGGCAGGGCTCCTTACACTGAGTGCTTCTTCCCATGATACATTTCGGCGAGTTTTGAGACCTGAGAGACCTGAGAGACCTGCCGACGAGAGGGGAGGACTGTGCAGGGGGGTTGAGGGCAGTAACTATTTATCTCTCAGTATGTCTATTTCTGTTTATCCCATCCCCCCTTCAGCTGTCCCGCTCTCTCCAGAAGCCTCTCATACATCGCCTCCTCCTCACGTCATCCTCATTTGTGCTGCTAACTATACTCTTCCTGCTTTCCTGCCTTTCTGACAACTCAAAACAAATGTTTATCGTTGTAAAAATCTGGATTTAAAGCAGATTAACACACAAGTTAGGGAAGCAGTGCTTATCACATTCACAGGAGTTTATTTGATCTGATCTGTGTGTGTGTGTGTGTGTGTGTGTGGGAGGGGGGGGGGCATGAGATTGTTTTGTATTTTAACTTGAGGCCAGTTGCAAGTCTTGATAAGTCAAAATAAATGCATTTCTTGTAAAATGCTGGCTTCTAAAAATCATTCAAATTAAACAATCTTTGACCTTAACATATAACTTTTGTGAAATGATTTGGGCAATAGAACCAGGCTCAGCAGACTCCCAGTGATCAGGGCCGGACCAGGACGAAACACAGCCTGATGCCGGTATGACAACAAGGAATACAGTACTGAGGTGATTACTGAGGCACTGACCAGGACTCGGGGGAAGGAGAGGCAATATTTACACATCTAACTCTGTGAATTAAGGGTTTATTTATTAATCAGAGTTGGTGACTGTGGAAAGACGGAAAGGTGAGTTTTTGTGTCTGTCGAGTTTGAGTGTTTTATGATGAGTTAACAAGGCAATTAGCTCGTAAGTGAAAGAGAGATTCTTGAATTCTGAAGGTATACAGTTGTATTTTTCTGTTTGATAAGGAAAAAACATGTAAATAGATTTTCCTTTCTTGACATTTTGAGAGTTTATTTACATTTATTTATTAGACTAAAAAAAGCTGAAAGAGATTGTGTAACATTAAATGTTTTAAACTAAAATTCTGGTCATGTCTAACACATTGTACCTTTAAAACAATTCATGTCAAAGGTCAACAAAAAGAGATAAAACAATGGATAGCAACTCAAACACACTGTATCATATCATACGTTGACTGAGAATCATCAATGCGTTTTTTTTTCACAAAGAAACAACGACATCAGTGTGACATACTGGCAGACTCCTTAAGCTCTGCTATGTGCATTCATGTTTTCAAACAGAGCAGCTGCCCTAAAGATTAACATGTTCCAGCAGGTGTGTGAACACCTAAAGGACTGTGTCTATGTCGTTTCCTCGTCTTTCAATTTTACCAGCCATTTACGACAGCTGCTTGGGAATACAACAGCAGCCACGACAACTTGCAGGGAAGCTTGTATTATGCAGTTATAGCAAGGTTGTTCTATGCTGTTGGTCACCAAATGCTGGGTGTCTCCTGAAATTTGTAATCAGTAGATATATTGGATTAGTAAGTAAACTAATTTAGAATTCATTACAGCTATTCTTTGATTACTTACAGACTTTACAGACTGTGATAGGATATCATCAGTCCATATTCATTAACTCATGGTCTTTTTTCCAAACTGTTGCTTATTCAGACATGAAAATGTAATGTTATAGAGATTTGAAACCAAGGTGCTTTAAATGAAAAGAACTGGCCCACTGTCTGTTTTAAAATGCGCATAAACAAACCAACCCATGTTGTTACTAAAGTGTCACACAGTAACATGCAGAGATCTTTAGCCTCGGGCTCAGTCTGACTGACTCAATCTATAAGATATCTCTGTCTGTGGGTAGCAATCACTAAATCCATTCACCATGATCAATGCCTTCATTCTACTGATCACATGATACACAACATGACTGACCAGCCAATAACCTTCACAAAACACTTCACCGGATGCTAATGTTACCAATTATGCCTGAGATGTAAAGCCATTTCTATGGGAAAATAAATCCTCCTCTCCTTTAATTGCTGTGAGTTGAGACTCCTGGATCCTCACCTGAGCGGAACTTGTTCCGGATGAGAAGCGACTTCTCGGAGGCCAGCAGTGTCATGGTGGAGGGGAGAATGAGGAGCCAGGGAGTGGAGCAGAGAGAGAGAGAGGGAATACCTGGTGTCACTCTACCAGGAGGAATGGACCCCTCTCCTTCTGTCTCTCGCTGCTGGGAAAGCAGAGGAAGCAGAGGAGTGAGAGAGACAGATGCTTGTTAATCCACTGATAGACACAAACCGATATTGATAGAGGCACACAAAGCACAGCGGAGATAGATTGAGGGGGAAATAGAGACGCAAAGCCTCTCAGACCTACAGGCAGACTGAACACTGCAGTGAGCTGCTCTGGCAACAGCAGGCCTCCCTATAGACAGCCTGTCATAATCACACACAGAGTCACAGAGGCCCACCCACAGAGACAGAACTAATGACACAGAGAATTAAACAGACAAGGAGTGTTTTGGAGAGACAGAGCAAGGAGCCAGCAGAAGAGAAGGAAGAGCAGAATCGAGCTTGCGTGAGTGACAGAGACATGAAGCCCCAGCAGATATTCAGAGTTCAGGGCTGGAGGACAATGATTGTGGCGGACAAACATGAACTCGAAACACCTACGGCATCTCGCAACACATTTATACTGTGACAGCAGGACCACATATATGTCATGCACTAAAAGAAGAGGCGCTGCCTCTCAAATAGAAAGCTGGGAATCTACATAAACTGCATTAGTGCACACACACAAGCTATTAACAATATTGATTTGAACTGGCCAGGCACAGAAACCCCAAAGGAAGCCTGTTTAAAGGGAATGGACAAACACACATACAAAACCACGCACACGTACTTTGGAATAGCTGAGGTTATGCATACTAAATGACCACAGTGCTCCTCCTATTCCCAATCCCATAAATGCACACACCTGACTTATTTACAATATGAAGAGTCCAAAAGAAGGCCACTCACTCTCATGAATGCAATCGAATAACAAGCAATTGATTGAGATTTCTTGTCTGGCACAGGCATTATTTCACAGTAGGGCACCGAGGCACAAGAAGGCACTGAAAACACTGAGAGAATAAAGCAAGAGAATGAAAGAGAATACTTACAGGAAAAGAGAGAATTGAGTCCTTCGGGGGAAATTGGAGTGGATTTAAGATTAAATTGAGAGAGGTGCAAGATGGGGGAATAGAGGGAAAGAGAGAACTTCGTAGTGCGTTTAATGACGATTTCTTTCTTTCATGTTCTTTTCATATCCTTTTTTTTCTTCTGTCGCTTTTCCACACTTCTTTTTTCCTCCTAAAGGTGAAATGCAAAGAGAAAAGGGATCTGTGGTTCCTTCGTCCCCTTGCGGTAGAAACTCACCCGCTCTACCTCTGCCTTGCTTTCTCTGCCCCCTCTCCCCATCCGCCCCAAAGCATCCTAGATCCTTGGTGCCAACTGTGAGTGACTGTCAAACTTTACCCCCCCCCCCCAACCCCCCCCCCCCCC
>NC_060152.1:14211175-14265005 GCF_021292245.1 Micropterus dolomieu
CACACACACACACACACATATAGATAACACAACCGTGATGCGACTGAGCCACTAAAACAACAGAGACTAAGTGACCCCCCCCCCCCCCCCCCCCCCCCCCCCCCCCCCCCGCAGACTGATTTATTGAGGAGCAGATTCAAAGACAATAACCACTTTTGTGTTTCTCTGTCTTTGACAAAAGTAGACTTACTGATGACATCAGAGCAGCTCTTTAATGTTAGGAGCTGAACTGTCACATATAATGTGATGGATAGAAAACTGATGGCAGGATAAAGAGACGGTTTATTACAAGGCTGCGATAAAAGCCCAGGAGTGTTTTGGACTCACATCAAATCATGTACTGCAGCAGGACTGCAGGCTCATATGCTCCTGTCAAGATACCTTTGGGTCACCCTCTTAAAGTGATTTAGTACTATTTGTGTAAGTATACGCGCGTGCGTGCGTGCGCGCGTGTGTGTGTGACCACAAAGAGTCACAGGTCAGTAAGTCAGTGCCCGTCAGCATATAGTTTACAGTATGTATCAGCACTGGTGACAAGCTAAATCACCAGAGTTTCACCTCACTGTTCAAGCCTCCAAAGCAACTTGCGTGAACATGTAGGACTATGCCTATGCGTACATGCTCTCTACGTGTGCTTGTGCATGTGTGGGCTGCAGAAGGGGAAAAGTGGGGGAAGTGAGGTTGTCGCCGGAGCACCTGTTCTGTCGATTTGACAGACAGGCCGGTGTGTGCTGGTTCAGCAGGTCATAGAGCGGGGGAGACAGAGAGGGGAGGTAGAGAGGGTGAGGGTGAGGAAGAGGAGACAGCAAAAGTTGGAGAGGCTGGCACAACACGAGGGGTGGGGGTGGGGGGGTCTTTACGACAAGGACAGGAAGAGAGCTGGAGCTGATAGGGAAACAGAGTAAAAAAAGAGGTTGCTGCCATTTTATCTGATGTGGAAAGAAAGATCCTGACGTCGAGGTCCACTCATCACAGAACAACGAGCAGAGATGGCACCGCATTGGCCAATTACGGTTGCCATGGAACAAAATGGAGCAACTAATGGAACACAAAATGAATGGGAACCTTAATTTAATACATGGTTATAGACGGGTGTCTCTTTCAGCTGGCATTTGCACAGTACATGTGCTTTTTTATCATTATAAAATCTCACCTTTGTCAGCTTTTCCACGTGCCCTGTAAATGCATTTCACACACACACACACACACACACAATAATATACGTATATAAACACAGACTCCACTGACAGCATGGCACATTATTGAGGGAAAGGTGATGTAATTGCTTTTTCCTCTGGTTCCCCTCCCTAGTTACACATCTCCTCCACAGGCTGGACTCCCTCTCTGATTAACACCTGTTACCCTCCTTCTTCCTCTCCCTCACAAGGTCCACACACACACACAGACTCCATAGTGTTAATTCTGCACTGTGTCTGGTGAGCAAGGAGGCTTGCACACTGTTAACCTTTCCCTTGTGAAATATCATATTTCTCTGTGTAATTTTGGACTCACATGCAATGCACAGACTAAGAAGCATGATATAGCTTGGAATAACAGTACACTAGTATTCATGTGCGATTTCATACTTATGTCAAAACGCCTCCTTCGCTTGTGATACTGCAGAGTTTGAATGCAGATCTAGCTCTCCCTAGGCTCACTGTCTTCTGCCTCTCACCCTGGTATAAGAATCCCTCCACCATTTGAGAGAGCTGAGAGACAGCATAGTGAATGAGCCAGTACAGGCAGCACATCATAAGTGTATGTGTGCCCTCACATGGCTGAACTGTGCAATGACAGCCATGCACGTTGGACCCAAACAAAAATCCATCCATGGTTAGTTTAGCTTTCCATCATTTTGGCTTTCAATTGCAATAATGGGACATCTGTGATGCAACACAGTGGATACAGAACAAACATATCAAAGCGCCGAACGTATCAAAGAGAATAAAAAGCTGAAACATACCAGTCTAACACACTTCATTACATCTGCTGCCTCTCCCAGGTCGTTCATCACTGGATCTATTCTCGTCCCTCTCTCCACTCCTCCTCTACCTTTATCACTTCAATCACTTGGCCATGTGCCTTGTGCCACTCAGAAGCCCTGCTGCCCGTTCCACTTCACGCAGCACACACACAGGCACACACACACACACACAGACATATTTCAAACCCACATACAGATTTCTATCCTCACTCTGTCCGTCATCCACCTGCCTGTCAGTCACTGTACTTTGAAGCTCTGTACAATCTGGATAGCTACCAACACTGTGCACACACACACACAAACACACACACACACACACAAACTTTCTTTACTGTACACACACATCTCCAGCTGGACTGCTGATCTCACACACTCAGCCGCTTGAATATTCATCATCATCATGCACTGAGGACCTTGTAGGCTCAGCGATGCAACAGCCCAGTGGTGTCAATTAGGGGACCAGAGTCTGTTTTGTGTCAATTTATTCTTTTTTTTACTGACAGAACAGCATTGATTTAATGGCTGAACCCTCAGTGACCTTAACAATATGTAGCACTTTAATGAGCGTCTACAGCAAGAAGGTTGGGAGAGGTTGTTAAATAGGTTCCCATCTTTTGTGGTATAGAGGAGGGGAACTGCCTTAGGGTACACTGCCTCACAATGAGTGTAATGGGTGAGCAACATAAATTAAATATTGTACTGCCGTATATGTAATTTTGATGAAATCAACATACAGTATATAGTGATACAGTCATTTATTGACAAAATAACCAGACCGGGCACTGCGATGGACTGGCGACCTGTACCCCGCCTTTCACCCAATGTAAGCTGGGACTGGCTCCAGCCCCCCGCAACCCTATATGCAGGATAAGTGGTTGACGATGGATGGATAACCAGATGGGAATGTGTGTTTTTGGCACCCTCTGGAGTTTGTCTGTTCATCTGTGAAAAGTCTGTTTAATTTAAAGTTCATCATGTAGACAGTTAAAGTGCTTATGTGGTCCTTTCAATATCTCATTTATGTCTGTAGACCACAAACATTTCGTTGAAATATGTTTTATAAAACTATGAATTACTAATATTGTCAGTAATTCACAGGCAAACATGGACTTTGAATGAAAAATGTACAACAAGGAGGTGGGATAAAATGGCTTTACATGTAAATAGACTGTTATGTAGCTTTATTTCTTACATTTTTCTGCTGGATCTGTTTGTATAAATAGTGAAACAATGTTTTTTTCTATAATAATATTTTTACGTGATTATCAAAAAAAGGTTTCTGCATTTTGTGTTGATGCCATTTTTCTTGTATTTTTGGTTCCTGGCAGATTTATACTTTTGACAATATACAACTGAAAAAATGATCAGTGAGCCTCACAGCTGAGTTTGTGCTGAAAAAAAAACATGAATGTGGTGTAGTTACAGTTTGAAAGGAGCTAAACAAAGACAAAAATTAATAGACAGTGAACCTATTAAATAGGTCTTTTATCACAGTGATTCATAATATTTTTTTCTCATACAGGAAAGCCAGTGACAATATTATGACAATATATGAAGGCTGTTTTTTTTTTTAACATTAAATGGAATGGGTATAATATAGATTCATATAAATAAATTACCTTTAAAACATTGAACTAAATATTGCAAGTGCTCCCTTTTTTTGAATGTTAATTAGGTTGACATATTTTCCAGGGTATCTAAAAATATTACTCACAAATCCATATGTACATTTGTTGCTGTAATCTTTCCTCTTGTTCATACTGGGCCTGAAGAGATCCCTTCTCAACATGTCTCCGGTGGAAGAGATGGGAGATGAAAAACTTTATGTGTAAAAACAACTTATGATATGAGGCTTCAACTGTCTGACTTCCCAATCAAGTACAAATTTTTCGAAAGTAAAGTTTTTTTTAATACAAAATTCCCGTTTTGCTTTTACAGACAGCATTTCTTGTTGAATTGTGGAGGAAGGGTTGTAAAGATTCATACAAGCTTCGGAGGAAGTTTCAAATGCATCTTTGCACTGGACAGTGATTGTGGATTTTGTCAACCATCTCATTAAATGAAATCACATTAGGGAAGAAATCCTGTGACAGCCAGTATGGACTAGAGGAACAACGGACAATAACTTGAAATATATATATGGGCATGTGAGTATTGTTGTAAGAGAGACTTGAACAAATGTAAACCGATCCATTAAATCTGTGACAGTCAAAACGTTTATTGTATTCAACTGTGTTATTTATAATTTGTCCACCGTCGTCTTTTTTGTAACTAACTAGACTCCCTCTATGAGTTGTAAGTTATATATTCAGTTAAAGGTAAAATAGTGAAAGTAAAATATGCATTATAATATGCAACATCTGCCTTTACAGTTTTACCACAGCAAATACTCCACTATCTCCAGCACACCGTCTCTCAGCAGCACACTCTCCTTTCTCAGAGAGACTGCTTGTTTAACTTTTGCTCCTCACACGCACAGCACCTCTCTCCTTCCACTGACCCTCTATAAAACTGAGTTTGCCCAACTAAAATACAATGGAGCTTAGGGCTGACCTTTCAGCATACCAAAGCGTCTCTATTCACACAATGGTCAGCAGAGAAATAAGGAATGGGCCAGCCATCAGGACCCAGCCATTTCAGCGATACAGTATTTAATAAGTTGTCTTGAGCTTAGGTCTGTTAGGCTCCATGGCTTAAATGGAGCAGAAAATTGAGTGAGTGCAAAAAACAGAGGACTGTCTTACAAACTCAATTACTCCCTGGAGGCAGTCCAGCGGATATATATCAAGTATCTTTTCTCTCTTTTTTTCCTTCACAAAAATCCATGTGAAGTCTGGCCTCATCTTTGGTGATTAATGTAGAAATGAGAATCAACTCTTGAGGATCATCTTAAATTACAGAAGAGATAAGGACCCTGGCGCTCATTGAGGAGAGTTATACGTGATTCAAAACTTTTTATGAAAAGCTTCATTAAATGTATTTTAATTCTTTCAACATCTACATGGAAAAGACACCAAAGTGGAAGACAACTGAAAAAGATGCAACAAAGATCCCGTTACAGTTGACAGAATTTAATTCAAATAAGTTAACATAATTTACATTAAAACAAAGATATCATAATATAGTGTTAAGTGTTAGAGTAACTCAAAACATTTGGTCAAAGTATCACATGATATGAATTAATTACATGAAATCAAAAGCTGCAACACAAGAAAAAGTAAGTATGTTCCTTCACAATGTAAAAAAAGTGAATATTTAGTTAAATACAAACAAGTGCAAATAACTCACAGTGTCTCTGACAGTAAGAAAGATAATTACATCTTTCAGATAAGATAGTGCAGAAGTGGAGCTTTTACAAATAGTACTCTTTATATATACAACTACAGCACAGATTTAATTAGAGTAAATAAGTTGTCCTTCTTGTTCTTTCTTTTCTGAGCACTTGAGGGTGTTTATCATGTGTAGCATGGGAACCTCGTATTAGCAGTCTGATTCATATTTTGAACTCACATAAAAGCCATGACTCCAAGCATGAGCTTTCCCTTTCATATAAGCAATACCATTCATAAAAATGTTTCTCATACAGGAAAGACAATATCAAAATCATTTATGACTTTGAAGGCTGTATTGTTGGAACATTAAATGGAATGGGAATAATATATATTCATATAAATAAATTACCTTTAAAACATTTAAATAAATATTGCAAGTGCTCCCTTTTTTGAATGTTAATTAATGAGGAAAGTTTAGTGTCTTAACCAGAGTTACATATAATTACGCTGTCAATCTCCTTCCTCCTTTCCCCTTCAATTTGGAGACTGTGAGCAGACAACTCTTTAAGTTTCCACCTCAGACTCTGAGTTATCCAAATTAGACACAGTGGAGCTGTACCATTCAGCACTCTCTTCTTCCTCCTGCACTCCGGATCCGCCACCGTCGCCCTCGTCTCCTCGGCCGCCTCGTCTTCTCTCGTTCAGCATTTCCATGGCTACTTGGTGGTAAGGGTGTTTGCGTTTGGTGTGTCGGCGTAGCGTGTTGCGCTCTGCAAAGCGCGTGTGGCAAAGTTGGCACTGGTAGGGTTTCTCTCCAGTGTGGACCCTTTGGTGGCGCTGGAGCTCACCGGCCTCCCTGAAGCGTTTGGCGCAGATGGGGCACACAAAGTTCCTCTGGCCTGTGTGGATGTGCTTGTGTCTCTGTTAAGGGGGGTAGTAAATATTTTATCAAGAATGAAAGTGAATATATCACTCAACACTTTTAATAATGCAGCTATAATGAATATGTTTATATTAACAATGGATCACATGACTACTTGTATGCACCCGACTTACGCAGTACACCACAACTCTGCGGAGCTTAGTGCCATCCTTTAGCTATGTTGTGATTTACCAGCAACTTTAGTGTTTTGATTCACTCTTACTGCTCTGATGTTTTCAGCTAAAAAGCTCCAAAAGCCCCACTGTACACTACCTGCCCAGCACCTAACGGCAGACAGACACACTTAGCTACTAGGTGGTCAACATGGTGGAGCACTCAGCAACTAAAGAGCCAGAAATTTCCTTCAGGAGTTGGTGAAAGCTAAAGCCAGAGCTAAAAAGGAGAGCAAATATTGAACCTATTCATCAGGTGGCCATAAACACCACTCAAATAAATGCTAATGTTGGATGTCTAATTAAGCAACTGTTTGCTAACATTTCAACTTAAAAGGAGATAAATTTATGTGTGTTCACAGCTTGTTTCCACTGCAAGGGAAGGCCAGAAAATCAATTATGGTAGGTGTAACAGTCACTGCACTAATAATCTGTTCAAGTGACATGTTTTTACTTATATTGCTGATGAAATGATAGTTAGAATTAGTTTGCACTGACCTGCAGATGGCTGGAGCGTTTGAAGGCTTTGCCACACTGCTGGCAGACGTGAGGCTTCTTCTGCGAGTGAGTGATGGCGTGGCGCTCAAGGTCAGAGAGATAAAAGAAGACCCGCGGACACAGCTGGCAGTAGAGCACCCTGCGAGGGCCCAAGTTGTTGGGTGAGCCCGCTGGTGAGAGGGGATCCAGCGGGTCGAGGGGCTCGAGTTTACCAGAGGAGAGAATGGGTCCAATGGGAGGGGAGGGAGGAGCAGTAGCGTTGGAGAAGTAAAGATGGTCATCCAGAGGTAAATGTTGCGAGTGCAGGTCAGACGGGTCAAATCTTGACTCTGAAGCTGGTGATTGTACCTCTGAGCTGGCCTGACCTAGGGGGTCGTGGGTCAAACTAGCAGACTGTGGGTGAGGAGAGGATGCTGTGAAAGCTGATGGCTTGTTGTTTTCATTTGAGACCTGTTCAGCAGATATGGCTTCACTTCCGGGGTTTGAATCGGAGGAGCTGATTAGAGAGTGAGGGGGGGGGGTCGCGCTGCGGTGTTCGTTTTGAAGTGCAGGAGAGGATGAACGGACAATAAGAGAGCTGAGAACTGAGCCAGAGTTTACATTATTCACTCCTGACAGGATGACAGGTGGGTTATTGGGACTCAGTCTGATGACGGGGTGAGACAACGTGGGCAGAGGTGATCCCAGTGTGCTGACCTGACCAGAGGACAGAGGGAGGGAAAGCGGGGCCGAGGCTGCTGTGATCTGGGACAACTGACCAGTCGAGGGGTCGAGGACAGCGATAGGAGTGGAGGTAGAGGCTGAGTCACCAGAGGAAGAGGGTACAGATGACAGGAGAAGAAACATGGGGGCAGAAGCACCAGGTGAGGTCTGAGTAACTGACAGGGGAAGTGTGAGACCCAACGGACCTGAGGAGAGCTGAGGAGAGGAAGAGGAGGATGACAGGAGGAGAATAGGAGCGTTAGTAGAAGGGTTTGTGAGGATCTGAATCGGCTGGGTGGGGACTGATATCCCAGAGGAAGCAGACAGAACAGAATTAGCCTCCTGAACAGATTTAACCATTGGCTCTGCAGCCTTAGAGGGGTCTGAGTTTGCAATCAAACTTGTGAAGACTTCTGGAGTCTTTGTCTGATCGACATCGAATGACAGAGAATCAGTAGCAGGGGCTGGTGAGGGGTCAAGATGATCCGAAGGTGCATTTAGTGCATTATCTAAACTTTGGCTGCAGCTAGGGTCTGCTAATGTGGCCAACTGTAGTGACTCCGTTCCTTCTCCCTTTGCTGAATTAGTCTGATCTGACTGGGGATCCTCAGATGTGGATGCATCGACTTGCGGCACTTTGAGTCCGTCTGGACTGAGTGTATACGGGATTCCCTGGTCGTCTATGAGAAGAAGGTGTTCGGTGTCACAGTCTATCGAGGAGAGAGAGGTAAAGACAGAGGTAGAAAAGAAAGAGGGAGACAGGAGAGAGTCTTCAAACGTATCTATGCCGTCCCTACGCAGCACAGAGCCCTCTTCTACACCGTCATCATCCTCTTCCACTATGTCTCGGTCTCCTTCTCCCTCATATTCATCTACCTCCATAATCAGCGAGCTCTCACAGCCAGAATCATCCAGGAAGCGTCCACACCTCCTCTCTCGACTCTCTCTCTTCTTAGGCAAACTCAGATCCAGTGGTTGTGTCTGTTCCTCCATCCTAGCTTCATCAAACATTTTACAAGACTTCAAGTCCATTTCTTGCAAGATTATAGGAATATTTTCCTCAATATCTCTCTCTGTAGTTTCCTCTTTAATTCTTTGCTGGCTCAGTATTTGTACTGTATTAGTGCTAAAGATGAAAGGAGTTTCGAAACCATCTTTGTGCATGACTTTAGTACCCAAAACATCTCTCTCTTTGCACACGTCTTCCCCCCTATCTGCCTCTGTCTTAGGGAATGATTCTGGTTTGGCTTCCCTAGTCTTTTCACAAGTAGCTTCCTTATTATCTTTTCCATTCTTAACAGTAGATTTTTGGATTTTACTTATGTTTTTTTCTAGGACCACTGCTCCAGCTGAGACCGAAACAGATCTTCTTAAATGTGAGCGCGCAAAGTCTTTGGTCAGGCTGATGGCAGAGTTTGTGATTGGCCTCTTGCACCGCGGGGGAACAACAATTTTGAGTCTGATTGGTCGGCTACGCAAGACGGGCACTCCAGCCTTTACTGTAATTGGCTGTCTGAACCCACCAATCTTGCTTGTTTCCTGAGAGGCTGGCTTAGAAGTCCCGCCCACCTCTGGCTTTTTCCCATTGATTGATACAGCATCTGGCCTGATGGTCACTGCTGCTTTGACTGGGCATGGCTGGAGGTTACCTGGTACAGTACTGGGGGAGTTTTTTTCCTTTGGGTCCAAAAAAACCTCTGTCACTGGCCCTGATCCCTCTGCACACTGGCTGCCATTTTGGACATCCAGGCTGCCACTGGTCAGGACTGAAGCCAACTGAGAATCCATTTTGTGGCATACCCATTTATATTTCTATAAAATAGGAATAAGATAATAAATTACAATCTGAGAGTAGCAACATTAACACTAAAACACAATTCACGGCAGTAATGGAAGGGAATTGAAGAAATATCCTGGGATTGTTAGAAAAACACAATGTCTCAATTGTGATCATTGGGGTCAAGTTTAGTGCAAAAGCCAATAATGACAGATTTTGTTATCTTACTAACAGCCTGTAGGTTGAAGCAGACTGTGCCCCTAACCCACGCCTACCCCCCTCGTCAGTCCGACATGATGATCGACTCATTTGACCCCCCCTCCTCCTCAACACCAGACCGTCCTGTTAATTTTGTTGGTTACCTTGCATGATTCTAAATTCTAGCTCAGCGAATTTCGTACTGAGGGGTCGGCCGGAGTCGCCGATCATTCAGGGAAACGCACTGGAGTACAGAAGGGTCCGAATGATGTGAGCGAAATAACATTTCCTCTATCACAGCTTACTTCTATCATCCCACATGCAGCACACATGATAACACGATTCATTTCAAATTCGCTGTACAGCTACATTCACATTCCGTTTGGTTTAGCAAATACGAGCCTGTTCTTTAAAAAAAAAAAAAAAAGTCTGGGGATAAACCGAGGAGCAGTGTCCGTGGAGGACGCCATTACGCACAGTCCTAGGTCCGAAATGGCAATATTATTCTGGTGCGTGTGCGCTTTGACAGCTCTCGGACCTGGGACAACGCCATCACTAACGCGTCGGTCAGAGTAGAGAATCGTGCATATTTACAGACAGTCGCGGTGTGGAGCGGATCCTTCCCTTTGCACCGGAGCTTCCTCGGACCTACAGCCAGCCATTTTAGAGCCGAGGGTCCGAGACACAGAGAGCGCAACCCGGCAGCTTTAGGAAAAACTTTCCCGGCGCGCTGTCATTTCCTTCAGCCCTGCTGTCAGAGCCGGCGTAGGACGCGCCGGACATCCTTTCGATACATTTAAAACTGTATTTTAAACTATACTCCACCCATACACTCGCTGCATAGGGACTGGCTTACCCGTGCTGTGGATATTTCCGGAGGACCAAATATGACTGTGCAGTGTAAAGGGTGATGCTGCGAATGCCGAGGGAGGGAGGGGTCAAGGGGAGTTGCTATGGTGTCGCAGCCTACCGGGTCCGACCAGCAGCCATATTCAGCCTATGAGTACGGTTGAACCTGCAGCCTGCAAAGAAAGGTTCTCTGTGAGAGTTAGAGACGGGGAGGCAAAGCAAGAGAGATATAGGCCTACTATAAAGAGGATGGAGAAAAATGGAAACTCACTCCGTGGGACTTTGTGTGTCATAAGGAGGAAGATAGAGAGCAAAACCACTTTTGATATTACTTTATTTTAAAATCATTACCACTTACAAGTCTCAAGACTTGATGCGTCGCTCTCAACAGAGGGAAGAAAGATCACACAGTGAGATATCACAGAGTCAAGTCATTATGAGTTAGGCTACGTCTTCACAGGCATAACTGATACAGCATGTATTAATGCATTTTATACATCATCACTAAGGCCTATGGATTGCATCTCTGCATTGGCTCGAGCTGGAGGAGTAATAATTGAGGGATTTGCAGATAATTATTAAGCCTGCAATTTGATAGTATGCAGGAGAGAGTGACAAAGACTGTGAGCACTGTTGTTCAAACCCACAATACAACAAGCACAGGATAGACAGCTTGGCCTGCTGATCTATGAGAGCTGGGAAAAATATTTCAGTGTCTAACGCACCATAATCATAGCATAGACAGTTGAAGCAAAGGTGGTTGGAGGTGGGTGATGGGTGTTCATATTGTGACAAGGTGTCAAGAGTGTTGGCGCGGTCGAGGTCAGACGCGCAGGTCATCATTCCACATCACCAGGCTCACATGCTTCAATCTCTGAGACCAGCCGGTGAGGGAAGAGTTTATACTGCAACCATGTGGGCTCTGAAAAACAAAGATAGGGTGCATGAATATTGCAAAAGTCTTTAAAATGGGAATCAAACACCTATGCTGCAACATATGCAGATAATAAAACACGGCCTGTGTGGGTGGTCAAGGTTTACCAAGGTAGCAAGCTGGTGGCTGCAGCTTTCCATCAAAGCAGGTCTGGGTCACAGTGAAGCTGCACTGCTTGCGAGGATGTTTGCAGAAGAACATTACATTTTCCCCGTGAGGAACCAAGGCATCTGTAACGTCAAACGGCCAGCGTTTCTCTCCACCAATCACCACACGGCTTCGCTCAGCAGGGATGAGACAGCGAGCTGTGAAAATGATCAACAAGGTATGAAAGTATAATATAAGCATCACATACAAAATGCCGTGCTGATTCTTGTATGCATGTGCACGCTTGTAAGCATCTAGGGGTATGAATTGTGTATGTTAATGCAAACTAGCATCTTTGCATTTTGCATACATTGAATGTGCCATGCCATACAAATTTGAATGCCATGTTTTTATGGGCTTTAATTCATCCTCTTTCAAACTGTTTTAAACTCATCAAATGCATACATTTTGCTTCTGGTGGGGCCTTTTAAAACATCTCTCACCTCTGCAGTATGGGGGCGATTCACTCCAGCTGCCATTTGACAAGCAGGTGACCTTCTGGGGTCCGTCCAGCAGGAAGTTCTTTTTGCAGAGGTAGTGGATGTCAAAGCCAACTTCATATTCAGTCTTCTGGACAGCCACCACATAGCCCTGCTCCACCTCTGGAGGAGGCTGGCAGTACACTTCTAAAAGAGTGAGATAATCAGATTATTGTGCTCGTGCCCATTCAGGAGATACACTCATCTTTAAAACATTGGAGTTACAACAAAAACAGACAGATATTGTTGCTCAGTTGTTAGCTGTTGAAATTTTAAAGCTGCAACAATGCCTCTGTCTTTTGTTTCTTATCTTATCTTTACTTTGTTTTAACAAAAGCCAGAGTCAGTCATAGTCCTCTTAGCTATTGCAAACATCCTGTATGTTCCTCACTTTGGAACAAGCCATGCAATGCCAGTGTTGTCCACAAGAGTGCAGAAAAGCACTGTGATACAGAGCAGTGGCTCTTGAAATGTGGACTTCAAGGGTTTGTGTGTTTCTGTCTGTCTCCTTCTTTGATTCACTCCTTTCTTTTACATATCTGCACACACACATGAACACATGCACACAACAAATAAATGTACCTCCCTACAAAATAAACATGCAGTCTCTCGGTCCATTCGCTCATACACATCGTCTCCTGCTAACCTTGAAAGATGCATGAGGGCGTACTGACTGTAAAGACGAAGCAAACGCTCACACACACACTCCAGTGTAAGATACAGTTTACTTCTGCACACTTACTTTTACAGATGGGGTGAGGGTACTGCCAAGTCTGATTGTCCTGGCAGAAATTTTCACTGCTCCCCACTACATCTGACCTGCAGGACAGAAGGGAGAGAGTGATGTGACATGCACAGTATTGACAGCTAAGGAGCTTCATCTAAATAGAAATGATGAAAAAGGTGTCAATGATTCCTTTTTCCACTGTGACTCCCTTTCAGAGTGTCTAAAGTGTGTGTGCACAGCTCTGGCTGACACATCCACTCAGGCTCATCCTATCCTGCAGATGAGTCAGTGTGTAAAGGGGAGTCAATGCAAGATTAGACTGTAATGACCTAGTTAGCTCAATGGAGAGATCGTCAGCTGGGAGATCAAAATGAATTCCCTGCCATTCATCGCTCATCATCCGTCACACCTCTCCAGTAATCAAGCCTTCCCCTCCCGCTTCACACTCCATCCCCATCTTCTCACTTCCTCCATTTCTACCTTTGCATCATTTCAGTTCTCATAGCCTCTGCCTACACATTTACAACCTTAACCCCCCACCCCCACCCCTCTCACCCAGACAGGCAGCTGTAGCGGATGGAAGCTCCTACAGTGGCGTCGCCCTGGATGCTGAAGGTGTTGATGACTTCCTCAGGTAGAGGGCAGGTTTGGTCAGTGGCAGGTTTGGTTGACTGAGCCTCTGAAGGTCCAAGAAGAACAGAAGGTTAAATGCTTTATTGTTAAATTTAAGTAAAAGTTGCCACACCACACGGTAAAAATACTCCACCGCAAGTCCTGCATTGAAGAAAAATATACCCAAGCCAGCAGAACAGTCAGAGCAGCCTTCAGTTATTTTTATGCCATTTCTTCAACAGAAAAGTAGCATCTCCCCATAGCAGTAGTGGAATGTGCCTGAGTGCATTTATTCAAGTGCTGTATGTAAGAAAGATTTTTACTTCAATATTTCCAAATGATGCTTTTTTAAATACTTTTTTAATATACTACATTTTCCTCACTAGTCCTGCGGTCCAGATGTGAGTATTGTTACTCCACATGATTAGTTAAAATGATATATTGTGCATTGTTATAGAATTAATCCCCTAATGGTATGAACCTATTAAAATGAGCTCCTCCACGACCAGCTGCTGCACCAAAATGTCACACACTAATGCGATAAAAATTATTACAATAAGAAAATAATCCCCCATTTAGTATTTATAAGCAATATGCAAACTTTTAATAAAGTGTTTTTAATACATAACACATTAATGTTGTTATAAGCAGATATATGGACATGTTAAATGTTTATAAATGTGTTTGACTATATCATCATTCATTATCTGTTTATATATCAGCCTCCATGCATCGGTGCCCACAGGAGGAGTTATAATTGTTGACACTCGGATCTGCTTACAACTATATTATAGTGTTATAAACAATTTATTAAATGGTAATATACTGCTCGTAAATGCTCAATATGGGGACTTAAAGGTAAGTGTTGGCATTTTTTCTGCGGAAGGAATATGGTTCCTTAAGTACATTTTGTGGTTAATAATTCTGTAATTTCTACTGTATTCAAGGGAAATTTTGAAAGGTGGATTACTTGTTGTGGGGTGCTCTTAAATTGTAGTATTACTACTTTTACTAAGTAAAGGATCTAAATACTTCTTCCAAGTGACAGTGAAATGAGAGGTGTGTAAAAGCTCCTTAAGAGAGAAATGCAGCAACACTCAGTTTGCATAATATGCATTGTGATTCCAAGAAGTAAACATAGCCCAATGTATGCCGACAATACCCTGCACAAACACAGAAAAAACATTAGAATCAATGTGTAACTGATGGATGTGGATATGATTTTATAGGTAACAGCCATTAGATAATAAAGACGAAAGGAAGAATGAAGATAATAGTGAAAGAACATGAAAGACAGGAAGCAGGGAAGAAAACAAAAGGATAGAGTAAGGAAAGGTCCATCCTGCTACCTCATTTGACTTGTATTAACCAAGGTTTCTATTTAGTTTGTGACCCACAGAGGCGTTTTACCCAGTGTCTTGTTCTATTTAAGTTGAAATAACCCATCTTAGGTAATAAATCAAAGTTCGATGAGCAGGTGAAACACCGCCCCGCAGCTCTCCGAGCTCACAGCTATATCTGCGATTGTATAACACCTGGCACTGTTCATTCCTGGAAGTTTGAGTGCCTCACGCTTGTGGAAATATAAATATCAAGAGTGGTGCTTGGAGAGAGGCAGGAGCGACCCCAGCTCCATCAAGCGCGGGGTTTCGGAGCTGAGTGTGGCTTTGAAAGGCAGAGACAGCGCTTGCCTGAGGGCTGTCTTAGGTATCTGAAACCGAGAAACGTTAATATAAGAATGTAAAGGGACCTATGGGAGAGGGAGAGTTACGAGTCTGTTTGGCTGCAGATGAGAGCCCGAAGCTGAGTTCTGTTTTCACATATCGCCCCTTCTTCTGCCTCGTACTGCTGCCACCCACACAGGCTGCAGCACTAAAATGCTATGAAGCAGGTACATCAGATTAATCTTTTAAAAAACAGTGATTTTGAATGAACCACAATGTTAAATACACAGCATTGTGATTGACACCAAATATATAATGGTTGTGTTTTTACTCTTGTTTTTCTTGCACAAACACACACACAGACACATGCACACGCACCTCAAACTAAATAGCCTAGAGCTGCAAGCTTGTCCTTGGCTCCCATTGTAGAGAGAGACCTTATCAGAGGCCTCAGATGGAAGAGGATGAGAGGAGAGAGAGATGAGAGGAAAAGAGGATGAGAGAAGAGAGCAGAGGAGAGGAGAACAGGGAACAGAAAGGCCTGGAGCAGCATGAGCAAGAGAGCTCTCTGACTCTCCTGACTGTGATCTGTCGCCCACACACAGACACACACAAACTCTGTAACACATGTGCAATCCACCCCCCCACACATACACATCTAATGTATACAGAAAAAAATCTACCTCTCTACCTCTGTCCGATGAACACACACACACACGGCTACGCATTCACACTGTATGCAGCTCTGTGCCACTTTGACAGTGATCCGCCCACTGCCTCTCAACAGGCATGAACAAGCTCGACTCACACTCTAACACACATGCAGAGGACACACAATACAAACACTCTCACACGTTCAAAACCCACCTACCTTCTGCCTGTCTCTCAGCAGGAGGATACTCTACAAGGGAGCTGAGAATCATATCCTTATTTCATGTCTTTGAAAAGATAAAAAATCTGGAGGGTGAGACCGGGACCCAGCTGGGTGGAGGATTCCTAAGAAAGCATGTTTACTGTAGCACCAGGTGTGTGATTAATGCAGCAGGACTCAGGCCTTTAAAGATGAAACTGTATTGCTTTTATCAGAGTTGTCAGGTCGACACAGGCAATGAGCAAAAAACACATTTGCTTTTGCAGGTGCTGTATGATGATGAGGTGTGCCGAGGTACTAAGAAGTATTGATAGCTTTTCTTCATGTACTGCTGTGCAGCACAGTGGTAGAAGTAATAAGGCTGTACAGCAGTAGAACAAATTTTGTCATTTGTGAGACACCTATTCAGATTGATCTTTTTTTTTGTTCTATATTTAGACAGACAGAATATAAAAATGTTTAACCACATGATTATCTTGGGGGTACAGTGGTATTTTGGTTGTAAACTAACTTGTAATATTCAGCTACTCTACTATGCATTTGTTTAGATGTGTTTAGAGCTCTGTTCTGGCCCCTGTGGCCCACATAGATGCAAACCTGGTCTGACACATGTCAGGGTGTAATTTCGGTTTTTGTTGTATTGTATTGCTCTATGCAGTATTGTATAGCATATTTAGTGTAGTATAAGTAGTTGTCCCCCCTTGAATAATAACACAGAATAACAAAACAGAAGCACCTTACAGTCTAATGTTGACAACATATTGCAAGTCATTACAGTAACACTACAAACTAGGGCCCAAGTGAACACATATAATTTCCTACACATGTATATAGTAGATGAAAATATAGGTTTCTGTGCTGTGGTGCACATACAAACAACACATACACATCCACATGTGTGTGTTTAGCTGTCCTTTTCTCTAAAATAAAATCTTCAGACAGCCAATATGAACAACTGAAGCTCCGGTTGCTATGGTGATGAGGAGAATAGGTCCCAGTTGTGCAATATATCAGTCAACACTATCACAGAGGGGTTTCATTCCTAAAAATCTCTCTCTGTCTCTCTGTTTGTCTGTCTTGTGTAAACACAAAAATACAATAAAAGCTACGTTTAATCCCTGACCGCATCATTGACCTAAACACATGAACTGTACACATGCAGCGTACAAGCAAGACAATGTTCAATTTGAAAAAAGTAACAAATACCACAGCAGCATTCTTCCAGATGTTCATTTCCTGTGGTTAAAATTCCCTGTTATGAAGGAAGCTGATATGAAGCGAGAAAGAACATTTTTCTGCTCGACTCAAACCCACCTGTGCAGATGGGCTCATCCCCACTCCACTGTCGGTCACCTTGACAACGCCGAATAGTGACATCCAAGCCGCTGGGCAACGTGAATCCCGGCACGCAGCGCACTTCAAGCAGGGCAGAAAAGGAGTGAGTGGGAGAGAGGAGACGAGTCACTGAGTTTTCACTGGAGGGTAGAGGCCAGGGACAAGTTCGACCTGAGGAGAGAAGAGATTATCCAAAGGGAGGAGAGAGATAGGGAACAAAACAATTCTCAGAATGTGCTGGATTTCTCCTTGTATAACATAAATGAAACACTTAGCACAGAACCAAAATGTTACTAATGAGGTTGTATAACTGGATCCATACACAGTACCCTCTTTTACAGTGCACAAGCATAATAAAAAGCTTGTGTTCAACACTGACATATGGCACATTTTGAGCCCAGATTTAGTCCATGACCAAGGCTTTTATTTTATTTTCCATGAAAAACACACACTGATGTATGTTGGCACAGCTGCGTATACACACACACAAACACTTTTAATGAGTGAGCCCACAGTGGTGTTCACGGTGACAACTGAGGGCACATTGCATACAAATAGTTACCTGGAGCCACACAGCTGAGACCACACTGGCCGTCACACAGACACTGGCGCTTGTTGCCACAGTCTCTGTCAGCTTTGCAGGGCCGAGGACATGTCCTTCTCCTTTCCTCTCCCAGAAGTCTCTCCGGACATGACCCTGTTGTGATACCACACACACACTCTCACACCATCACAGTAATTGCCCCTTTGTTTGCTTCTACTCCATGCATGGCCCCTTGTAAAACCCACAAACACTAAGGGCCGTAGTGGAGATTTTGTTTGCCAATTCTGCTTTGTTTTCTGTTTGAAGGAAAGTAAATTCAGTGTGGGTGGCCGGGCAAACATTTGCCACCCAGGTTGCCAGATGAGTAAGTGTTTAAATGACAGGCTTTATTACTCTTTGCCATTCAGCTATCAATCTTGTTTTTTTTATAGAAAAGTGAGAGTGTTTTGTTTTCTGTGAATACTGTTTATTTTCTCTGTGGAGCAACTTTGTCTAAAACGCAATTCATATGTGAATCAGTCTATAAGAGTAATCTTTCTGTAACCCCTCCTCATTTCCCTCACTTCTCCATATGTATCCCATCACACATCATAAAATCAAATCCTCCACTTATTTCACATTGCACAGCAGCATAGACACACCCTGAATGTCCAGTACATTTAAGGGGGGAGTCAGACAGGGTTCCCCATTTTTCATTCCTCAGAACGAAAACATGTGTGCTACTGTATTCACTCTGCCCACAGCGCATGTGAACAGAACACACATGTGCTGCTGCGCTAATGCACACATGATCATCCCAGAACAGCATGGAGACATGGTGTGCAGTACATGCATGTAGCACCTATGGAATATTATAATGGTCATCTAATTAATTACTGCATATCATGAAATACCAGAATTATGGAAGGCCTAGAATCACCTGTGAAGGTGTGTGTGAAAAGTCAAAGATGATCCAACACAGATATGTAATTCATCATTTTACATTGTGGGAAAACGCTGCATCCCATAATTAATGACAAATAAGCAAACAGAAGTAAAAGTTTTTTAGATAACATTGACTTGACTCGTACTGTATGATATTGGCAAACCAGACTTTTTAATTCACCATAAACATTATTAATTCAAGTTATTTAAGTCAGTGCACTGTGAACATCAACCATCCAAATATATTGCATGGTCCCAGCCTTAGTTGGTCCACTGCATTTTCAAGTGTCAATGGTTAACTGATTAATTAAATAGTCGTGAGCCCTGGTTACATCGTCATGTTTATATTAAAATACCATCTACAGAGCAACACAGTATGCAGGGGAACGGCCAGCTGTTCAATAACTGCACTGCCAGAGGACACTCAATAAATGGTTTGGTGATATCTATCAGGTGTGAGTGATGAATGCAGTCAGAGGGCTTACCTGGAGCCTGCAAGGACACCGTTCCAGTCAGAGCCCACAGGGACAGCAGCAGCAGTGCACAGTCCATCCTTGAAGCCAGGCCTCAGACGATATGAGGGAGGGAGGCACAGACACAGCACTTTTAAGGAAGGGGGGGGGCAAAGGGGAGGGGGGGGGGGGGGGGGGGGGGGGGGGGGTAGAAAGAGAGAGGGAGAGGGCACAGCCCAGGAGCACACATCTGGTTCGCGTTGAGGAGGAAAGATTTGGGGAAAATTCCACTCTGAAGGACCTTTCACCCATTTCTGTTTAGAAGGCAGATTAAGGGGATGCCCTATGCATGGCTGTTGCCACCACACACAATAAACAAACAGGAGTAAACAACCAGGTGCTATCAACAGAGGATATTGATTGTACCTGAGTGCTCCTCCTATACCACCACCCACGCAGCCTTGTGTGATTTATATTTTTCATTCTATTATATATGTACAGGCTGGTACACACACTTATTTTATAATCACACCATACCTCACAACTAAATATTCTCACCCAGACGCATTGGAGAATTAATCCTATTTGTGAGCACATTGTCCCCATACACATTAGAGTGCATTTCATTTAGAAATGAGTGAAAAATATTTTTTTAATGTCCAAGGGAATCAGCTTTTTTTTTGGGAAAGAATGCATGTCTGGCATGCTTTGCCTATTAACGGAATGTACACAATGTGAACAAACAAGGAGGATATCAAAACAAGTAGTCTTGAGACATTTCACTGCATATTATAGTCTGGTTATCAGGCTTAAGTAAATAGAGTAGTAGTCCTCCGGAAATTTGACCTCTGTTGCCCATTCCCCCGGTCAGAAGTGGGCTTTGCATCAAGATGCTAGCACACAAAGCTGAAGAGAAGCATGCAGAACAACTAAAAAGCAATAAACATGTGGAGAAACACCAGAGAAAAACAAAGCAGTAGTGAATGAGAACAATCTTTTATTGGTGTTTTGGAAAAATCTCGACTACATCCAAATAACCAGCACTAAGTGGGCTGGGCACCATGGACACCACTGATGCAGCAGGGCAGTTGTAGTTCAATTAGAGTCACTAAAAGATTTATCAACCACATCTGTGAGGATATTAGAGACTAAATCCTGTTGGGAGAGCAAACAATCACTGATTCAGGCTGAAATAAACCAACAAGGAGCATATTGATAGTGTGCATAGTCCATACACTGCCAGGGGAACAGAAGAGGTCTTTGACAGGTAAAGTAAGTCTGCATGAACGTTATGTTCAAGTTACTGCCACGCTTGTGAAATCCATGGTCAAAGAAACCAAGGTGGCAGTTGTGTCCATAGCAGAAGTGAGTAATGTCTAGAGGTCTGAGACAGGATTCAAATGGCAGACAGTGAGGGTTTTTTTCCATTTGAATAGTCTTTCTGAGGAACACTGAAGATCAAAGATGTTTCAAGGTGCAACAGATCATGTTCATCCAAGGAAAGAAAAATCATTCAATAATATAGAACTGCAACAACAAGAGGGATAATCATCATAATCATAACAATAATAATAGCAGTAATGGTAACTATTCATCATGGTCATTAAGGGGATAAAAATCACACTCTATTACTAGTCATCCCTCCCCCAGGAACATAACATAGTGTACCATGCCACTGTGTAGGTGTTGTGGGTACACAGAGAAGTTTATAGATACAGTCAAAAGTAAGAGTAATAACAGGAGTAAACAGTAAGGATGTAGTATTGAAAAAAGCACTAAATAGCAACAAGCTGTGTGGATCAACATAGGAAATTTTGGCTTTTATTTCTCCCAGAAATCTGAGATATTAACACCATTCCACTCAATGGGGGTAGTCGACCCATCTCCTGGAATACATCAAATACACAAAATAGTATAGGCCTATCCAATATACACAACATTTCTCCCCCCATAGTAATGCTAATTAAAGTGTGTTCATAAAGTACAGTAAAGTAACAATGTGCGTTTTACTGGGAAGATAGATTAATTACTATTTCAGAAAAACGTTACAACATTGAGATTTAACTACTCTGTGCACCGACGAGGTACAAGAGAGACACGGGGACAAAACGTAAAGGGAAGAGTTTGCACATAGCTGAGAGGGGACTGGCTGTAAGTGAGATCAGACAGAAATAGAGCAGTTGGATTTAGAAACAGAGGAAGAGAAATGTCCCAACAATCTAAAGAGAGGATCAAAAGGAGCAGAGTTACTCCGGGCATCACAACAGGCTTTCACCAGCTTAGGTAAGATACGAAACGCCAGAGTAGATTAAAAGCAGTCAACTGGGATAGAGAAAAATAGATACAAGTAAAAGATATATGTAAGGACTAGAGAAAGATGTGCCAATTGCAAAAGTTAAGCTCAAAGTACAATGAACTAATCTTGTTGGGGAACTCAATTAAAAAGGATGGTGTTGTTCTATTAAAAAAACGCACAAGACTGGTCGAGACAAGTGTTGAAGATAGTGCTGGACTGTGTACATGGTGCCTCCTCTTATCCCTCATTTTGTCTCTCTTTAGCATGCCCGTTCCCAGTGACAGAAACATAACAGGAAAAATGAAAAATAAGTGCTTGAGTAAAAGCCACAAAAACGTTGAACTATACGATTATAAGATAATTTTTGCTCTCTATATTACAATTGTTACATGCGTCCTCGCCCCTGCTGCTGCATCCTGACATTAATAATCAAGTCGAAAAATACCCATCGATGGCTGACCACCTGTTAAACTGTCCTGACTCATCTATAATAAAAAGATGCTTACCATAGCTTTCCCCCATCTCTATGTCCCCGTCGTGTAGAAAATATACAAAATTATTCTCCAAATTTGCTCTCCCTCTAATTTTCCGTAAGTATTATAAAAATATACAATTCTCCAATAACAAAACTCTTAAAAGTCACATCTTTCATCTGTTAAATTATTCTCTCCATCTTTCACTTTTAAGAGCTGACACCTCGACAAAACAAGACACCTGAGCTTCATTACACAGACCTTCTCCTTGTCTTATACATTCATCATCATAATCATCAGCTTCCTCATCATCATCACCATTTTCTTGACCCCGTTCTGTCCATCACATCACCCCAAAAAATTCAAAGTCTTAAATTTTAATCCAGCTTTTATTCCTCCTCTTCCTGATTTTGTTCCACGCCTTCATCACTGGTCAGCAAGACGGCTTTCGTATTTACTAAGGATGTTGCGACAGCGGCCCAATTCCTTCCGAATCTCAGCCACTTCTTGTCTGAGGGCGGAGTTCTCTCTCTCCAGGTAGGCAGCACGCACAGATATTTGGTTCTCCTTTATACGGCGAGCATCTCGAGAACGCTTTGCTGCTTCATTGTTTTTATACCTCCTGGTCCAGTACTTCTCATCCTAACAGAGGACAGACAAATAAAAGCACACATTGATTATTTCAGCACCTGCCATTTTGATCCAATGATTTATCTTGGCTGATTAGGGAATTTAGATATTATTAGGTAGAAGTAAGTCAATAAACTAATCAATAACTGTTCAGACTTGTTTCTTAAGAAGAGAGTAGTACTCTTAAATAGCCGAACTCCTGTCCTGTTATGGGTAATGTGGGTGTTTGGCCATGAATGAGTGTGGGACATGTTTCTTTCAGATTGCTTCATCCTCAGAGTTTGGTCTGTACTGAGTTGGTGTCTGAGAGCAAATAAAGTATGCAAACAACCTACAAGTCAAACATCCCACTGCTGGAGAAATATAAGGTACCTTTAAAATACTCTAGTGCTATTTATAGATTTATTGTGGAATATTTTGTGCTCTTCCATATATTACCAATTGTATTATAATGTAATCATGCACATTTTTAACTTCACTTATATATCCCCACTTTTCTTTTCTTAACTGATGTGTTTTTTTTGTTCAAGTTGTTCATGAAGTTTCCTTCATGTTGTGTAAAAATGTATTTTCTTGCTCTCGTTTTTGTTTCTTACTGTTTACGCTTCTTTTTGTAACTTTTATTTTAAAAAGTGGTATATAAATAGATCTTTAATTCCTTACCTTAAAAATAAAAAAATCTGCGATAATTTTGTCATTTGATTGACTGTTTAAGTTAATTATCAAGCAAAGATGCCAAAGATTCTCTGATTCCAGCTTCCCTAATGTGAGGATTTGCTGCTTTGCTTAATCATGTCTGGGTTTCTGACGGTTGGTCGACAAAATAAGCAATTTAAAGATGCTGCCATTGTGTTCTGGGAAGCAGTGAATGATATTTTCACAGTTTTACGTTTTATAGAGCAAACAACAATCTATTACTTTAAAGAGGATCACTTTAAAAACTCATGATGTTTTAAAATGACCTGAGCTAAAATTACTTCCCTCCCAAGGGGCACATTGCCCACCACTGCTCTGAATTTGTTGCAGTGAAGGCTTCAGACTCACCTTCATGTTATCGGGCACCAGGATCTTGCGGGCCTTCTTGATCATTGGCTGTGGCTTGAGCTCCTCTTCGCTGAAGGAGTGTCTTAGGTCGAAGTTCTGCTGGCCAGAGGAGCTGGACATGCTGTCTGAAGCATCCATGTCAAACATTCCAGCCCCATCTGGCCCACTGCCCGTTGGCGTCAGCAGAGGTGGACACGAGGACGAGGACGAGGAGCAGGGTGACTCACAGGAGTCGTTCATAGTCGTCTGACTCCCTGAAATTAAAGAGTAGAACAATCTGTTTTGCAAGATGTTCACTATGCAACATTTATCCTGAAATTGATAATACTGTCACACTTAGATAGAGTAGCTGATGACCACAGTCCACTAAGACAACAAGACAAACACACATGCAGCATTACATCATAATGACCACCAGATGGCTGCAGAGAGCTACTTTATTAGTGTTGTAAACAACAAACAACATTCCTTTGCCCTTCACTGCTTCCAAAGAACTGAGGATGGTTTTCAACCTGCTTTCATGGACTCTAAGATTGTCAGATTCGGGGCAATCTTAAGAAGATATTTATATATCTGGGAATATACCCTGCAAATACAGGTGATAAGATAATATAATACATATAATATTTAGCATACAGATTAACATATATAATGGAGCTACAGGATGCTGTAGTAAGAAATACTAAGCAAATGTTAGGCTTTTCCATGATATCCATCTTTTCATTCCACATCATGTATCTCTCATTATGTGTACTACTGCTAAAAAAAAGTGTAACAGTAGTCCTTATGTTCCTGTGTGATCCTACGGAATCTTGTCAAGCTCTGCGCAAACAAGCGTTTTAATAAACAGACACATAACCTCATTCATTCTTTTAATTCAATATGTGCATGCTATTGGCTATTATTATTAATGAAAACCACAAATCCTGGTTAACCAAAGCCAACATCAAACCAAATACCAATACAGAAATCTAAAGGTGGAAATGTTATGTAACTTTCTACCCCCCCACCTTTTTTTAAAGCTAGTTTCTTTAAATGGGGCCACTATAGGGATATACCTCCTCACCCCACCCCCTTTAAACCCCAATGATCCATTCGTACTGAACTTTCTTTCCCTATAAGAGCACAAAACTCCATTTAACTGTTCCTAAATATCCATACACAAACAACTCAACACCCTTGTTAGAAATATAGGCAATAATTGGCAAGGGGAACAGGGTTGGGGTAGAAGGATACATAATAAGACAGCCATTTAACACCGCAGCCTTACAAATGACCACAGAATAGCATAAGCACAGTTTAAACAAAACATGTACGCCTTAAGTTCCACTAAGCTGGTAATTAATGCTTACTATGTGGAAACACTATCCAAGAACAATATAAAGAGTACACAATGTGGTGTAATGGGCCCCTCTATTCATCCAACCATCCCCTCTATCTATGATATATGTCCCTACCTGTAATATATAAGCAGCTATAATGTATAATGAGTACATTATAATGAGTAATGGCTGTTTTGTGGCCATGTAGTAGGAGGGCATGTTTTTTTTTTTTTTTACACCAGATACACCCTAAAGTGATGATCCAATGTTCCCACAATGACAACGCCTCTATATAACAGCACACAACGCATTTTAGAAGTGCTTTCACAGACACCAAGATGAAATGAAGCATGTCCCATAATACATGATCAGCGGGTGTAAACATCACTGAATTTGGGTGTGGCAACTGTAGGCAACCAAGTGCCACAGAGGCCAGAAAATATGAATGTTTTCCTCTGTGTGTGTCTCAACCAGAAGATTTCAATGACTTCTGCTACCTAAAGCCGACAGCAGGAACTAGTCAGTGCAACCACCTGGTGTGGTGTTTTGTTGGAATGAAAACCTGCAAGCCCTCAGCCCTCCTGTGGTACACGTTTGCCTCTCCCTGTTTTTTTGGGAAGCTCTGGTGCACTTGCTAAGTTGGTTTTCGTGCATAATGTCCACGAAGCAGGTTTTTGTTTTTAAAGAAATGGTCCAATATGTGACATATGCACACATTTCAGGACAACAGCATTCCAAGAAGGCCTGAAGCTGTTGTGAAGGTAAACAGTAGCCCTTGTCCTTCTAAGGTAACTTAGATAATCATGTGTTGTGGGTGTTGCTCCATTCAATATTTATGAAGCAGCTGTTGGTTTGGCACCTTAATGAGAATACAGCTTCCTAGTTTCAAGCTTTGTAAGAGATTAGGAGAATTATTCACTCATGACATATATAAACTTTTCGTCTCAATAACCCATTTTTAACTAACAACAAGGCTTACATTTATATTTAATGTTTTTGGAATTATAATCTATTTTATATTTTATATAATTAACTAATTATTTTATATAAACGAATTGTAATACAAATGCATTGGACTTTATCATGCAATATAAATACATCATCAGAGTTTATAAGCATGCAAATTTGTCACTAAATGACTGCATTAAAGGTCCTGTGTCAATGTCCCATAAAGTATAATATTCTCTTCTGGCTATCAGTGAACTTAATGTCATTCATTGTTGATCAAATGTTCTGTTTGAAGTCCAGCAGCACAGGGAAACTCTTCCTGTTGCTCTGTCTGTCTGTCCCTCCTCCCTGCGGGCTCCTCCTCCATACTGGCCCTGCCTCTAGTTCTCTCACTCCAGTACTCTCAGCCCCGGCACGTGTACTGACGCGTACACATGTCCATGGCTTGTGAAGTGAGGAGAGATTTAAAGACACGCAACCGCAAACACACTTCTCTCCCTCTCCCTCTCTCAGTACTGTTTTGACCCTGCTGCACATTCATCATTGGCCGGGACTGAATGCTGATTGTGTTGTACACTGCAGTACATAGATCACATGCCAAACCCTCCTTGTCATTGCTGTGAGGTTGACTCATCAAATACCTCAAGACTTACCTACCTTTTTCTCATACATCCTCTCTCTGAATTTTTCCTCAAATCTCCCTGACCTCCTCTCCCAACATTTAACCCTGCACCATGCTACAAAATGAAAACTAAAGTTCAGTAAACTCAGTCTGTTTTCTCTTTCAAGTTGACTTTGCATCTGAAGCCATGTGACTGTATCTCCTGCCTTCAGTTTGGTCCCACAGGACAGAAAAATGCTTGGTCACCATGGTATTCGTTATAAACGCAAAGGAGAGTTGATGTGCTGAATCTCTAGCCCGCGGGAACATTAAAAGTACACCACATAACCTTGATTACTGTACATCTCAACTATTATTGATTGTAGGGTCTACTAGTCTCATATCAGTGGCAGGGCACAATTTGTCTCTTTCAGCTTGTCAACTCTGTAAAGTTTGCAGAACCCTCTTCCTTGATACTGCTGTTTTGAACTGATATGGACAAACCTTGAAGAATGAACTGTCCTTGTTCATTTATTTATTTTTCAAATGTGCATCTATTAAGACAAAATGCTGACTGTTTGTGAACTCACCATGTAGACAGTCGTTCCCTCCTGCAAGGCTCTGCGGCTGAGCCACCTCCAAACCGATGAGCGATGGGGAAGAAGAGGACGAAGGTGATGAAGATGTGGAGCAAGGTGGGGATGAGGGCGGTAGGCACTGGGAGCTCTGGTTGGGCACAGCTGACTGGGAGCTCTGTGAGGGGATCTGGGCTGAACTGGAGCTGTTGTTGTTATGCATGCTGCCCATTCCGTTTTCGGTCAGAAACTCCTCCAAGTCCATGTACTGAAGCTGGAAGAGGCCCCCATCTGCAGGCAGGGTGCGATCCCACAAGAGAGGCCCCAAGAACTGATTGAAGGGTCCTCCTCCATTCCCATTCCCATTTCCATTGCCATTTCCACCACCTCCTCCTCCACAGCCATTACTACTAGTACTGTTGGCTATCCCACTGCCATTCCTCATGGGGCAAACTCCCAAAGAATCCTCATCAAGGTCCAGTCTCTCTTTGTCTGTCAGAAATAGAAGAGCAGAATCATTATTAGTACAGACTGAAGATGATGAATAACTTTGTTGTGGCTTTAACAGACAGAAAGTTCTATCACTAAACGGTTTTGTGGCAAATGGATGCTTACATCCAATCTCCATATATGTTCAGAATTAAATGGGGTGGCAGGTGTATCCGTAAGATGCACGTCTGCAAAACCTCTGTGTCTATGTTCTACGTCTCATACACACACAAAAAGACACACACCAGATGGCAGCTGAATTGCAGCATTAACCAAGAGCTGAAAACCAATTTGTTGCCATAACATATACATAAGCTGCTGAACAAATCTCACAATAGCTGGAGGTACACTTTGGCACAGCAAGCAACCAGAACACATGCCTGCACAGCATTACAGCTAAACCAAAACATGTCACCACTCATTGTAATCTGGATCCTAATTTGAAGTCGTAGCAGGGATTATAACCCAGGTGAATACGCATCAGGGTCACTGAGGAGGCATCCTGAGTGTGTGTGTGTGTGTGTGTGTGTGTGTGATGGTGCTGGTCAAGACTTCTGTGTGAAATTCTGGTACCATAAATTATGATAAATGTAATGTTTGGTCTTTAATGACATAGTATTAATTCATCAAATGGGAGTTTCTCACCTTTTGCATCACATGGGCTTTTTAAACGTTGGTCTCCTTTCATGGGGTGCTGCAGGAGGGATTTAAGACCTGTCATAGAGTTGAGATGCCCCCCTGTGAGGGAGCCTGCAGGCTGAGTACAACTTCCAAACTGCGGGCTTGCGCCAGCTGGGAGGTCAGGGGTCGGAAGCTGGGAGAGCTGCCTGGACATCCTGAACCAGTCGGGGTCGCAAAAAGACACCTAGGGCACTTGAATGGGCGTGGCGAACTGACCGAAGTACCTACCAATAGGACAAGTACGCTGGATGCGTGAGTGTGCAGGAGGGGTGGGGGTGGAGGGTGGGGAGTACAGAGAGAGACATAGTTTTGAGAAGTGCATATGCAGAATAAAGCAACAACTGTAATGCAATTGCAAATACGGACATTGTATTAATGACGCAGTTTAATTATACTTAGGAAACTTAAGTTAAAAACACATGCAACTTTTACCTTTCACTTGTAGTACTGTAGAGTTCCTTATTTCCTTGCAAAAATATTTTCATCGAAATATTCCATTGCAGTTGGATGTTGTTGAAATTGTTCAGTATATCAAGCTGATATTCTCAGAGGACCCGTGTGGGAGGGACACTCAGACTATCTGAGTAGGAATACTGTCCATAATAAAAAAAAAACGCAAATGCGAGAAAATGCCAATAAATCCTCCGCACACAGCACGGACAGGAAAATGTCACAATTAAAACTTGCAGAGTATTATCCCGACTTAATCGTCCTGCGATTAAAAGACCCGAAAATAGTTGCAAAGCAGACCTCTGTCAAAACAAAACAAGCGAAGGAAAACCGTGTGTACAGAAAAAACACACAGCGACGAGGGTAGTGGCTGTATTGGTCAGATGACAAGTTGAATTGGTGTTTCGCTCCTCTGCTGTCGCGCTCTGCTGTCTGTCGTGTGGGGAGGAGGGGGGTCGTTTCCTCTTTCTCCGTCTGTACTTTTTTTTGCATCCGGTGGATCCAGTCACGGGCGCACGGGCTTCGGTGTGTGTTTGGGCCGTGCTAGGTTTACGTCCCACCGTCCTCTCTCTCTCTCTTTTTCTCTCTCTCTCTCGCTCTCAGCTGGAACGGACACGGGCAGTTCACGTGACGTCACACCTCGCGAAACAAGCGAGAGGCGCGAGGGGGGCGGGGCCTGGGTTTAACAGACCTCTCAATTCTCGCTTATTATTTATGACACACCTACCCTCGTGCAACACTTAAGGAGAACAGTTTGTTTTGTCTGACAGGTACACACACTGTCTGTGACTTTTCCTAGTGTGTTCATACTGCAGCAATAAAGATGTGCATTTAAGATTTAGTGTGATGACAGAAAACAACATTTACACTAGTAAACCATCACAAATCACTAATGTAGTTTTGCTCAGAAAACACTGGCTCCTAATTTACCCCTCTCTGTTAGAGCAGAGTTTTGGCTTTGTGTAATAATCAGCTAGTGCAGCATGGCTTTTCCAGTTTCCTTGTAATCCACAGAAAACGTGAGTGTGCCGTTTTTTCAGGCGAGAGGAACGCTTCAGCACGTTGCCTCCCGGCGTACAATAGCTGTTCCACCTCACGTGTATCAGGCACGCGGAGACACGGCCTGTCCGCTCGCGGCTCTGGCTGCGATTGGCTTTGGAAAATTGTCGCTCCGCCCACGACGAGCGCCCATTGGGCAGAAATAGGTCGAATAAACCCGCCCGCTCGGATTCCCCCCGTGCATGCCACTGCCGCGTGAGACCAGTTCGAAAGACAAAAAGCGCGAGGGCTGTCTAGTCTACTGTATAGGAGTTGCCGATCACATGCAAAACACAGTGCGCCGCAGGAATTCACCTATGTTTTTTTTTTCCAGAGTTGGATATGTAAAAGCTAACAAGTAAATAGCTGACAGACATAAGGCATCATACAGCTAAAGCTTTAGTGAATAATAAAGAGCACATATGAATATTATGTAGCAAGTGTGAATAATATTGAATATAACGGCAGTAAGAAATAGTATCTGGGCCCCTTCAGTTGACACAGTGCTAAGAATCACTGTTTTTCTTTTCTTTTAAAGCCACTTCAGACAAATTGTGATTTGTGACACTGGGCTATATAAATAAAACTGACTTGACTTTTAAATAAAACCATCCAACTGGAAGTTTTTTCCAGCTGTGGGCCCCTAAGATTGTAACCACCTGTCACCCCACCTAAAACAACAGTGGATATGAATCATCATATTTCACATTGCAAGCAAGGCAGATTCTTATCATCAATCTGAATGCACACACACTTGGACACTAGTGACATTAAAATCACTTTAACATGTACACTATATATTAACTCCATCACTTGCAGGACATTGTGGTCGTTGTTACTTGAGAAAGTATCAAATATTTTACTGTAGTTGCTTTGCTATTATAAAATCATTGATGTGGAATCACAGAAAAGGTTACAGTAAGAATTAAATTTTCTAATGCAAAAATTACATTCCGTGAATTTCTCTTTTAAACCACATTCATTTCTAAATATTCAGTTAGATTACTTGGTGATGTTAAAGCATGTTGTTTACTTTGTGGCAATAATCTTGTAGTAAACAGCAGACAGGGACATACTTCAGTCACACAGTGCTCAGCCTCTCTAGTCCACCCCCTATCAGTGCAAAATCCATGTGACTGCCACACTCATCCACACCAGGCCAAGAGTACACTATAAATGAGTTGCTTACTGCCATCTTGTGGAGCTACGAGTGAAAAATTTAACACAGTCATTTATTTTGAGTATGGTGATAATATACTGTAAGTTTTAATAATTGAAACAAGTCATTACCTTAGTGTAATCTGGCCAATAACACTGGTAAGCCTAAACACTTTGATTAAATGTATTGGTATATTAACTAGGCTACATCCTGAAATCCATTTTATCCACAGAGTGATATGAGATTCATATAGGACATAAAGCTTAATATAATTGTAAAACGTCAATACTGACTTTGGTTACAGTTACAACTTACTCATGTTCAATGAGCAGCAGTTTGTACCATCTTTTGGATACTGCGGTAAGGAACTTGAGAAATGAAAGGAAAACAAATTATTACACTTAAGGTTTATTCATTGCTGAAATATAATCAACTACTTACTTCTCAGTAAATAATGTGATAGAAATCTACTAAAACTATCATTTTTCTTTAGAAGAAAAAAACAAGGCTTGACAGGGGTATGACAGTTTCATAAGTGAATAAAGTGACAAGATGTACTTAAAACCTTTAGAAGAAGAAAAACAAGGCTAGACACTAAGAATATGATTGCAACTCAGCAAAAAGTAAAAAAGGTTGAAGGGGTTAAGTGTAAGATTGGCATGAAGACTGATTGGGTTACACACATAAATACATGGAATATTACATTTGTTTCTATTATGATAGGTCCATGACTTTAACACACCATGAAGTACTGTAGAAATAATCACTGCTAAAAAGAGCATACAAATAACATGAGATAAACATGTGTTACAGTCCACTTGTTTAACCTGTTTTCAATCTCTTGGTATAAAAGCTAGGAATATTTCAAATAAATGAAATAAACTGAACATACTAAGCAAGGCTTTTTGTAAGTTTCTTCATTTTGGCAGAAGAGGGATCCTTGTAATGCTAATTACCAGCAACTTTGACATTTTATCTATATGTGATTAAATCACTAGGGAATATAGAGTAACTTTCAAATTATGCTCAACACTACAAACTTCTGGGGATATACTGAATAAACCATCACATACTGTAGGAGTGATTTCACAACCTCAGCAAAAAACTTGACCAGAGAACAAACATGCACTGACGAACTATCAACAAAGGTCTTTGTCCCCATGTCCCTACTCCTAATAAATGCACTTTACATTTTTAAAAAATCCTCAGAGCCTCTGAATGAACAACAACAAGACAAAGTACACAGCAGAGACATTTATCATACAGCAAGAGGTGTAGCAGGGATTCTAGTTATGGGGAAGAGAGATACATTAGCAGGTCATTTCACCTAAACTTGTCTAGTAACTGCACAGTGTCAGCCAAGCATAGTGTCAATGCACTTAAGGGGTTAATGAACCTATGGAAACAGTCACGTCTTTGAAAACACCTTCCAATATAATATGGAAGAATTTCTGGTGATAGGGTGATTTTATAGGATGCTCTACAGTAGTTGTTAACAGAGACATGAGGCAAATTCTCCTCAAGTCCCTTTTTTCTCATCTTCCCAATTAGAACTAAAATATCTTTCTTATTTGCCACTCTTTTCAGATACCAGGATGCTCAGTATCTATATGGTCCCTGTAGGAATGGCATCTCCTCCTGACCCTCTTGGGTTTGTCTCTCTCCTGGTGTCTTTGAAAGCTTCAGCCTTTTAGCATCTCCTCGCTGCAGTCCTTTAGCCCTGCGGCGGCAGGACACCTTGTGCCTGTGGAGCAGCGTAGCATTCCAGAAGCGAATGGAGCAGCGGCGGCAGGAAAAAGTCCCCCTGGCACGATGGGAGGCCCGATGGATGAAGGCTGCCAAAGGCCTGTGAGACTGCTTCCCACATACACAGCACCTTAGTCGCTCCTGAGTGGTTGAGGCTTTTTTGGGGTGTTTAACTGCCATGTGGACTAGCAGTCCGGCTTTACGAGAAAACACAGAATTGGGGCATATAGGACAGCCAAAACGTTTCACAGGGACTTTGAGAGACGACAGGATCTGCACCTTCATTCCCCCAGTGTTGACAAGCTTATACCCACCACCACCTGATCCTCCTCCTCGTCTAATTGTCAAACGAAGAGAGCCTTGTTTTTTATTCAACTGCCCTCTTATTGTACATCTTATCTTTCTCTTCCTTTTGCTTCCATCAAATCTGACTAAATCTTGGGATTCCCATTTATTTTCCCTCCAATCTCTGCTGTTGGACTTTTTTTTTTTCTTCTTGTGTCGTCTCATTTCATCATGTGATAACTGGATGCTGCAGTCAAGGTGTTGGTGGGACTGGGCACCTGACTGAAGATGAGGATGATGGTGGGAGTGATGATGATGATGATGCAGATGATGATGTTCAGTGGAGGGCAGTTCCGTGAGGGGCTGGAACGGGGCTGTGGTGTGAAGCGTACGGCTACGGGATCCAGCTGGATATATGTGCTCTCCTTTCACCCCGGCTGGGGAATGCGGGTGCTGGGGGGGCATGATTGTAGAATTTGGAGGCAGAGGCTGCGAGTAAGATGGAGCATTAGAGGCTGAAGAATGGGAAGCATCATAGAAGAGAGGAGAGTAACCAGCTGGTGGTTGCGGGGGTGCCTGTTGGTGGCTATGAGTAACGACACTTAGACTCTGCCCTCCATGGCCTTCTGTGGAAGGAGCCATTTGTAGCAGGGCATTGGTGGCAGCCTCACTCTCGGATGCTGACTGATTAACATCACTCCCACCTCTGTTGTCTCCAGACCCACTGCTGCCTTCTTGCGGGTTTGGCGGTTCAGTGCGGGTCATCCCATGCTGTGACTGCCTATGTCGAGTAAGGCTATTGGAGTAAGCAAATGCTTTCCCACATACCTCACAGCAGAAGAGCTTTTCACCTCCACCTTCATGAACCGTCTGGTGATGGGCAGTCAGATGGAAGTGATGGCGGAACGACTTCCAACATATAGCACAGGTATAGAGTCGAGGCGGAGGTGGGGGCTGTGGTAGGGGTGGGGGTGGAGGTTGTGGCGGGGGGTTGGTGTCTTGAGGCTTGACGTCTTGAGAGTAGGAGTAATAGGAGGAGGTGCTTGGTGCTTGGTTCTGGCTCCTGTCTTGGGCCACGCTACATTGAGGGTTTGGGTTAAAGCTGTTAAGGTTCTCCGGAGCTGGTGTTGTGGGCACCTCTTCTAGCTCCCCTTTCTGGTGGAGTTTGCTATGCCTTCTGAGGCTCTGGGAGTATCCAAACTCTTTCCCACAGATGCTGCATTTGTAGTTCTTTGCCCCAGAGTGGACTGTTTGATGCTTGCTGAGGTGAAAAGCCTCTCTAAAATACTTTCCACAAACAGTGCAGTGATGGGGCTTTTCTCCAGTATGAATGCGGTCGTGTCTGCGTAGGGTCTCCCGACGTGCAAATCCCTTACCGCAGACACTGCAGAGGTGAGTGCGTGGGAGGCCACTGGGCCCCATTCTGGGGGTGTATTGCCTACGTTTGGGGGGCTGTCCACCAGGTACAGGATCTTTCTTAGCTCTTGGTTTGCGGGGACGTTTTGGTTTGGCAGTAGGATTCTGAGGGTTGCTGCTCATAGCCTCCTGGCTTCCAACACCTCTGAAATTCTTATCCATACCAGATGTTGATGAGGGTGAGCCCAGAGGACCTAAACCAAGACCACCTAGTAGACCTCCTATGATGTCTCCCCTATCATCCCCTCTATTTCCACTACTAGCTGCTGTTATAGCAGAGATAGCATTATTGACAGAGCTAGTGACATCATCCTCTGAGTCATCCAGTAGAGAAGAAAGGGGCAGGTGGGGCTGTTGCTGCGGATGGTGGTGCTGGTTGTGGCTCTGTGAGTGTGGATGCAGTGTTGGGGCCAAGGGTGCCTTTCTCAGAGCTGGGCCCGCCATCCCACTTCCACAGGGGGAGGCACCAGAGTAGCATGGAGATGGATTACCTTGAGAACGGTGGTCATCATGGTAGCCTGTGTAACGATTCCGAGAGTAGTCAGTGGGGTATTTACCATCTGTTCTGTCCCTGTCATTTGAATTCCCTCCCCTTGCAGACTGAAACAGACCATCACATCCTAAACCTGATTTTGGTTCTCCTTCCCCCACAATGATTACACCATCTTCTTCCTCAGTTTTCCCATAAATAACCCCTCTATTGCTCTGATAAGTTCCCCCTCCTCCGTTACCTCCTCCACCCCCTCCCCCGACTCTGTCCTCACCATCAGTTCCTGTCTTGCTGCCCCTTTGTTTGGGTCCCCTACCTGGCTTGCCGCAGGTGCCTGAGGCAGCATGGTTGAGTAGAGAGGTGCTCTCACGGAAGGCACGACCACAGGCGGGACATCGGAATGGCTTTTCCTCATGTATCTTCTCATGGCGTGTCAGTGACTCTCTACGATTAAAAGCCCGAGAGCAGGTGGAGCAGCCATATGGGCGGGCTGAAGAGTGTATAACACCATGTTGCAGGAGGTGCCCTTTTTTCTTAAAGCCTTTGCCACAATCAGGGCAATTAAATATTTTGTCTGGGCTAGGACAAGAATTGGATGAGGGTTGGGGAGTTTCTTGGGTTGAATGGGGAAGGCTTGGGTCAGGCTGCGTTTTAATATGAACAGGGTTTGGGCCAGTAGTGCTACTATTGCTAGTACCTGCTGTGGTTGGCTCATGCATGCGCAAATGCCTGCGAAGGCTTGAAAGGTGAGGGAAGCTTTTGCCACAATCTCCACAGCTATAAATTGGATCTGTGTCAGACTCTGAGGGGTTGGGTTGCATTGAGCTCTGGTTATCAGATTTAGAAAGGTGAGAATCATTAGTAACCAGTACTGAGGCAGCAGTGGAAGAGGGAGCAGAAGACGAGGAGGAAGAAACTACTGATGAGGATGAAGATGATGAGGCAAGAAGGGATGATGGGTCTCCACCCATATTTGACATACCAACCGCACTCCCAATTAAAGCTGGGGGCTGACCATGACTTAGGCCTCCACCATTACTACTAGTGCTGGGATTACCACTGTGGCTGCTGTGGCCATGGTTATTGCTGCTATTGCTAGCACTATCAGATTTTCTTTGAGGCAAATAGCCAGCCATAGCTTTCTTCCTCCTACTGCTACTGCTCCCACTACTACTACTTCCACCTCCACTGCTTTCCCCTTTACCATCATCCTTAGATAAGGATAAATGAAGTGGCAAGGGGAGGGGCAAACCTGCTTCCTGCTGCATCAGAGACGCTATCTGATTTGATGACAGTACAGGGATGCCCTGAAAGTCAAAGCCACCCAGTGATGAGGGCTGGGAGCCTGGGTGCAGTGGGTGGTGAGGATGAGAATGAGAGTGAGGATGAGAAAGGGTGTGAGGCGGAAGCTGTTGCTGCTGGGGAGGCTGCTGGGGACCCTGCTGTGGCTGGGGAGTGGAGTGGCCATGTGAGTGAGAAGAATGCAAAGCAGGAGGCGGAGCAAGACTAGTACTAGGCTCCCCGCCTGTCTGACTTAAACCAAGCCCTAAGTGGTTATGGGTTCCCTGTTGAACAAGAAATTGCTCTAAACTAGCATTAGCAGGCACCCCAGAAAGGAAATACTGATTAGCAGCTAACATGCAACTAAATTGTTGGTGAAGACTCCGTGCATCAGACTGGGCCCCAACCAACTGGTGTCCCAATGAGCTGACTGCACTGCTGCTAGAAGGGTTATTAGAGGTGGCCACAGAGGTTGAAGGGGAAGGAGAGGAAGAGGAGGGACCAGATGACGCTTGGGGTACAGAGAGGCCGGGATGCAGAGGAGGAGGGGGTGGAGGTGCTGATGTTACTAATCCTCCTAATCCCCCAGCACTCCCACTACTGCTACTTCCCCCAGCAAAGTGCTCAAAGCGGCCTACACCTGGGTGTAACTGCTCCTGTGCTAGTGCTGCCTCAGACGGGTGGAAAGAGCGCAGGAACTGTGGGTAGCCTGAAGAATGGCTTGAGCTGCTGCTGCTCATCTTGCTTGACTTTGAACGAGAGCTCTGAGATGAGGAAGGCTGTTGTTGTAAAGGTGGGGGAGGAGGGGCACTCATCTTGGCAAAAATGGAGGCAGAATCAGAAAAGGCGTTACCTCTAGACCCCTGCAGGGGGCCCAAGCCAAGTCCAGACAGAAGAGCTCCAGAAGACTCAGCCTGCTGCTGCTGCTGCTGCTGGAGTTGATGCTGGTGAAGTTGCACTTGCTGTTGATGCTGTAGTTGTCGATCTAAACCAAGGCCTTTGAACTGGTGGGCCTGGTGCCCACTTAACATCTCTATAATGTCCAGATTGTATTTTCCAAATTGGAACATTTCCCACTCACTGGCACATGGGGGTGCAGGGGCCAAACCTCCAGCGCTAGGAGCGGCAACAATAATCCCACCACTGACTGGTGAAAGACAAACTTTACCCTAAGGGTGAGTTTATGATACAATTTTTTCCAGAACTACTTGAATGTCTTAAATCTAAAGTTCGTCTCTCCAGATTGTTTACTTCTGGTGCTGCTACTCCCTGTTGATCCACTGCCCACACTCTACTTCCAAAATGAGTGGGGTAGCCAGGAAGATGAGTTTATGATCAAAGGGTAAAGGTGTCTTTTTGACAGGTAGATGAGTTCCACCTAATTTCAAAATTGCTTAGAATAGTTTTTATTGAGAAGTAGTTCAAATGACTTCTTCTTGTTTCCTTTGAGTTATTGCGTTGACATTTTCCTTCATCTAAGCAAGATTCCTCATCCGTGTTCAGCCAAGAACTTCCTATAGCTGAAAAAAAAACAAAATTCAAAAAGGGTGAAAGTCATAGAGGGGAAAAGGACTGTAATTTTGAATAAAATTTCACTTACTATCTCTTGATAATAGGACTTTTACATATAACAATGCATCCCATCCATTAAGGTGAATCCATATAGACAGATGCCTAAGTCTGTACTGTCACAACATAAAACATAGAGATTTGTCTCCATGGCCCACATTAGGTGAAATGATCATTTAATCTATTCAGTATCGTCACTACAAAGTCACAATTGCAGAGAGTATGATGCAAGTGATTAGAGATGTTAAGTTTAGCACAATACTTTGACATTTCTAATTCAAGGACAGTTACTCTGGAAAAACTGAACATTTCCTGTTCATGTAAGGTGCCAAAAAAATAATCTCAACAATTCAAGGTATCTCTTTCCAGATGATTCTACTGTTACCGACCACTTCAACAGGTTTATAAGCATATTCAATTGTTTAAATTTTGTAATAACTTACCATGATGTGGTTCTGCTGGATTTCAGCACAACCAGAATTGTTCATTGAATGCCAATTATTTTAATCATTAGGTTCATATTTACTATGGAGGCAAAGGTTATTTTCAACATTCTTACTGTCTACACATGTACCTGTTAACTTACCTTTGTGGCCTCTGCCATAAAGGTAAGTTAGCAGTAAAAAGAGGCTTGCTTATTTAATAAAGTTACTTTGGCGATTTTGACCCAACTTACTACAATATAATACCCATTTCGCCCTTGTATGCTGCAGTAGTTCTGTGATGTACAGTATCTCTCGCTGTCCCCTCAGGTGAGACAGTATATGTAGCTCTCTTTACAAGTACCAAATTTTTACTGAGGAAGAGGTACAGATCGAATACACAGAGGTGTGGTGGTGTTCTATGAAAAACCACATTATACAGCAGATGCCTCACTTTTGGTTGCCATGGAGGTGTGCATATGTAACTGATCATTTGGATTTTACTTGCAGTACTTACACCGGTGGTATTTCTGCTACATTTTACAACATGTGCTGTTACAATCATGTAGTTATTACCACATGGAGGTTTTCCTGAGCTACATTTTGTGTTAACAGAAAAACCAATATCACATAGGGAAAAATTAAACAATGCATTTGTTAATTTACACACAGTCGTTAAAGTAACAGCTCTCCGTTTCAAGCAGTGCTAGATCAAAAAAAAATGTATGAAGACAGGTTGTCCCAGTGAGGCTTTTATTCTGTTTTCATTGCTTTTAGGGTTTTACTGGAAAGTGTTTGCCCTCAAGGTGTGTACAAAAGAGCAGACCTGTTCTTCAATGATTAAATCTTGAATGCAATCAAACATCATAACAGAAACTTAAAAACACCTGGATAGATGTTTAATGTAGGCGATATCAAATATCAGATAATGTCCATTCAGTTCAAGATGTGATTCAGTCTTAAGAGCCCTTTTTGAAAGTCATATTTCTTCATACCTTAAAATGGTGGAAACCATTGGGTCACTGACCCTCATCCAGGTTTACCTTTTCAACATGAAACTATTCATTAGTCATTGGGGAACAGCATCAGTAAATGTTTTCAAATGCAGGTCAACCTATTCTGCAAAAAAATGTTAATTTTAATTCAATCCTTGTTTGGAATTTAGTGAGAGCAAATTTTCTAGCCCCAAAGTTCGCCATACTTGCACCATTTACTTTTTTAATTTCGGTTTTAGTTTGTTTATCACCAGATAGTCACAAAGGCAATCAAGTATTCAGTACATTAAAAAACTGTCAGTTTTATTCTTAGCCTAAAGTCAGTCACTGTAATGTAAAAAGACTATATGAGATTGTCTTTTGTTTCATAAATGTTTTCTCAAAGGATTGTTAATAGTGGGCAGTCACTTGAGTAGGAATAATGGACATAATAATAACAGTCTCAGGTGCTGTGTAGTACCTTAAGATAGGCCAAGAGGAGTACTGACCTGTAAAAATCCACTTACATCCATTCATATTGCACATACACCATTTTGGTTATAATACTTCCCATAAATTGATTCATTGACAAATTAATTTTAAGTGTGTGTGTGTGTGTGTGTGTGTGTGTGTGTCTATGTTTGCACTTCCTGGTCAGATACTAAACTGATTTTGTTGTACTTAAACTCACCAAGTGCAATGACAATAAATTTGAATTATATCTAATCTAACCCCAACTACCAACAACAATAGGATAAATCTATTCAAGTCGATGAAATATATACATTCTCATAGCCAAAGAAAAGGGAGAATAGAAAATTGAACTGTTGCGTTATGCATAATCATTTAACTGCATGAAGGTAAGTTGTTGTTTAACATTAAAATGTCCCATTAATTTACTTCTGAAAAGGGTGAAAGTACACGGTAGAATCACTCACTTTGAATTTCATTTTGCTCACCTCTTAAAATCTTACCGTTTCCATTAATCGATGCGATGAACCTAGAAGGGAGTGAGCTCCCCTGGCAGACGAGGGAGATAATCTATCGCATATATGACTGCCTCTCATTTTAATGTAAATCAGCAATCCTGTGAAGAAGATCAGAAATGCTCAAATTAACATCAGTATCGCACTCGCTGCACAATGTAAACATGAGCAGTACTTTACAGACGCAAGTAATAACGGATGCACTTGTGGTAGCATCCTGTAATAGTATTGGCTAACATTTTTTTAAACAGGAAAACATTGGATGCGATTGCATGAAAAACTTCACGGTTCTCCGTAGCATCATATTTTACACTGGCTCGGCGTGTTTAGCTATTTGGTACCACACGTAATCTAGAAAACCACCATGACCGCTATTGCTAACGTTAGCCATATTTCCAAACCACAATATTACAAGCACGGTGACTACCGTTATGTTGCTAGCGTTAGCATATATATCTGCGTAACCTATAATCAGCAAATGTTTACCTACGCATCCAGTTGCAGAGCACAGTTGCAGATGGATGAGGCCTGTCACGCCTTCTTCTAACTGCCTAGCTAGCTATCGTCCGCTTCCATTTCTGCGTGCCGTTGTCCAGTCGTTAGCCAGAGCCATTTTCACTGATGCTGAGCTGGGTGAAAGCTTACACCGTCTCCCCAGAAATCAACGCCGACGGAGACCGCAGCCGCCTCCTTGTAGTTTCAGTACGACAGTTTGCGCTGACAGGGAGCTTTTGCTCAAGATTTCGACGGCCGTGAAGAATTTGGGTGGTCGGTGATAATATTTTTGGGTAAAAGTGAGTGACGTGTGCTCTCTTAACATTGGTCCTTTCCGGCCCTTGTAATATTTCCGGGTAGCACTAGCGGGGCTCACGGGCGGCTGAATAGGGCTCACAGCGGAGTCACTATTTGTTTGAAGGGTCATACACTTACACAAAAGTTGCATATTCAGATAATTAGTGCCCAATCCACTTAGACAACCCCTATGTATATCAAAAGTTAAACCAGTCTCTGTAGGAGGTTGGGGACTTTTCCCCAGGCTGCATAATGGCTAATGTCTTATAGGCCTATTATACACTAGGAATATTATATCTTCAGGCTATAATATTTCTTGAAAATATATAACATGAAGTGAAAAATATATATTGCGATATTTTACTATTAATTGTCTTTTCTTTTGGTTTTGAAGCAAAATGCCTACTAGTTATAATATCTAATTAATTATTGTCAAGCTCAATCCCTGCAACTGATACATGTGGGAACAGGATTTCCCCTTTATAGCAAAGATGAGCTAACTAAAGCGAGTAAATCAGTGAATAGGCGACTAAATAAATTAATAAAGCAAACAACACCAGACAGACAACAGTGGTCAGGATGTCACTACTTTAAATTATGCCATAAATACACATTTAATGGATCGTTCATATAATAAACATAAGTGAGCTGTCTTTTATTTCTAATATGCATGTTTAAAGAGGTATCGTGAAGTTTATAAAACAGGTATTCAAGGGCATGGTGTTGTAATGTTTTTACAGGCAATCAGAATTAAATCTTTCACAGATATATGTATAAAAATATAGGGTGTATGAATGAATTATAGAATATTTTTGACATAACAGATTTTCTTGGACAATATACACTGTTCTGTTTACTTTCTTCATTATCTCTGTTTTCAGTCTCATTACTTTGTCTGTCTAGTTTGTCTGGATATTTGCTAAATTATTTAATAGCCTAATATAGAGTATTCACAAGAAGAGGTTCATGACACTAAAAGCATGTAATTTCATTTACCACTGACCTCAGTCACAAAAACATCTATAACTCTGTAGTATAACATCCATAGCTGTGTGACTGGTGGATGAAATTAATTTATGAACACAAGTCATATACATCTCTCGAGGCCAACATGTCCTCTCCTATATCCCAACAACAGATTTACACAATTGAGCCAGTTTAAAAGTGATCAACAAATTCCATTACCAGATCAATATGGTGATTTATTACCATAGATATGAGATATGACTTGTGTTCTTCCAAAGCTGTGAGAAAAGCTGTAGGGAACTCAGGAGCTTAACCTCAGGCTAAATCATTTTATCACCACATACATCTTGGATTTGATCAATCATTTCAACCACAGAGATGTGAATAATTTGAGCTCTGTGCCTATGATTTTAAAGAATGGTAATCATGCCTGGGTCAGGATGCAAATCGTGTGCACAGAGCATGTAGGGTACAGAATCTTTTAATCAGGACCATCAAAGGTCCCGAAGCCTCGACTCACACATGTACATTTTCAATTTGAATATTAATTTGTCTTTTCTGGGAAATTTGCAATCTTTCTAACTATAATCAGTGTCATATATATATAGTATAATTTGTTAAAAATGGGGTTTCACTTAGCAGATATTTAATGCATTTAAGAATGGTGGCAGGCATTGGACAGTGTGTTTCTCATCCATCCATGATACAATCTGAGAATACTCACATATTATTGATTTGTTCATTTGTTCTGTTCATTGTTCTGTTTTCTTTATAGTATACGCAAGTTAACAGCTTGAAGGCTTCGTGCAGGTTTTGTCTCAGGCTGAGAAGCTATGACCCTCCTGGTGGTGAAATATTCGCATTACAATGATTGTATCAGTGGCAGCCAGTGCCTAAACCAAACATAATATTTTTTGTGCCCCATTGTGTACCTCCTACAAAAATTATTTCTGCATCAGTACAACGGCTGCTCTTTCATTTAAGCCTTCACACATCTCAGTGCAATAAATGTATTCACAAGTGGTTTTAAATATGAGCTCCATAGCCGTTACCTCACTCCTAAGGATCCAGTAGGTACAGCATGATATAACTCTGCACTCAGATGGTTTAGAGATGTGAATTATATGAAGACAATTTCACCTTTCATTTCATTTAAAAGCACAGTTGTCCACTCCCACTGGCACTGTATAGCCTCACTGTGGCTTATACAATATCTCAGATCCTGGTGATGTGGGATTTTATTATAGACCCTCTCTGTGTGCTCACTAACCTACTGAAGACTAAAAGGCTTTTTGTTAATATAGAGCTGTTGTTTCTGGGTTGACCCCTTATAAAACACACATTTGTCTCGTGATTATTCTTAGAACATTAATTTCATAACATATTGCCTCTGACTAAGCTGCATTTCTCAAAACTGTGACTGGTTGCACAAACATATGTTCATCTGGTCTGTCATATGTTTCTTGAGTCTTGGCCTAAAGTGAATTAGACAGTTTTACAAAAATAGTCATCCTACCTCAGGTTATGTCTGTACAAAGAGATGTTTTTTCTGTAATAACAATCAGTAACAAGTGGCGAAAATGTTGTGGAGCGAGCAATGAGAGGGGAAAGGAGAAAATTTATTTCACTTAAACGGTCATCACTGAATTTTGTGGTAAAATGTTTGTGTCACACATGGTGTAATGAAACAAAGTTAATCAAGTACTGTACTTAAGTACCATTTTGAGGTACCTGTATTTTACTTATGTATTTCCATTTTGTGCTACTTTATACTTCTACTCGACTACAATTCAGAGGGAAGTTTTGTACTTTTTACTCTACCAGAATTATTTAATAATTATTACTGATGTAGTTAAAACTATCAGTAAAATTCTATGCATTTTCTGCTTTATGAGAACTTTTACTTGTGATAATTGAAGTAAAGTTTGCTAATAATACTTTTCACTTAAGTGACATTTTCACTGCAGGAATTTTACTCTTGAACTTATTTTTATTTAGCAGTGTTGCTACTTGTACTTAAGTAAAGGATCTAAATACTTCCTCCACGATTGAATATGTTTGTCAGCTAAATTCTGTTGACATGGAGAAGTAGTTCACAGGCTTGCTTCAAAAAGTGTGTAAATAGATTTTAGCAACCACCTGAGAGGATTTGCAGGTATTATCCAGTCCTCAAAAATGCAGACGGACAACTCGCCCCTCAAAAATTAATTAATTAAGTATAATTTGAAACGTAATTTTAAGGTATGTAACCCAGTCTACATAATATGTTGCAACGTAAGATGCATGGTTCTTTGCACTCCCTTTGTGCTTGCAACATTTGCCTCTTTAGGAAGAGTCTGAAAGCCCTAATGGTTGAAGAAAATCTTCACAATGTTCCATACTAAAATAAGAACATATACCAATATCACTCAATGACAAAAAAACGTCTTGATTTGGTAATATTTATATGTAACAGAGGCGTAGACATAATTACAGAGGTTTGAGGTGACCCAACCGTTAATATGTCTCAGGTAGAAAAATTAGCATAAGATTACAGATAGATTACTACTAAGGTAAAAAAAAAATAAATAAATAAAATATCATGAAACCTCACGCTCTATAATGAACGACAACATTTTTTTTCTCCACCAACTTTATTATACAAATTCTTCGTAAGTCACTGTCGTATCCAAGGGGATCAATGCATTGAACAATAACAAAAGGGTTGTTTTGAAATTTATAGGCATGAAAATAAATCCATTGATTTCATTACTGGACACTGTCCCTGTCCGTACAAATTACTGTTAGAAATGCTTTACATTTCAGGTGGCCATTAACCATCTTCTCTCTAAATGAATTCATAATGGTAAAAACAAACACCATATTCATTCATTTCTTTCTGATAACTAGCTTTTTTTAGCTCACTTGCCTGTGTATTACTCAGCTGTGAAAGTAAATAGCCCCTGTACTCTTGTAGGGGGCTATTTGACGATAGAAAGACAACAAAATGTTATGAGTTTGGCACTGTACAATTCATTAAATACTAACACATAATTTGTTGAATCCTCAAATTAATGTCAAAGAGATCACTCAAAATATTCTGATTGTACTAGCTATACAAAATACAATACTTGCACAAATTAGATTAACCATTTATAAAATTGTGATAATGAGCTTCAATGGATATGGCTTGTGAGATATTACAGACTTTGCTACAGACCTTTTGTGGCTCTATTAAAAAAAATTAATACTACTGTATGTCACCTGTCCTATTTCCCTGAAAAAGACACTGCACTCAAAGCATTCAGGTTTCCATTAGACCAACTTCCATTTCCCTCCAACCTGTGTAATAAACATTCATCTGAACACACATACATTATGGCATCATGGGTTTAGTGTGTACAACCCATAATGTGTTATTGGGTCAGGCTGCTGCACCGGAGACAAGAGACTGCCTCCAGTCTGGTGATGTTAATAACTTCTGGCACGTTCCAAAAATATATCACTCGCTGGCTGTTAAAACACCGTCATCTACATGTACCTTTTGAAGGCTGCAGATTTTTTCAGTAGACATTTTTTGTTGTTGTTGTTAAGTGGAAACCTAAGTAATCACTTGAGATCAAGAAGTCATAAGGCCGATGTCTAGGAACAGTACATACAGCTGGAAAACTGGCCATATAAGCATTGATGACCTTAAAATCCAGGCAAATTGTAAATGCCTCTCAATGAAATGGAGCTCGCATGCATCAAGATTTGGAATGCTTTTAAAAACTTGAATTTATGACCAGATGTATGAAAAACCAACTAGTCATGAGAATGCTAGTTATCTAAAAACAATAAACACTTAAATCCCACCAAGTAAAAGAACATCACATCATAAGATAATTGTTAATAATAACCATAACAGTTATACTAATTATTAATAATAACACTCCATCATATTCATAACAACTACATTTAGCACTGTGTATAGGAAGATTGTCCAAATGAAATATGTGTTTCTGTTTATCAGTATTTCATCTATGTATCCTTTCACATGACTGAACTAAAACCAAGCGGTAACAAGTTCCTTCTTTGATCTGTGTAATAACTTCTGATTTCTGGTGATTAAAAAACAATCCTCTCTCTACCTACAATAGCTCTCATTGATCAGTCACACAGCCGTGCTTGTACAGAATGTAAACCTTGAGGACACGACACAAAGTAAGTTTGTATCTGGTGCAAATATCAGGGGATAAGATTTGTGCAAAGTTTTGTCTCTGTTTCTCTTTGAACTGTGCTTAAATTGCTCTTGTTTTTTGTACACATTAATATTTAATACATCATGACAATATCAACACAAAATCAAGAGAAAGAGATAGCATTTTATATGGACCACAGATATCACATACAGTAAATAGGATAGGATAGCCCTTAGTATTGATAAGCGTTGTTATTGATGAAGTTTTTTTTTTCTCTTTTCCATTTTTTTTAGTTTGTTTGTTTTACTCATACTGGCTGAAGTGCGTTATGATACAGCAAGGTCTTCGTCTGGAGGATGAGAAGGGCTTTCTAACCATCCGAGTCTCTTACGGCATATGGAGCCACGCAGGAGAAGGCCTCAGGTTGCCCTCTCTCCTGACTCAGAGGTTTTTGGCTCGCTCTGAAGCCAATCCTTTGACTGTACAAAATATCACTGACTTGTATAATTTGTCACCTGTTGAGAATAATAAAATGGTGATTGTCAGACCAGCTTCCTCTGTGGTATTTTCTTTGTATCTCCATAAATGGCTTTGAAGGACAGTTGTGTAAGTGCAACCTCTACGTCACGGTCTATTCATTTGTGCTCTGTAGAAAAACCTTTGCTCTTCGTACACAACCTATATTAATGCAAGTTGCCTTTTTATTGGTAAACTGAACAAATATGTCTGATTCTGTTATCTCCTGACTCGTCTACGTTTATGTCAAGACTTTGTTGTAATAACGTGACAGATGGCTCTATATTATTTGGTGGCCCGTTGTTTTACAGATAGGTGCTGATCTGTAGATGGGAACATTAGGGAAAACTCAACCATAAAGTAATCTAACATCAGCAATCAGAGTTTGAGTTCCTCTGCGGATTTGATCTAAGGTCACATGGAAAACTAGGCAACCCAGGCATCAGATTGGTAATGTGGGTACGTCCGCAGTTTAAATCGGGCGCAGAGTCCTGCCAGTGGTCTTAGGCTGCTGTGTCCAAGTCAGTATGTATGCTCATATACATACAGGAAGCAACACACATCAGTTCTGTCTCCCTGTGTCAGGATGAGGCTGGTTTAACAGACTGTCAGATCTCAAAAAAATCCCCCACCAGGCACATGGTTCATTCAGACTCATCTGGTCCAATGGGCTTGTCACCCATGAAATTCAGTTTAATAAATGACTGTTGTGAGGGCTGAGCAGGTTGACAGTCCGGCAGGTAGTTGGCTCAATTCTCTTTTAAATATTGTGATACAATACCTCCTCTTCATCAACCTCTTTATATATCAATGTATGTCTATATATATATATATATATATATATATAGACATATAGACATATATACATATATATACACACACATATATATATATATATATATATATATATATATATATATATATATATATATATATATCGTCCCGTTCCCTATCAAATATGGCTCCTGAGTACTTTTTGAAAAACATATAAAAAAACAAAACTATGAACGACACTTCTGTTGGTTTTGTTTCACCCTTCTAATCAGTCTTTCTACAAGTAATGGCACCGCTGTATATGGCAATATGGCAAATTTTGTTACAAAATATGGCTGATGTAGGCTATCACATAGTTGGAACAGATATTCCCCATCTAAATTTAATTAAGTTAGCAATCATATTTAAGCTATTTAATTACAAGATAACACTAATTTGAATAGCCTAAACACATTATACTGTTACTATACTTTATACTTATAGTTTTATTTCTTGTAGTTGTATATCTAATAGTTAAATGCAGAAAGGTGATCTATTCCCATACCTTTGATGAGGGTTAAACTCTACATTAGGCACAAACCTCACACCGTCACCTCATTTTTACTCCCCGTCCTGATCCCCTGACTCCCTCCTCCACTTCCTCCACTTGACCCCCCACCGCCCCCTCCTGGTATGAAATGTAGCTGCTCAATGGTGTTCTGCCTTTTCGCTGCAAAAGCCATCCTCCTGGCGCTGTGGCCCCCTAGTGTTCCCGTTCCCATGACTACCCCAGCCCCGGGCATCTCCCCCGCCCAGCCCATGCCCCCACTCATGTGCCCTGTCATGGCGGTACTCCGCTCCTGCTCTCGCCCGGACGTTGGGTGAGAGTTCATCTTGATCATGTGGTGTCGGTCGAGGGAAGGCGTGGCGCAGACGTTCTGCTGGGACTGGGCCTTCTGCTGCCGAGGCAGCGTGGGGACAATCCCTCCTGTGTGAGCGTATGGATCTACAACCCCCATCCCGCCGACCCCCATCCTATCCAAGTGGTCCGGGGACATAAGCAGCCGTTCCTGTCTCTCCTCTCTCCTGTCCTGGGTCTTCCTTGTGAGGGTCTGCGTGTTGGAGTTCTTATTGGAGGCAGCCATGGCTTTGTAGTACTGGTGTTGCTGGTTCTTGGACAGCCTGGACAGGGTCCCCGTGTTGCCAGGGACGTCACCCATGTTGAGCAGCTGGTCAGAGGACTTAACTTTCCTCGGCTTGGAAAGAGTGTCGTAATTGGGGTTGTACTGTGGCTCCGGGGGATCCAGAGGGTAAGGATTGGGGGTGGGTGACGCAGGCATGCCAGAAGGTGGCGGCGGGATCCAAGGACGGGCTGCATGCCTGGGGAGCGTTCCTCTTCCACTGAGGGTGTAGTCTCCACCCCAGTGAAGGTGGTGCTGAGAGGACTGCAGGGCCGGCTGGGCTGTGTGAGGCCGGCGCTTGGTGGTGCAGTAACCAGACGAGTACTCATCGAGACCTTTCTCTGGAAGCCAAACAAAATTTCTCTGAATTGTTTATCACCACAGCAAATAGCACTATAAGAGGAGTGAGAGGAAGACCGACTGGTACATTTGTCCTCATCTCTCAAAAATGATGGTACTTACCGAGGCGTTTGAGTGAGGAGTATCTATTGAGCTCAGGCTTGGTGGCACTCTCATAGGAGGGCGGCAGCTGAGCCAGGTTGTGCAGGGAGTGGTGGAAAGCAGGCTGGGATTTGGTGTTGTTGTGCTTACTGGAGAGCAGGGTGCCTCCAGCTGCCAGCTGAGCATTGTTCATTCGAGGGGTGCGCTCTACAGAGACCACAGTGAGAAAACGACTGTGTGTTAAATGAGATTTGCTCCTCTGGATATAGTGCACTGCACGCCACAGTGTGTGAATCTGCTAACATTCACTGGAACAGACAGGTTTTTAACTTGCTTTCAACACTAACACAAGCAACCAAAGCTATGATAATCATTATTATTGTTAGTATGAATGAGTCTACATTTGAGTTTTAAACGAAACTGAACAAAGTAAATTAAGTATTGTGGTGATTACATGTAATTTACATAGGAGCCTGGCTTCACCAGCTGCCTTACCGATAGTTGCAGTGTGTTTGGGGCTGGAGCCTGATGAGTGGATGAAATTGTGTTGCAAATTGCCCACTGCAAGTCAAAAGAACATAAGGTAATCAACTCGAAATTTTAGGATAAAAAAAAAACAAGGCAACTATAGACATTTATGTATATGCATCAATTCTTCATCATTTTCTCACATGCACAGAGCTCATCATGTAAAGCATGCATATTATAAAAGCACTAATCTCCAGATTCTTGTACATTTAACTACTGGAATCTTAAAGTGGAGGCCTAATATTATCACACAAAGAAGTCAGAGGTATCTATCTAGAGAAATTACTGATGCCAACATTTATTTGCTTACAATGATATCTTGGTGGTGGGACAGCAAAAAATTGCATTCACATACAGTCGTGACAAACACAATGTGCCTCTGCATACAGAGGATTCAGTTACAAACACTCTGATTGTGCTATTCACTAAAGCTGTAAAAGCCCTGGACCCTCACATCTGTTGTCCTTGCTGGGCAGTCCTGGAGCATAAAGATTTTTTGGAGCTCTCCCCAGTGTCCCCTGTCCATCCCCTACAGCCAGAGCCACACTGTTGTTTCTCTCATCCTGCTGGACTGGGCTCGACTGGTGCCGCAACATGTCAACCAGAGCTCTAATGATGTAACACACACAAGCAAAAAGGAAGATAAAATTGTCAACAAATGGCTGGCTAATGGCTGACTATCATATCACGTGATTATCACATCAAATTGATGTTGATGGAACATGTGTAACACTGTGAAGTTATGCTTAGTAGTTGATGATTTAGGACTAGCACTTTTGTGATGAGTTTTTTTCATATTTGTCATTATATATTGTTTACAAGGTATCTAACAAGGACAGTGGATTGGTTCCTATTTGACGTTTGATTTGTGTACAGTGATGAACCCGTTACTGTACTTGAATAAGCAGAATAAAAAATTAAAATAAAAAACAATACGTTAAGATTATTTGTAATTATTAAGGGATCAACCAGCACTTAATATCAGTCTACAACCATCATCCTCCAGTGCTCTAGCCCAATACAGAAAATGTAACCTGTACAAAAATCAAAATGCAAATCTCTTCATTTCCAAGATGATGGGCCATATAGATAAAGAGCCCAGAGGAATCAAAACAACCATGAATTCTGCAGCCGCCACTTGATGAAGATCAAATATGTTTCAGCTGATGACTAATAACATTATTCTGACCCCAGAATGATGAATATGGGCCATTTGTGGAGTCCTGAAAACCTAATTTCATTACAGCATTCATACATTGAATGAAGTAACAAATCCAGCTGTGAGAGGGGATAAAAGAAAAAGCAGGGGGGAAAATCTTCAAACTCTCACCTGGGCATATTCAGGTCCCTTTGGTTGGCTTCCTGTTGCACCTTGTTGAAGACCACCTTGATGCCCACCGCAACAGCCACCATGAACACAATCACACCTCCGATGACAAAGCCCGTATTGTGGCTCTGCTGCTTCAGTGGATCGAAGTCTGGGTCAGGACCTAATTCCTCTGATATAATCATGGAGTCTGTCTGCGGCTTGGCCCAGTCTGGAGAGTCATAGTTCTTGCAGATGTCCTGTTCCAGTTGCCGGCTGCGCTCTGGACAGCAGAAGCGGTAGTGGCAGGTTCCACAACAAAAGACGAAGGTGTCCTTTGAGCAGTTGAAAGCGCTGTCAAAATGTCCCATCACGTCATAATAACCCCGGCATACATCCATCCATACATCCATCAGGCGTGGTCGAATGGGTGCTACCTGGGCGGCGCCTAAGGGAGGTGCAAGGGCCTCCGCTGAAGTCACATTCTTGGGGAACATGACCTGGGGAAGGGGTCTCGGAGGCATCTCCAGAACTCCCTCTGAGGTTTCTGGAAGTTTCTCAGGGGTTTTGGTCCTGCCTTGGAGAGCAGCTGGTCTCATATTGGCCTGGATGGCAAGGAGCAGGAGAGAGGGGCTGGGGCCAGTCTTGGGCTGCTCGGTGAATGGCCTCCCTGAGCGGTCTGTGTGCTGAGGAGGGGGGGACGGAGAGGTCTCCACGATAGTGGTAAGTGGGGCAGTAAGGAGGGAGAGCAGGGAGAGCAGGGAGACAGCGAGAACTCGGAGATTGGTGGTGGGCGTCATTTTTACATGACTAAGAGATCTATTTTCTGTAGTTGAGTCAATGCAGTTACAAGACTGTATCCGCTTTTGCAGTTTAACCCACTAAAATGGCATGTGAAATATTCAAGTAGCACGTAGAACCTACTGGATATTGATGATGTGTCAGACGTTTCATTCAGTAATGCTGGATGATGAAATTTGAAACCTGTGTATGTTGGGTTAGAAACTGAGTATTTATGTGATGTAATAATAGAAAAGGCCAGGAACAAAAAAATCTGTTGTCAGGTTTCAATAATTGCCAATAATGGTGTTAAAATGATTTTAATTTACTGCTACAAAGTAACTCTGAATGCGTAATGACTTCATCTTTTGCCCTCCACAAACACCTCTCAAGTCTAGAACACTAAAATGGATCCATCTTTGTAAAAAAGACAAATTAAAAACAACAATCTTCATGCTTTTAGTCCTTAATGCCTTGTTCTACATGTCCCTCTGAACAAAACAACTAATATCTGACGTACTGCTGGATGAAATTATTTCTTGCAGCCGGAAATGCCAGTGAAAATAAGTCGCAAGTATTTTCAATACAATATGGCAATCCTATACATTCCTGTGCTGATCATGGCACTTGAACAATAGTCTATGGCCTGTAGTTTGTCAAATGTAAACAGTTGTATCTGTTTTGTTTATTCCTGGGTGATGTATTTTAGTCTGGCACTACATACATTCAGAATTGGCACTTATTTAAGCTGTAAGCAATTATTTTCTGGGAAAATGAATGAAATCTATAACTATTTCCATATATTTGGCATTGTAAAATATTAAATGAAATTAACAGACTGTACCACTGATGAAAACTGTTTATTAACAATGCCTAGTTTCTCTGGAGCAGGGACTAATCTCCATGTTAACTTGTTCTAGGCACTCATCATGTCTATAGATACACCATTTATCTCAATCTTTTCTACGGTTGGATTATTGTGCATCAGTACTCGCCTGGTACGGACTGTTACTGTGATTGGACCGGGGGTGATAATGAGTGAGGCTCTGCTTAAGTGCTAGAAGACTGTAACAGCTGAAAATTAGGAGTACGCATAAACCAAGGAAACGACTCCCAGCTTGTAAAATACATCGCAAAATGAGACAAATGTCACGGATTTGAAATGTTCTGTGTTCAGCTTTTAGGCACAAAAAGTCACCCGCATCATTCAACTGTATCAGTAATTAGATATGAACTGAATGGCACTTTGCTTCTCCGTGTGACATATCTCTCTGAGTAAAATTATTCCTGATTTGTCTCCGAGGTTCAAAGAATATCACTTTTGTCGAGAAATATGTAAATGTGTGAAGTTATTGTGTTGGAGGTGTTGGCAATAATAGACAGAAGCAGATCTGTCTCCCACAGAAATTATAATTATATGTAATTATCAAAACATCCCTATCTGTGGCAGAGAATGTAGGCACAGATGGGGGGAGAAGGATGCTGAAATAACAGAGGGCTCCACTTGTTTCAGTTACATGCTCCTCTGACCTTCTGAGGAGAGTTCAGCAGAGAGAAAAATAAGAGACACAAAGCATCAGTTCTCCCACTGACTAATGTTCCAAAAGAGCTCTCTCCGGGAGAATTTGTCTTCTGTCGCCTCTAAACGTTCAGCTTGATTTGCAGAATTGTCTTCAGCGTACACTTCTACAATCAAACCTGGAACATGTTGGCCAAGTGTCCACTGCAACACAAACAAGAGACATGTTTAGAAAGAAGATCTTCTCCTCACATATTGACACACATGTGCACACAATATAGCTACTTTTATTTTATTAATTGCATTGTGTGTGTGTGTGTGTGTGTGTGTGTGTGCGTGTGTGTGTGCGCACGCTGGGGGAAGCCGAGTGTGTGTGTTAGCGTGCCTGTTTGGTTGCAGGAGGAACACGCTCCCTGTAAAAGCCAGTGATGGAGAAGAGAGAAAGAGAGCAGAGGGATAAATGCAGGGTAGGGATTTAAATGAGCAAAGAGATTGTGGCGAGCGGGAAGAGCCAGAGGTATAGATGCAGAGACGACCATGAGTGGGAGGGCGGTGTGTGGGTGGCACAGAATCAAGTACATTTCTCCCAGCACTTACCAATACAACATAGCACATCACACAAACAGCACCGCCAAACAGTTCTGCAAATATTGTCAATGCCACACACAAGAAGAGTGCTAATCAAGAGTGTAAATCAGATGCTGTTAGAGCAGTTAAAGGGGTAGAATCTGAAACTGTAAAAGAAAAAAAGGCTGTGTGTGCATGTGAGAGACTATAGTAGGCATTCTGTAAACCTCCTTGTCTCTTTCTCTCTCCTTTATTCATCTTGCTCCCCCCTTGTCCTTCTTTCTCCCTGGTTCTGCCTTTCTCTCTTTCTCAGATTCTGTGCGTGGGTTGAGGCAGCTAACTCTCTCAGAATAGCACTGCAGCTCTGTCTGTGTGTGAGTGA
>NC_060152.1:14265105-14377850 GCF_021292245.1 Micropterus dolomieu
GTGTGTGTGTGTGTGTGTGTGTGTGTGTGCGTGTGTGTGTGCGCACGCTGGGGGAAGCCGAGTGTGTGTGTTAGCGTGCCTGTTTGGTTGCAGGAGGAACACGCTCCCTGTAAAAGCCAGTGATGGAGAAGAGAGAAAGAGAGCAGAGGGATAAATGCAGGGTAGGGATTTAAATGAGCAAAGAGATTGTGGCGAGCGGGAAGAGCCAGAGGTATAGATGCAGAGACGACCATGAGTGGGAGGGCGGTGTGTGGGTGGCACAGAATCAAGTACATTTCTCCCAGCACTTACCAATACAACATAGCACATCACACAAACAGCACCGCCAAACAGTTCTGCAAATATTGTCAATGCCACACACAAGAAGAGTGCTAATCAAGAGTGTAAATCAGATGCTGTTAGAGCAGTTAAAGGGGTAGAATCTGAAACTGTAAAAGAAAAAAAGGCTGTGTGTGCATGTGAGAGACTATAGTAGGCATTCTGTAAACCTCCTTGTCTCTTTCTCTCTCCTTTATTCATCTTGCTCCCCCCTTGTCCTTCTTTCTCCCTGGTTCTGCCTTTCTCTCTTTCTCAGATTCTGTGCGTGGGTTGAGGCAGCTAACTCTCTCAGAATAGCACTGCAGCTCTGTCTGTGTGTGAGTGAAAGAGGCAGTGAAAGAGAAGGGAGGCAGAATCCAATCGACACCCATTAGCCAAACCAGCTTTCAAAGTCACATCTGCCGTCTCCTGCTCGACAAGATGACACTGATGCCTCGCGCCGTCATCTGCGAGCGCTGCTCAACTTCCACTGCCATCTTTTCTGCCCAGACTCCATTCACTTCATGAGGATTCTCTGGCCAAATATCGAAACCACTCCCCCAGACAAATGTGCAATGTGCACAGCTATCTAACAATGCATGTAAAATTCTAGATGTTCAAGATATTAATTCAATAGCCTATATGAAGGGCCAGCTCTCAGATCTTTCCAGCTCAACATACAAAAGGAGCAAATGTTTTTTCCTGTAGATATCTCTACAGTGTGATGTTGAGGCAATGCAGCAGATGGGGAGAGAGAGTGAGGATGGGAACCAAAGGGTGAAGGGCACACATTGAGAACTGTGAAGATGCATCCCTGAGTTACATGGCCACTGGAGGGAGAACAAACCATTGCCACAGATTCCTGCCACTGCAGACAATTGTATCAAAGCAAGTGAGCCAAACGGCGCCTTACTTTCATTGCAGGATGATGACCAGCTGTGCATAAGGCTGGCCATGCAACAATTTCAACAGGTGTTTGTTGGAAATGAAACAAAATGGCTTCTTTTTCTTTAGACAAGCTGTTGCAAAAACGAACTGTGGTGTGCATCAATGACGGGGGAAAACATCCTAAATAGAAGTCATGTTGTTGCAAAAGACGTTTAATGAGAGTGAAAGCGGCGGGGCTGCGGTTGCTTTAGTCTTAACAGTAAAATATATGCTGCGCAATGACTTCGCATCAGCCAAGTGATTTGGACATTGACTCTTCAGACTACAATCCATCCTTCATTAGGTTAATAAGTTGCAACTTGCACTGAACAAGCATGCGGGTTTTGGACATGACTTGCATGTAGCAGTAGGCTAAAAGTGCGTGGGCGTATACGTGCCGGTGTGCGTGTTTGTGTTTGTGTAGTCCAACTGGATGCGTGTGTGTTATCAGTGGTCTTAATATCAATATGTTCATAATGTCTGTCTGTTTAAGTGATTAAAAGCACGTCTTCCCAGCATAAAGCCAGTGTGTAGATATTTCTGTGGCGCAGCGTTCATCCAAATGTTTTGTTCGACAGCCTCCAGCACAGCTGATGCGTCTAAACAGATGCCAAACTCATTTTTCACACAGATAGAAACACGCATTAAAGGTATCAAACAGTTTTGCCTGTAATTCGGCAACTGCTGCTGCATTAATAAAAGGTGCATAATGTCGTGTCTTACCTGTGCGTTGCTCTGGGGTTCGATGCTGGAGAAAAGCGCTGGGAGAGCCTGCGCACTGTATCTCAGCCTTTCTCAGATGGCAGCCTGTTATTGTAGCAGAGGATGATCAGGACAGCGTGAACTGTTGCCGGATCGGCCACCTGTTTTAAATGCCCGTGTTTTTCACAAGCGCCGCAGATCTCAATCGGTCTTGATGTGTCTCCATCAGGCTATTGTTCCATAATCCATATCACGGCAGAGAGGGGGGGAAGCGCAAGCAAGAGAGAGAGCAAGAGAGAGAGAGAGCGAGAGAGTGTGTCAAACGAGATGTTCTGAGATTTTCTGATACATGTCACAAGGCAATTCAACCCTACCTCAGAAAATTTGTTGTATAGCGCAAGTTAGGCTATAGCCTAAACTAGAGTGCATTCCGGAGAACACCCGGTAGCCTAATTCAGATGTCAGATAGGCCTATTCAAAATTTCAAATTCGCCCAATTTAACTTTTCCCCGTCTAGAATTGACTGAGGCTGGTTCCCTTCATAATTTCCAAGCGAGATAGATTACACCGCCTAACTGCGACTGGCCTCACAGAGGTCCGTCGGTGGGGGAGCGCTGTGATTGGTTGGTCAGACTGGTGCTGATGAGATGCTCAACTCCGCGCTGCTGGTCATTAGGCCCATTCAACTGGTGGCGTTCATCTTTATTCCCCTACATTTCATTTTCCTCTTTAATTGAATGACCTAGAGGCCTCCTACATTTTATGGGCTCCCACAAAAAAAACAGACCACTGGTCAGGGATTTGGCTTAGTGTTCTTTCAAAAAGTAAAAAGGCAAAGCTGAGAGAAAGCTATAAAAACGGGGGGAACTTATTAAATCAGCTGGTAAATTCGGCGGAAAACCTCCGAGATCCGAAGTGTGAGAGAGTGTGTGTGTGTGTGTGTGTGTGTGTGTGTGTGTGAGATAAGAGGAAAAAAGAGAGACGTGGTTGCCACAGCAACTGTGTCATTATGTTGGTGGCAATTATGAAAGCGATGAAAACGGGGAAGGTGAGAGAGGACTGGCGCAAAAAGCTAACACTGGAGCTTGAACGAAACGGTCAATTACACCGGGACCTGCAATGGCAACACTCACATGTCTTTAAGTTTAGGACGAGCATGGCTAGTTGGAAATCCACAAAACGAAAGAGGCAGTGTGTGAAGTTTGTAAGAGAGGAAGTTGGCTCTTGTTTGGCTTCATTTCCACTGTCACATAGGCCTACAGTAACTGCCTCCTCACGATCCTCAGAGTACCAGTAGCTACATGAATGAAACCGGATTTTTTTAACCGAGGATTTGCGATAGACTACATGAATTGGAATTAATGATCACACATTATGCCTACAGGATGAATCATAATTAACACCAATTACTCTGTATGCGACACAGGAAAACCATCATGCATTCCCCTTTAGCCTACACCTGACCCCGACTACATCAGACTAAAGATTATTTTTAAATTTAAGAAAAGATGTTTCAAAGTGTTTGATTTATGATAACAGCAAATAAAGCTGCTTTAGCACAAATTGGAGAGGATATGCCATGGAGGTGGAAAGCACTTCCAAAATGGAGCTTGGGGAAGGTGTAACGGGTTATGTGAAGCCCCAGGTGTCTAAGAAGGGCCTTATTATTACCTGCATGGCAGGCTGCTATTTCTACACAGGTGGGTGGGCTGCTGCGTGTCTGCAGAGGCTAGTGGAGCCCTTCATTAGATGGTCCAATGACGCTCTACTGGGTGCACTTTCACTCACTGGTTTGCTGGGGTGGATGCAATTACTGATTTCCTCATAATGGTTATTCCATCACGGCAGAACAGGAGACCAGTATAAACAAAATGAAGTGCTATTATACTACTGAACAGTAGGCTATAAGCTTCACCCTAGCATCCATTCTCAGAGGCTTTACTGATACACGCGCGCACACACACACACATTATTGCAGAACTGGAACATTTTTACCATAACAAACAGTATGCAAACCGACACCAAATAAAAGAGCAAATATGACTCATTTTTCATTTCACTTCTCCTATTTCAATGTTTTATTAATTTAAATAATTTAAAATGGACACAAAATATCCAGCCAACAGTCTGCACAATAGCAGGGGTTTCACAGGCATCTTTTCCATCCAAATTAACACAGCGCTTCAGTGTGTTTCCTTGGGAAATGTAGAACCCCGCATGCATTTTGAACAGAGAGAAAACCTGCCCAGGAAACCCCACCAGTGCAACAGGTCAGGAGACGAATTATCAAACGTGGAAAGTTCTCCTACAGATGTCTGCTCAGGTACCCACATGGCCGGTAGGAGAGCTGGGCATTTGAGAGCACATAACTGCTTTGTAGGGAATCAGGAGCAGTTTAAACGAGTCACACCACTGTATGCTCAGTACAGAGAATAGATGATTCTTTTTTTGTTTTTGTTTTTTAATATAAAAAAGTAGTCTGGCAACCTACCCTGTTCCCCTAAAGCCACTGATCTAGGTCTTCACACACAACCACAAGACAGCTGAATATGAACATGTCAATTATAAACAACTTTTGAAAATACTGGACAGTGAAACAATTTTAGAAAAATAAAAAATAAACTTAAAAAAGGGGGTTGAGATTCCATTAAGAACATAACAGACTTATTATACTCCACTGCTAACTCTTTCCATACCTTTACTTCATTCAGATCACAATGTGAAAAATACAATTTAAAAAGACTTTGTGTGACATTAACATTTCTCTCCCAATAGTGAACCCACCAACTTCTTGCATAACTGTTTAGAAACTTCTACAATTATTTGCTTTGAGCTCAATTTGAAAACCTGTTTTTTTTAAAGTTACATCCTGGTTTAGACTCAAGGGTTGAGTCTGGCTGAGCAGTACACAGTACCATCACAGCATTGTCCAAGAAACACTTTACAAAAAAGGGCTGATATCAAGTTTAAACAATAGTGGTTGTCGTATTAATGGACATTAGAGGCCACATTTTGCACAGTGAAACTCATTCCCTTTATCATTCATTCACACTAGGCCAAGAGCAAAATACAACTGATGACATAATTTCCGCAGTGGAGGTGAAATCTTTCATCTTTCCTTTTTAAAGAGGACAAAATATTCGTCATCATGTCTTTAGGTATGGAAATAATTAACAAACCTGTAATACCAACAGGACAAACTGATGGCAAAACAGAAGGTGTAAGTACAAAGTGGACAGTCTGGCTAGGTGGTAGAAAGAGTCAGAAAATAAGGGAACAAAACATAGCACACTTCAATATTTATATTTACACACACTCGCGCTCACACACATACAAGCTCACACACTGAGAATTTCGCTGAGGTATTAAAGTCGCCTCAATGCGCGCTTTTTATCTGCTTTCTTTTTCCCTGCTACATTATTGGTGTTACCATTACTGTTGCTATTGCTGGTGGTGGTACTGGCTCCATTAGCTCCATTACCCAGAGCTGCTGGCACAGCTGCTGCACTGGGTCCCGCTCTCTTCATGGGGTCACCCGCGTGCTTCTTTGGCTGTGGGCCATCATTAGGGTCCTGAGGTGCCCCAGAGGTACCACCGGGCCCGCCCATCGCATGGATCTCTGTGAGCAGACGAGCTCGGGACTCATATTCTGCATAGTCCTCTAACAGCAAACGCCCGGCCTCTTCGTTCAGAGCCGACTCTGGGTTCGGATGGATGAGAAGACACTTGATCGTCTGTGGGGAAATAAAGACGGAAATGTAAAAACAGCGGAGGCAACTAGGCTGACACTCAGACCAACCAAGACGGATGGTGCCTCTTACAAGTAAGACATGTCGGAGGCCGAGTTCTGCTTTCCAGTCCCTCTTCAGCACGTTGACACAGATCTCTCCCTTGTGACCCACGTTGGGGTGAAAAATCTTGGTCAGGAAATACCCCTTGGGTGGAACAGCAGGGAAGTCCTTCCCGAGGACCAGACGCATTCGGAAAACGCCACCAGCAAATGGAGTTCCCTCTGTCAAAGCATAAAGAATTCATCTCATGAACAGTATGTAATGACTGTGCCAAATTTGCTCCAGAGAAAGAAAGAGGGGCATCAAGCGGCAACTGAGTCAACTAACAAAAACAAAGAATCACCCAAGTCAGCCAGAGATCATTTAGTTCAAACTCCCTGTCTTTATCACTGTAGTGCCACTTGAAAGTGTATGTGTTAGTTTTAGATAGTTTGTTTGTTTGATAGTATCAGTACCCAATAAATCAAAGCTATGTTGCTCAGTGGGGGAGTTAACGAAATGCGGACAAGTGTCTGGCTCCTCAAGGCCTACTTAACAATAACAAGGTCTGAAGCAATGAGCTCATAGTGACAAGATAGCATGTACACTGTTGGCTGTGTGGTTCAAGTGGGTTATGTGTCTCACATGTAATTAGCAACATCAGAAATAGAGCCATTATATAATAGTAAGTACATTTTCAGTCTCATGAGTAAATTATGCAAAACATAAATTATGTAAAAAAAAAAAAAGAACAAATTAGTTCCATGAAACTGGTGGCCGATCTTAACATTTACGCATCGATAGTTAACACCAACTACCTAAACATAGTGGAGCGGACAACTGTGACATCTTCGCAATCACAGGGAGAGGTAAACAGGCAACAGGTGTAATTACCTTGGGATGATAAAAAAAGAGAAATCTCTGTTCACTGCCAAATAGTCATCATGCTATTACTAAATGTGTAGCGGTGGGGCAGCTGACATACTGTAAACTGCAAGTATAATGTAGATGCAGCAAATTTGTAATCAGAAGTATACAATAAACCATAAGCTGCAAGTTAGCTACCGGGCTAAAGGTAGCTCTTGACCAATAATGGCATTATAAAGGCAGTCAAAGGAAATATAAAATAATCTTTATTTTAAAAATAATTTTATAAATTAGTTATTTAAGATTGGATGTGATAAAATCCTTGCGGACCTACACAAATTGCATGGCGACTGTTTATTTTTTTTAGTTTCCCTTTACAGTAAAGTATATGTTCTAGGGCTGAAACGATTCATCGATTAAATCGATAAAATCGATTAATAAAATTCACTGACACAAATTCTTTGCATCGATGCTTCGTTTAATCCATTTAACTATACACCACAGTGTTTCGCACGGACATTTATTACTGTCGCACATCGCACTTACGCTGTGAACACGACGTGATTATAATGGTGCTGTTTGCAATGTGGAGGAGAGAGAAAATAGCAAGGGACAAAGAAGAAAGTGTCCAAAGTATGGGATTATTTCAAACTAAAGAAAACTCTGTAATGTTATAGTCCGTCCACCGTAAAATGAAATTTATAACGAAGCCCCGATGTTCTGCCAGCGGACCACAGACAAGGTAAAGCTGATGATACACGGGGCAACTTTTTGAGCAATCTTGCTGGTGGCAAGTCTGACTATGTTTTGAACGGATAGCGGCGGAGTGGTGGGGGAAGAGGATTACGGTAGTAATCTTTACCATTGACGGCAACGTTGCCCTGCACGATTGCTCTAAAAGTTGCTCCATGTATCATCAGCTTAAACAGTAACAGCAACTTTAGCATTTAGCTGAAATCATGATTGATTGTTGAGTTGAAAGCTAGCCAAAGTAAGCCGCAGACCTCAGCTGAAAATGTACACGTGCGTTTGTTGTTCTCCGTTTTGGGCCGTGAGTTGTAACCTCAGTCATTCATTAACTGGATGTCGGGGAGCTGCACCTTTTAACTCACCTGCAGCTCTCTCTGTAGCTCAGACAATCCCTGCTACCTGCGTATGTTAATCCATCCTTTCACCCAGATTCTTTGTCTGTTATTATAAAGATGGCGATAGTAAAAACAGCTGTTTCGTGTGCAGGATCGCTCATTTCCCGTTTCACATTTCCCATGTGTTTTCTTGACAAAACGTGGTTTGGAGACCTGCATCAGGTTACAGAGCCGCTGTCAGCTCCTGTAGTGTGTTTGTGTCCCTGTCACCGATCAGTCACGTAGTGTGAACGCCACAACACCACCACCACAAACTTCAAGACTGCCGTCATATGACGCCAAGCAAAAGTACTTCTTCAACGACACATCGATGAATCGTTGAAATAATCTATGGAAGCTTCGAATACTAAAAAATCGTTAGCTGCAGCCCTAATATGTTCTACACTAATTTTATATATATATATATACCACAGGGCGGAACAATCAATCGAAATATTATTGAAATCGCAATATGGTCAAGTGCAATATCCAGCTGCAAATTTTTGAGATAGGTCAAAATGTGTCACAACATACTGTTATAAATGAAGCATTGTGATGCTACACAGAAGCCACGGCCTAAAAATCACACTCTTCAGACGTAAGGGAACATCCTTGTTTGGTACAGCCCCAAGCAAAAATACAATGAAATTACCAAAAAGAGACCATTCCCACAACCAAGATTCACATTTTTTTGCGTAACATGACAGCTTCCCAAAAGTGAAGCCAAAATCTTCCGGTGGCTGGCTGCTGTATAGGTCATAAAAGCCACCCTCTCCATGTTAGCACAAGGGACATGGGCCAAACAACAACAAAAAAAACAAAGTTCATGGCAGCCCCCCTGTCCGGAATATTTTGGCTTCACTTTTGTACAGTAGGCGGAAGTGGAGACACGCTGTAATTCCATTTGTTCAGGGTTTCAGACTTTTTTTTTTTTTTTTTTACAAATAGTGAGACAGTATGATATTATACTAAGAAAACTGTCTTGTGGACAGAAAGAAATATACCCAAATCAATACTGAAATGTGAAAGACACTGCAGCATGAAATAAAAAATGGAATAAAAGACAATAAAAATGACCTCTCTTAAGTGTCTTATCATGAATAATTTCTTATAATGCATCGGCAAGGTGCAGACCAGTGTGAGTTTCAATGCAAAAATCAAAATTAGTACTGCAATATTTTAATGCATCTTATCATAGCCAGTGGAAGCTTGCGTAACACCACGTTGCAATCTTTACCTGGTCCTTCAATGGCTGTATGCAGTTCAGTTATGTCTTCCTCACTGGGATAAATCTTGATACCCTCAGGCGGGTCTGCTGCTAAAGCTGAAACCTCTTTGTAGACCAAGCGAAGAACATGAGGCGGCAAATTCTCCACATTGGAGTTCTAGAGAGAGACAGCAAGATGAGTTAGTCAACTTGGGTTCTGCATATGGACAAAAACAGGCACAAACCCATGGGGCAAAAGCTTTATTTTAAAAAGGGGTATTTAGACCATGTTGAGAACTGCTTTGCCAACGCCAAAAACTTACTGACTGAAGAGAGGAAGTTCACTTTGGTCGACAGAATAGTTAAATGTACTCATGACTGTACAGTGTATCTAGTATACTGATAATGGCCTGTCACCTAATGTAACTGCCTAAAATATATACAATGCTTGCAAGTACTATGGTTGTATTTCCTTATGATTGGCAACATGTTTTGCACTTATATTTTGACTAATTAGGCAAAAATAACGTTTGTGAAAATTACAAATACTGTTATCAGCTTCGATAAGCCACAATAGCCTAGTCACCGCAGACCTAACTGGTATGACTTAAATGCTTAAGCTATCATCAAAACTGTCCATTTTTATCAAGGATTATCAATCCATTGCGCTAACATTAAAATAAACCAATGCGACGTTTTTAATGATGTCGACAAACATTTTTCGACATACTGGTATTTTTAATAATAAAGAAAATAGTAAAATATCAACTATCACTAAAGATCCAACTGGCACAAGATAAACCCACCACTAACATCAATTGAGATGCTCCATCTTTTCCTCTTGCTGATGTAAGGTTAATGTTAACTTACACACACGGCGTGGTTTTCTATGTTTGGTTGCGCTTTATTACTAACGTTATGTCGTTATATTCATAACGTTGATCATTTTAACTTTTACCGAAGAAACACTGAGCTTTCTTTGGTGAGTTAAGTTACTAACGTTAAAGTTCTTGCACCACGCAAGAAGCCGCATAACGTTAGAACTCTAGTCTAACAAGTTCTTATCTAATTTGTTTAACGTAAGCTTATCTGGCATCAACACAATCACAAAAGTCAAGCTACATTAACGTTACCATAACAGTAAGGTAATGGTAACATTCATTAACGACCACACAGAGTGAAGATAACTTTAACGGTAGGTTAGCGTTTCATTGCGGTTAGCAGTCCTAGCCTAGCCTTAGTCTGATAACGTTCATGTTGAAGCTGCTCTGTGTTTTAAAATGTGTGAACCAGTATTTATTATGACGAGTTTATCTTATACATTTTAGAAATGCAGATTACGGTTCTTGGTTAACGCAAGAGACTCCAGCAAGTAGACACAGTCCAAATTAAAAGCTCGACGGTTGGCGACGGCTAAACATCGAATCAAGCTAGCAGATACCCCCGTTAGCCATTAGCTCTGCCGTGAAACCTACCATCTTCAAAAGGAGTTCTGCTAAAGTGGTCGATGTCTGGCTGGTGTCAGATATGTGGAGACTTTTCCGTAATGTTTGAAAAATATCTTTGAGGAAAACTTAGCCGGGTCTCACTGGCTCCGGATCTTTTCTTATTTTCGTTGACACAGGAACAAAAATACGATCCTCAGTTTAACCTACTAACGTTACCACAGACCAATGGACATCTTAGTGACGCGATGCGTCTGAAAACACGATCCAATCATTATACTGTATTGTCGTTGCGTCAAAGTGGGGAGGCCTATCAGCAACACAGAAATAAAATAATGACTGATGCTAGTCAGCTATTGGTTTGTTTGAAAAACTCACATTCCCCAGAACAATACAATTAAGAGTCAGAAGAGAAAATTTTACTGTGTATCAAATCTAAATTCATTACATTTACATTTACTCATTTGGCAAACGCTTTTATCCAAAGCGACTTACAGTAGAATAGAAGCAGGAAAGGGAGAACAGTAATGAGTAGATGAATATTTAACAGTCTATGTGTGAGACTGATACATACAACTGTAACCACCTTCAAAAGCAGACACTGCTCATAATGGCAAAGATGAAGGCAGACGTTTACAGGAGTAGCTAGGGCGCACAAAATAGCGGGGGTCTTATCATTAAGTCAAACACAGCATTATTTTATCGGTGAGGTGTTTGCGCAGAGCCCAAATGATACTAAAGGACAGTACCCACCCCAGCCACAGCCTGTTCACCCTGCTGCCTTCTGGGAAGAGATGTAAAAGTTCCTGCAGAGCAGCTTTTCTCCCCCAAGCTATCAGACTCTTAAACTCTAATTCATCCTCAGCACTGCTCCAGTGATGATAGTTTATTTCTGTTCACCATTTTTCATAATTGATTATTAATATTGTCTGCTATGTAGCAGAAGGGAGTTACAAAGCTCAATTTCACTCTATAACTTGTTATACTGTGACAAATAAACCTACCCACCTACCTACCTATTTTGCTCCCACCATGTCTCTCCTTAAAACCAGAAACATTCACCATATAGCAAGATGTTTTGAAGATCATATACTGTAGCAAAGATACCATGTACATGTGCGAAAATGTATATAAGTTTGGTATGAACAGGCCACTTTCACAACCTAGACTCCAAAACTGTTTAGTTTACAAGAAGGAGTACATAAAATCACACAAAGCATAAAGAAACGTCAAAGATATCACAATAATGTCCAAGACTTATTTCCATTGTGGTTGTGGATGTTGAGTTGCAAGATGCAGGACTGGAGGTGACTACCAAAAAATAAAAATAACCACAGCACTCTATCATCATTATCAGTAAAAACCCTCCTCCACCTGCAAATAAGTTCCAATATCACATCATATGTGCCTGTAACACGATTTAATTGCTGTAACTAACTAGGCTCAGGTATCTAATCTTTATCTTCTCAAACATCTCACAAGGAGAGGTAATTTTTAATAAGATACTGTTATCTGATACTGGCCTGTTTTATAATGTTTGTTGTTGTTGTTTTATATAATAACATATATACTGTATATTTAAGACTGTGAATGTGTTTTATATTATTTAGGTAGAAGCAATCAATAAGCTCTCATGTGCTTTTTTTGTCCCTATACATAAATTTATTGTTGCTTCTATGTCATTTGTTGTCACTTGGATGTCATTTCAAGTAAAAGTACAAAATATACTTAAAGTAGCCTACCAAAAGTAAAAGCACTTATTATGCAGAATGACTAATTACAGAGCCATATGTTATTTAATTGGATTATAATTCTTGATGCATAAATATGTAAGCATCACTTTAATGAAACAGCTGGGAAAAGTGGAGTTACTTGTAGCTACTTTATGCTGGGTAGCTTAATCTACAATAATACTACCATTTATTTGTTGATGATATGATTTTTATTAAAAATGTAAATATGAAAAGTAACCAGTAACTACAGCTGTCAAATACATAGTGGAATTAAAGTATAAAGCAGCATACAATTAAAAAGTCATGAAAAGTTTTAGTACCGCAAAACTGTACTTTACATTACATGTGTAAATGTAAATAGTTAATGTTCCACCACTGATGATAGTTTACTGTGGTGGATTATAACTAAGTAGCCTACATTAACTCAAGTACAATTGAGAATTGAGTTATTTAATTTCTATTTTCTAGAGTATTTCCATTTTCTGCTATTTTATATTTCTACCCCACTAGTTCAGAGGCAAATAATATATTTTTTACTCTTATTTACACTCCATGTTTTTACTCCACTACACTTCTTTGATTAGTTGATTAGATTTAGTTAAATTGTTACATTGCAGAATCAGACTAATGCTACAAAATATAATCTACAAATATATTATGATTTTATTAGATCAATCAGACTTTATTAATCCCCAGGGGGAATTCACATGCTACCCAGCAGTATATAAATAAATAATAATAAATAAATAAATAAATATAGAAATATATAATTTTTCTATATATAGAAATATATATATATTTATTTATGCCCCACATTCACCAGCTGCAGTGAAACAGATTAAGGCATCACTAGTCATTATCCAATAATATAATATACATTCTTCTGAAATTCTATAAAACTAGTGATCTACTTTAAGTATATTTTGATGGTAATACTTTTGTACTTTAACTTTAAATGCAGGGCTTTCACTTGTAACAGTGTAGGCCGAGTAGGATATGTGTGCACTCTGGGATTGCTATTTGTACCCAAGTAATATATTAGTATTGCTTCCACTACTGATAGTTTATGGCCCGTTTTATATAACTCAGAATCTCCATCTACATACATTGTAATTTTATCATCAGTTTTTATATTAATAAAAAATTATAAATTACCACCAGCACCTTCATCATGATCATTATTAACGGGCTCAGCACTAGAGGGCGCTTCAACATCACGTCCACAGTCATGAGACCCGACCATGGATGGTGGATGGGAACCTTTGTGTGCGTGTCCAAGGAAATAAGTTTCCTGTAACGTTTATTTTATTGTATTTTGTATTTGCCCGAGTAAAATCACATGTTACAGTAGCGGACAGGTTTTCCAGTGCTGCTGTGAATACCGTAAATGGGCGTGACAGCCGCACAACAAAAACATCACAACAAAAACAACGGATCTGCTTCCGGTTTCTGGATGTAGCTGTCAGACTCCAGCATCTTTTTAACGGGAAATCGCTTTATCAGCAGGTCAGTAGCTTTCTTTTGCTATTGTTGATTAATAATAGTCCACTTTGTCGTTGTTTTGCAATCTGTCAGCAACCAAATGCAGAGTGTAAACAGTTGGCCTTCACAGTTTAGCCTCCGTTACGGTAAGCTAACCACTTTTAACTTTTATCGTTAGCCTGAATGGGCTGCAAACTGTGCTGCATGGCTGCTGCCATAGCTGCCCGCCTATACTTTAGTCGGTGTTTACCCTGTTGACGTTTCTTCTTCTGTGTGCTTGTGTGTGCTAAGCATTAGTATGAGCGAAGGAGACGTGTTTCACGAGAAGCAACGACTGGAGCTGTGCGCGATTCACGCACTCAACAACGTGCTCCAGGAGCGGGTGTTCACCAAGGAGACAGCCGATGACATCTGCAAACGGTGGGTAACGTTTTGATAATGAGTCTGTGTGTCTGCTCACATTACTGCAGAGAGAGAGAATAAATATATGTAACTGCTTTGCATCAACCAACAAGCACATTCAAAGTATGAATCCCAGAAACATTAGTTAACAACGGGAACTTTGCAAAAAGAAATTTGTCACCTGACATGATATTGGCCCCTAGCCCCATTTGTTCATCAGCACCCCAGACATTACTCCATAATTTGGCTACATAGAGTTCCCTGTCAAAGCTTCATTTCTTTACATGTTAAGCAGCAGCTGGTTGTATCTTCAGTTACTTTTTGTTACTCTACAGATGTCTGCTCTCTGTCCAGAGTGATAAAATGTTTGCTGGAGGTGACACAGACATTAAAATCCAGTATTTCCACACACTGCAAATGCCACTGAGCAGAGAGGAGTAGTATAGTCATGGTTTCGCCCCGGACAAACATTTTATCATTCCAGGTAGACTGGTAGACATCTGTGGGTTCACAAAAATACCTCTGAACATCTAACCTGCTGCTTGATAACAGGTAGAAAACAAATACATTTTGATTATCTCCAAAGGTTTGCACAGGGAACACTTGGTGACTGAATTATGGAGTAACTCAGAAAAGTTCCTAGTTTCAGATATAGCAGTAAATGCTGTTTAACATTGTGTTGATGATAAACCTTCCATTGCTGAATGTTTAAACAGGGAATGTCAACCAAAACTTAATTTGTCCTGACCCATTGCTTCAGACAGTAAAGTCAATGTGACCTAGCAAAAGCCATTGTATTTTGTGTGGCTATTGTTTAGGATACCATGCACTAACTTATTTGACTACCAGAGAAGCTGAGTCATGAGCTTATGACCTCAGCTAAAGAATTTCCTGAAACCCTGTGACTTCACTGACTCTGAAAAATTTGGCCCAGTTTGTTATAAACAAAAACATTTTGATCAATTAAATCACCACATTTTGTTGTATTGACAGTTAAGCCAGGAATGTGGGGATATTCATACAGAAAAGAGCAAACATAACCTCAGAGCAGAGCTAATTCACAACAATCCTGGCAAAGTGGCGAAATTAAAATAAGAGCTGTACCAAATACGAGGTGGATTTTCCCTTTGAAATGCTCTTAACGCTCTGTCGCTCCTTCTCGGCAGACTGGCTCCCCAGTGTGTGGTGAACCCTCATCGCTCAGTGTTAGGCACGGGAAACTACGACGTCAACGTCATCATGGCGGCGCTACAGAGCAGGGAGCTGGCTGCGGTGTGGTGGGACAAACGCAGGTGAGTGAGACAAACTGAGCCCTGTGAGGTGAGAAAATCTTTTTCTCCCCCAGCAACTTCAAACTTTACTGCACTAACATGTCTTACTGAAATCTGAAAGGCATCATTATGCGATTAAGGCACAGTCTGTTCCAAAACACACATTACTTTACATTTCTGGGCTGTTTTTTTGTTTTTGTTTTTTTTTCAGTTGGTAGTGCAGTTCTCCTATTTCCATGGAAAATTGGAAAAAGATAAGTGAGTTTGTTTAAAGTTTAATGATTGAAAAGCTATTCAGAAACTCTGAGAACCAGCTGGTTGTGTCAGGCAATCAAAGAACAAATGCATATCTGTAGACTCACAGATGCAGAGAATTCCCATTTCTGCACAAATAGTAGAATATAATACTAGACCATCACACCATGTATCCCCACTGTCAAGTGGGTTCACTAACAGTCTATTGCAACAGTTCATCATGAAATATCTCCTGAAACGTACCAAACATAACATATAGATGTTATGTAATTAAGAATGTCTCTAATATATCTCTCACACAGGACGGTTCAGAGCCTTTGCATGTCGAAGGTCCAGGGTTTCATTCTCAATGTCCCATCACGAGTATCTCTGGGGATTGTGTCCCTCCCACTCCGACGGCGGCACTGGCTTGCGGTTCGGCAAGTTAATGGACAGTACTACAACCTCGACTCCAAACTGAAGAGCCCTGTCTGTATTGGGGGGGAAGCAGAACTACGGTAAGAATGCATTTACATCTTTAAAAATTTTCCAGTGCTCTTTAGACTTTGTGTGTCTGTGTGTTCTCAGTTGGATTAGAACTTGGCTTTTGTGTGCTGCTTGAACTCAGCGAGTGAGTCATCCCACATGAATGGTCACATGGGGCTTACCTCACTGTTGGTGTTTGTTAGAACACTGCACTCCAGTAATCCCTGTTTGTGTCCAGAGTTATTCTAACCTTTTCTCTTCTGTCGTCCTTGTTTCACTTTCAGCACGTTTCTCAGTGAACAGCTTTCTCAGGATGTGGCAGAGATGCTCCTGGTTGTCGGGCGGGAGGTGGAGGAGGACGGTTCATGGCTGAACCCCGACAACCCCAAGAAGTGATATCTTGGGACAGGACATACCTTTTACATAGCATGGGAAAAAAACTGAGACTTTTTTTTTTAAACCAACACCTCATTACAGAAAACTCTTCAGGGAATGCACTAAAATACATTTAATATCTACACAGAGGAAATTCCAAAGAGAAGAAGAGACAGGTGTTTACTCCTGAACGAACTGTTTTGCTTGTAACTGCTGTTGCTCCGATTTGACCAATATACCTACATTGTCCTCCTCTTGATACCTTTGTGTTAACACTAGGGAAGTGGGCATCTAAGCTAACAAGGTTTCAGACAACTGAGGAGGCTAGTTAGATGATACCCGAGTTGTGACATATGACTGAATTTTTACAGTTTTGTGAAAATTGCTGTGCTCTTGCATGAAAAAACCATCTGCAATAAGGATAACTGGACACTACTTTGGTTACTAAGACATCACCGAGAGGAAAATGGTTCAGCTGAATTTGCTACACAAGATGTCACTGTCCCAGACTTTAACGATCAAGCCGCCAAAATTAGATCAGTGTGTACTGTACACACAAGATGGTCATGTCAAAATTGATCAGTTGTCAAGCAGCACCTTAGTGCACCATCTCTACCCAAGACCTTTGTTGTAAACCTTCTATGCACTGCAGATTTGTGTCCATACAGCCACAGTTACTGATGAGGCATTGAAGGACTACTGGTGTCTTTGCATGTTTTCATCCATTGACTACAACAGTTCTTAAATTTATAGATTTTTTTAATGTCTTTTCTTATACTCGAGGTAGTCTTTGTTTTCCTTTCATTTAGCTTTAGTATAAAAAAAAAAACAGCAGAGAAATCTGCAGAGATTTCATATGCCGTTGATCAGTAATCCTTCACAGTGAACATCGTGAACCTGCTTTTGGTTTTCTGAAAGATGTTAATGATGTGTGATAATGCAGTGTCCACACAGTAACAAAGCTTTGACAAAACAAAAGCAGACACGACTTTGTTTGTGATTGTGATTGATTATCCATCTACACCAGGTTTCAAGTTTCTACAGGTTGAGAAGAGCACACAGCTCTTCCACGAGTAAAAGCAAGAGGCTGCATGGTGGTTAGGAAGATCCCTTTATTTAAAATCTAAAGAGGAAAGATTGCAGGAATAAAAAGTACACTATTCTTGATTAGTTGTGAATGAGTCAAACATGCAAAAACACTGGTTCAGTGACTGTATGTAACCTTGATGTTTGTATTTTGTCTCCTATTGATCTATGCATATCTAAAAGAAACGGAACACTCACTGTGGTACACAGTAGTGATCAACTGACTCACAAACCTAAGCTCAGAGGTTCAGAATATTGAAGCTTATTTATATTAAACTTTGACCGGTTTTAAGTATGAATCTGTTGTAAAGCATGCGGTGTGTGTTTGTTACTTACATTGCATAGACTTGTAGACACGAGGAAGACCAGGTGATGGTTATTGAAGTTATTTTTATTTATATTAGACTCTTGAGTGTAAAAGGATGCCATTGAAAAGGAGCATTGGTAACCATACAAACTCAATTCAAGGGTTAACAAGGTCAGTTGGCAAGCACGGGGGATTCAATGAAATCTCCAACATACCATACCATATATACACAAAACATCTTGGAGAGATCTCAGAAACCCAATGCTATACATAGTTATTATTGCTATTTACGGTAGGGCTACTGCAGCATCAGTAGCAAGAATCCTATTGCTATGTACCTGCTGTCATTGCATGGGATTTATAGTTCTCCACTCTCAAGACTTGAGTGGTAGTTGTAGTTCTCCATTCAATCATTAAAACAGGGTCTTGGCAGCCCTCATGTTTTTTTTGTTTGTTTTTTTAAGAGCAAAGGTTCATGATTACTCAGATATTACAGACAGTGAGATATACAGAATACCATAAGGTAATACAAGGAAAATACAGAATTGCCACCTATAAAAAGTAATAATTAAAAAAATTATACCAAGTGAGGGAACTGCATGACCATTCACAGAAAAAAAATGTGTGTTGTTGCTACGTGCCAGAGCTTTTCTACAACAGTATATAAAAACTTAAAAATAAATTGGTGGTACTGATACATTTAAGAATATAAAACTACAACGTAGTAACGTCAATACCATTCTGACTTGCCTCACCACTGTTCACAGTTTACACAGAGTTTGGACAGACAAGGGGAAAGAATTTAGCCCAAGCAGACTTGGTTCATAGCTTTGCACAACCACCCTACTAGCCTCATCACTTTCTGTTATATCAGCAGTCCATTTAGACCTGTTCCTTTTAAGTGCTTCTCATAATAATAATATTCAGTGGTACTGACGTTATGCACTTTGAATTCACACCTAGCATTCATTTTATTTAGATTAGTTTCTTTTTCATTTCAGTAAAGTGTCCATATGAAAACTAAACATTTTTTTTCTATACATTTCCTAACAAAAAAATAATAATCAACGTGAATACAGGTTCCGCGAATGGGCAGGGTTGGGGTGTGATTGACCTCCCCCGTAACCAGTCAGCATGCTGGGAGAGTACTGTACGTCCACAACAGACCATGGGATTCAAGAGAAGCGAAGTTCAGACGGTCCAACAGTGTATTGAGAGAAAATAAAAGAGAAAAGAACAACAATTTGTTATTCACCCATGTGAGAATCAACTCATCGAGAGTAGCAGACAGCACATGTTTTGCTCACTATCTGACCGGCTATATTTATGTATTTAATAAACTTCCACAAAAGCAACTGTTGACAGTCAGTTAAAGAAGACTGTTCTAAATGTGTTCATTATTTTGACAAAAGAAATCTGCTTTTTTCCAGATTTCAGCTGCATCTCATGGTCTTCCTCCACACATGTAGTTTGCACACTTGTGAAAGGCAGCTAAACTGTCATCACCAGACAGTTTGGTCATGTGATAAATTGTGGTCACTTATGGGGCATGGGGGACTGCAACTCCAGACTCCATCTACTGAGGAAGACCACAAGATGCGCCTGAAAGCTCAAGAAATAGAAGAGTAAGGTACAGCATTTTAAGGGGCTTTTAATATTAGACCGCTAATTTCCTTTCGAACTTCCTTCTTTGAAATTAACGAAGATTATTTTGACAATTAAATCAACGTCAATGTCTTCTTACTAGCTTTTTCTGAAGCTTTCAAGTGCATATTATGGTGTCAGTGGATGGGCATTGCACTGTTTTTATTGAGGTAAGTTGTAATCATGAGACTTGATCACGTGATGACATGGGTCATATATACATATCGCATCTCAAGCAAGACCATGACATGCGATTGAAAACTACAGAAAAAAAGCTAGTAAGGGAAACTTGATTTGGAATCCAAACTTTCACACTGAATGTTTATTATTAATTAAAATTGTTATGGTGAAGGTTACATTTGGTGCTCTGTAAAATGGTCAGATAGCAATAATAAAACAAAGAGCTCTCAGATTGATGTTAGTAACAAAGAGTTATGTACAAGTTAAATGGTAACAGTGAAGATATGTAAATTATCTTTCATGTTTTGCACGTTTTGAAGCATCAAAAGGTACAAAAAGGCCAGCCCACAGGGTCCTGCGAGTTTGAAGCCTCGCCACCATGTTAGTCCGTTTGCTACTGATTATCAAGGCGAGTGTGTGCACTAACAGCAACGATAAAATGGCACAGATTGCGATGACGTCACAAGTACAGAGGAACTCACAGAGGGGGGTGGGGACTGCCTGTCAGTCAAGGGGAGGCTCTCATAGCCAGGGTTGCCATTGGAGGAAACGTTTGGAGTCCTGTATAGAAATAGAAAGAGACAAGGACAGAGGGAGAGGAAAAATGGAGGATGAAGAAGAGAGGGGAAACAGGGGTGAGACACATTGAGAAAGACAGAGGGGACGGAGGGCCGCAGGGTGACGGGACCCAAGAACAGGTAACAGGAAAGAAGGAGAAAGAGCGGTTAGAAATATAGTGCGGAAAAACACAGCACTCCGTATAACTAGTAGGTATTAGTTCTACTGGCACTGTGAGCACCAGCTGCAGACGTACAGTCCACTCCTGGCTGATGATGCACTGTAGGATTTATACAATAATCTGCAATTACATGCATTTAGAGCTGGGTGTGACTCACCAGTCCCATTTCCGCTGTAATGTTGTTTTCCTAATGAATTTGTTTATCTGCATGATAAACCCCAGAAAGCTTTTAAAGCAATCCCGAGCAGATTCCATTTAAGAGGAGTGGACTGTATTTTTAGCGCTAGCTGAGTTTCTGAGCCTTGACAGTTTAGTTTAGTCAGTATCCTTGCATTTCTGTATTACCATTAGATATGGGAGCCGTCAAGATGATCAGCTGGCATTAGAATAAGAAGTTAAATAGTCCACGATTAGGTTACTCAGAGCACTAACTAAGCTTGGAAACACACCAGCAAGGGAGAAAGGGAAGTAACATAATAAGATGAGAAAATTGAAAGTGAGAAAGACGGAGAACCCAAAAAAAAGGAAGCAGGAGGTATGACAGGGAGTAAAGCAACAAGGACAATTCCATAGAAATAACTTGAGAGGTTTGGACATCACAGTGAGGAGACAGATGAGACGGATGCAGGAGGGGTTTTGGGGGTGTTGGGGAAGGGTGGGGGGGGTTTACCTATAGTGAACCTGAGCCTCACATCACCGGAGTTTTTACGAGCGCAGCCTCGTCAATGACACCCTCCCCCCAACACAGCAGTAGTCTACTACTGTTTAGGAGACAGGACGCCATTTGAGACAAGATCTGTGAAATGACCGAGCGGCCTACATCGTCTGCCCTGAAGCACTCGACAGACGAAATAGACAGACACACAGACAGACAGACAGACCTCTGGAGTTGTGTCTGTTTCTCTGCCTACACTGTAGTCCATATTGACCTGTCTGTGTGTCTGTCTGCAATGCATGTGCTTAACCTGACAGCTCTGTGAATTTGGACTATGTGTAAACCTATCTGACTATACTGCACTTCCACTTCTCTCTCTTGTAAAGATAGGTGTGCATTATGTCCAACATCTCTTATATATGTCATGAAGCTGTTTTGAAGGGGGAAAGGTGTGATTTCACTTCACCAAAAAGCCTATGTGTCTGCACAAAAATATCTCTATGTGTTGTTTAAGTATACTCTACTATGTGTTTTCATACAACATCCTGGACTTTTCACAATTTCTGATCTGGGGGGCATCAGTAGAAAAGTTGCCCGTAGGTACTGATCTTGACACAGAAACACAAGCTTGATGCCAAGTCTGTATCTAAGAGCAACCTCCTCCTCCTCTTGAAACATCTGGGACGTTCTGTCTGTCTGTCTGTCTGCGTGTCTGTGTGTCTGTGTTACTCACGGGAGGGGCGGCGCGCTAGAAAAGGGGGGTGTCCACCCGGCCCCCGGGTAATTATAGAAGGGGGCCATGGCCCCTCGCTGAGACCCCGAGGCCGTCTGTCTACGTGCCTGATGGGAGGTGAAGGGGTCCTCACTCTCGCTGTCTGAGTCTTCGTACTCCTCTGATTCACTGTTGTTGTCCATGAAAGAGAGAAAGAGGGACAAAGGTGAGCAGAGAAGTGAGGAGTACCACTGTGTCTTTATAATTAGTATAAAGCTGTATTCATTGTTACAGTTCCATATTCAGTATAGATTATATTTTTATTAAAAGGGCATCTTACAAGACAGCTCCATTTATTTTCTCGGCCACTGTTCATGATTAGTTAGATGCTAATATTCCAAGACAAAAAGGTATGAGATGCACACTTCAGATGGTAAAAATTATTTATTTATTCACAAATGGTCACCAAAGAAAACATCAAACCACTAATCTATGGGACTTATGCACTAGCAGCACCAATCACAAAATAAATTGTTAACAAACCTGTGCCACTGCTTCCAAACTCCTAAAGACTAAACTCTACCTTTTTGCAAAAAAGAGATTAAATTTACCTATATGTGGGTTGAGGATAGCCAAACCTCTAGCTATTATTGGTCATTTTTATGTAATGCTGTAGTATTACTGTATAGCCTTAGGTGTGCTAGACTTTTGCATATGCCAATCTTGAAAGAAAGAAAATGTTCAAGGCTAAATTACCTAAACTATCTCAGATCCATATCTCATTATTTGTCCATATCGTATGCAAAGCAGGTTTGTATGGCATGTATGATCCCCTGTAGGGGAAATTCAAGTTGGCACAGCAGCACAGGGGAATGTAGTGCAAAGAGTAAAAGGGATGTAAGTGAATGAAAAAGCCTACTTGTCCTTAATTCTATTAGAAATTGATGGAAATACACACATATTCAAACACTCTCTCTCACCTGGGGAAGCTCCTCCAGGCACCGGGCAGAGAGCAGAGGATGGCAGTGAAGGCCAGAGCAGAGAGGAAAGAGTAAAGGGAGAGGTAGAGCAATCCCTCCATCCCATCATAGCACAGGCCTTTCAAAGAGTCAATGTAGTCCTAAAAGAAAATGGACAGAATAATCAATGAAAATATAGAAGTAGTCATTTGGTAGTAAGCTGTTCTTAGTCAGTACAACGCACGCATTGCACCCGGTGTTACCTTATTCAGACCTCGGCAGTTCAATAGTGCCACCAATTGATGAAAGTTTCCCTCTGTGGAGTTGAGTATCTGCTGAACCTCCCTGAGTGATTTCTGCAATAATGAAAAAATTGCATCAAGTTAGTAAAAAAAAAAAGGTGGTAGAAATGTAACTTTTTAAGCTGCATAGTTACACGTTATAACATACCTCAGCTTTGGGGAACTGGGTGAGAGCATTTCTGTCCAGGCTGGAGAGGTGTGTGTGAATGTTGGACAGTGCCCTCTGCGACTGGGTCAGCAGCTGCAGCCAACAAGTCAGTGGAGGTAAGAGTTTTTATTTTGTGTTACTGCTCAAATATACCATTAATATGCTGAGAGTGTAGCTGGAGGGCAAACGACTTAAGGACAGGACACGCAGCTGTGCATCCTGTCCTCAAATAATCTGTCCCTAACTTTAAGGACCTTGAGAAAGTCTGACATGTTCCTGCTCACTTACTTTAAAACAGTGAGAGTGTTAAGCTCAATGCCTGAATTATACCATGTTGTAAGACTTGTGGCTGACAGAGGTCACATTACCTGCTGGAACGGACTGTTCATGCGCCTGCTGCAGGTCAGGTAATAATCCAACACATCTGAATAGCCAACAAAACACCAGTGCACAGCAGATCAGAGCACAATAGAAAATATGTGGGAACAGTCATTATATTAGATTGTGCTGACATCAGCACAGTTGGGAGGTAAATAAAGTGCATTGCAGAAATGGAAAACAACCAGCACTTTCAGAAAGCGTTGCTTGTACAGGGGCAGATTTATACCCTACCTGAGCTGGTCCCAGTATTGAAGTGGGTGGAGTTGAGGACAAATGTGTTTGGATCAGAGCAGAAGTCACTGAGAGCCTGGCAGTGCAGCAAGAGTGATGGGGAGAGCGAGAAAGGATGACGGAGGGGGAAAAAGAAAATAACAGCAGGATGGATGAAGCAAAAGAGGGAGGGCAAGAGAAAAGTTAGTAGACACACTGACCGACTGACATACTTACCTCATTAAGATATCTGACAGCAGCTCACAATACAGTGGCAAAGATCAATCTGCCTACATCACACACTGCCCTGGATAAGCCCGCGCTACACTCTGACATCTAGTTTTCTTTCCATTAGCTCATCACTCATATCCTCCCCTGTGTTAACCTCTTTTTTCCATATCATCACTACACATTGCTGTACCTTCTGGCCTATTTGTTAAGAGGATGCACTCAAGCGAGAGATAGGACACCCACAATCAGCCTGAGATCGCCCCACCAGAAGAGGGAGCGAGAGCCACACAGAGAGCTCAAGGACTGACGGGAAAAGCGGCGACCCGGGACAAAATAAAGTGGGCAGGCCCACAGCTGGCCCATTGTTTCCCAGTCAGTGACCAGGGACAGAGCAGCTCTGTGTGGACCCACAGGCCTTGGGACATCTCCCACCAACTCCACATGACACTGAGACTTTTAAAGTAGGCACCAGTGCAGAAAAACAACCACCAATTTAGCCTCTTCACACACCCACAGCTCAGACCAAAACAGTCTCCCCTTCAGAGAGCTCGACCAAACTTCACAGGGCGAACTGAAAAAGGACGGTAATATGTAGTGTTGTAGTACTCGAGACCGGTCTAGGTCTTGACTTGGTCTCGGTTTGGGCGGTCTTGACTACAACACTAGTCCTATATTTGTGAGATACAAACTTTCTGTGTTTTGTTCTCAGCAAATGTCACTGACCTTTTTATTGCGGCTGGATGTTTGGCCGTTAAGACACAGCACACTGGTGGTGTTGTCATGTTTAGGCGTTAAAAGCACAGCTGAACGTTGTCCAGCAGAATGTGAATTTTTCCCAGGATTACACTCACACTTCCCACCTCCTTGCATGCTCAGTCTAAAGCCTCAAGGGGCCGAAGTACAGCAACAGCTTCAAGGCTTGCACCGTTGATTGTCTACCCACTCTCCCTCTCCGTCACTCACTTTAGCTTGCTCTCACTCTCTTAAAATGATCTCGAGATGCACTCTCCCGCTCTTCCTGTCCCCTCCTCACTCTTGCTGAAAGCACTTCTCTTCATCTTCCATCTTCACTTCTCGAAGCCAAACGCCCACACACTCGCAAACACACTTACATGGAAAACACGCACCTTAATGCACAAACACACTTTGTTCACAAACGTGCCCAAGCACACACGCATTGAATCTTTAATCTCTGCTCCATTTTTCTGCCTTTTTGGTCCTCTGCCATGACTGCAGCGTTCCCTAGGAGGCAGGTCTTTTCACGGTTTAGCACAATGGACACAGAAATCACACACACACACACATACACACACACACACACACACACACACACACACACACACGCGGCTTTGGCCTGCCATCAGGGTTCGGCCTCCTATAGCTCTCTTCCCTCAGCTGTAGCCAGCCAATCCCTCCCAAGACAGTCCAATTCACTTCCTATTCCTGCAGCCCTCCATGCCTCCCTCCAGCCCTGGCCCTGTTCACGAGAGCAGTTTTACTGGGACTACTCACCACTACAGTGGCTGTCTCCAAGCCCAGGGAGCCCCAGCTTAGGAAGAGAGCCAGCCAGGCCAGCACGGTCATCCTGTTGGGGAACAGCACAAACTTTTCAGCCAAAAGGACACCCTGGCCATCAATCCAGCATTGTATGGTTTGTGTCTAAAGATACAAGAGTGTATGTGTGTGCACTCACAGGATGAGCAGCCAGCGGGCTTGCTTGGCCAGCCCCAGTAGGATGAACAGACAAACTATGAGGTCAAGCAGCAGCAACAACACGTATGATAGCCACCTGTAACAAAGAAACACACAAACACCACATACAGCATACGTCACTACATTAAAACTGTGTTGACTTTGCAAGAATATTCTTTACCTTAGAACAAGTAGCTGTACTAAAAAAAATGCAACCTAACTCTTGTTTTTCAAGTTTTATCTCATTTGAGACAACCAACTGATCTTGAGTTAAGCTTTTTTGTCATCAAACTACTCGTTAAAATGCAGTAACTTAGTACAAAACACGGGACTGTCTGTTGTTACCATAGTACAACTGCTACTGTGTTATGTCGTTTTATCCCACAGAAGATACTACATTGTGAGCAGAAATGTGTAAGAATGAACTGTAATTTTTTATAAAATGTTATGGTCTGTAGTTTTATGTGTTTTTATATCTATGGTTTTATTTTATGAGTATTTGTTTACCATATTTAGGTAAGCAGAGTCAGTTGATTAGGATGGCAACACTTTAACTTTGATGTTTTTAAGGACAAATAAATTAAACCTCGACCCTTCAGCTGCTCTTCCATTTAGCAATGTGAGTGAGACCAGCAGCTGCCGTAAAGGAATTTTTGCGTCAATGATAGTTGTTAGTGGAAGGACATTTTTCAGATTTTCCCTCCCCCAGTTCAGAGTTTTTCCCCATGAGAATGGTCAGGCTAAATTTGGTAACCTGTGTAAGCTAGTGGGTTGCAAATTTAGCATAAATATGACCAAGTAGTGATTTGTCCTTGGTTGTTATATTTATAATAAGACTATAAGGATTCTGATAACACTGCTGACGTTAAACAGAAAAAATGAGACATTCACTCAGTGTATGTCTGCATTCAGCTTGAATTGCTTTATTTGCTATCTAAGACAGACAAGAATCCATTGTAGGCAAGTGGTGAAGTTAGGATGAAGCTGAACCTCACTTAACCTCTCACTGTGTCAGGGCAGGGATAAATTACGTCTCATGTGTTTGCTGTGCGTGGTTTGTTTATGGGAAGCAGTATTTTCATGTTATTACAGTGGACATTATTTATTAATACTAGGATATAGTTTTGGACTTTTATCAATATAAGTGCGTTCCTTATTTAATATTGAATATAAAAGCCTACTGTGTGTGGGAACATTTAGTTTCCAACGCATTACCTCAACATACTCAGCCGTCTTGCAACATTTATGAAAGGCTAGTGAGAATAGTTTCCTGAGCCTCTTAGAACACTTGGGGTGTGGTTGTGTTGATAAACAGCCTGCACATGTTGATATATGTGAAATTTGCTTCTTCAAATGCTGCTGTCTCCTTATTTACGACATGAACTTCCCAAAATAGTAAATGTTTTTGGGAGAAGAATGGAAAGTGTGTGCTAGATTCTACTTTCTACTAAAGTTTCCAGGGTCTAAGTCACAGAAAACAAACGGTCGCTAGATGAAAAGTGGTTGCACTTAGACAATAATGATGTAGCCTAGCATACACAGTATAGGGGGACTATTGCATTCCTTTCAAAAGAACTTTACTTTTTACTTTAATTTCCATAAAATGTACTCCAGGATTGTTTGTAGTTAACTTCTGATGCTTCTGCTATACACAAGATGGAAAAATAAATCTACGTGTTTATGGTCACAATGTAAAACCACTGGACTGGAACAGATCAGTGTTAGCGGACACTGAGTTTTGTAAACAGGAACAACAGGAATTCAGATTGATTTATTAGTAAGGAAATGATAAGAATGGCGTTACGCCATCTTTTTTTTATGGGAAACTGCTAAAGCCAGCTTCAGAGGATCACTTCTTGCACAATTACCAAGATAAACATATACATTTATGAGCAAAAATGATCAGAGACTAATTGTAAGCAGGAAAAAAAAGAGAATAAACAGCTTTAGTCTTCTTTTCCAGAAAGCTAACTATCGCTGCCAATGTTAACTGTCGTTGGTGTGGCAGTAGACATAATTATGATTCCAAGCATGATGCAAAACATAAAGAGATATGGATGTTTCTTTTTATACATGTAGTTACTTGTTCATAAACAAGTAATGATATCAAATATGTGGTACCAATCTTGACACTATCATTTAATAATAACCATCCCAAAAAATAGTCCAGTAGGCCACCCTGGACTGCAGCCTCACCTGTAGTCCTCATTAACCATCAGAGTGTTGGCTGCCCAGCCCGGTGAGAAGGGGTTGGGCATTATGCCGCTGGTCGGCACCACTGTAGGAGCCACAGAGGGAGGTACCGGGGTCAGAGGTATAATGGACGCCCCGCTGATACTGCTGTCATTCCCCAGTCCTGCGTCGATACTAGACCGAGCCAGGGAGATGGAGGAGAGGAGGTTGACCATGTTCTCAGATAACCTCCGGCAGTTCCGTGTCGACACAAGGAAGGGTTTACTGCCAGTAAATAGCTCCTCCATCGAGGTCAGAGGGCCAGAGATGGACAGCTGCAGCCCAGAAATTGTGTCTGAAATCTGGAGAGGGTGGGAGGAAGAATGTGAGGAGAGTGAGGTGGCACGGAAACCACAAAGTTGAGACGATGATGCTCATAGAAATCATGGTGGGCTTAGAGTGCTTGTGTAATGGAGATGGAGAACTGAAGAAGGCATCTTGGTGCCGCCGTTTGCTAATGCATGTCCCACAATTTATAACACAAGGTCAGTTTTATATAAAAACATCTTGAACTTGGACGTGAAAAATCCTTCACTTTTATTTTCTACTACTACCCAATTTGCTTTGACGTGAAAATACTCTTGAATATACAACACCTTGTAAGTAAATAAAGAGAAGAAAATAGATGGCTGCAGGATAGAAACAGAAGTGAGCACACGCCTTTTGAGACATGTTTTGGAAGGATTGTGCAATCGTGTTGAATAATTTGTTATCTGTCAAATTCAGAATAGGGCAGTTCTAAGCCTATTATTCGCTTCAGTTAGGTTTTTTTGTTGGGTTCATTTCAGCCAAATTCCTATTATTTCCTCCCTATTTATATATTTTTTATGCATATGTATTTATATAAATATTCTTAGATTGCTGTTAATGCCACATGTCAATTGCTCCTGGTGATACTAAATATTTTGCATAAATAAAAATTTAAAATTTAATGTGTTATTGCATAATAACATGTAACTGCGTGAAATGTAAGGATTGAAGGACACTGAACAAGGCAGACGTAGCGGTAGTGTATATTTCTAATGGTTCATCACATTAAAATGTTTAATTTAGATTTTTGCAAATGTTAAAAGAAAGAAAAAGGGCATTAAACATCAAAATCACTGTTTCACATGTCACAAAACCTTTATCTGCAGGGGAAAGCTATCTGCGGCTGACCGAAAAACATAATCAGTGCATGATGTTGTGTGTGTAAGTTTAAGCTAATTGTATTTTTAAACAAAATTAAATATAATAATACTAAATAATAAAAATAAATTTAACCACTTAACATACTTCATTGTAATTTGTTTATTTTAAGTGCAATATTCATTTGCAAATCAGCGCAGCAAGAAAGAACTAAAGGTGCTCACTTTTTTTTTTACTGAGTGATTGAGCGATAGAGTATAATACTGTATACTGGTGTTGGTTCATTTATGTCACATACTTTACAGCAATGTTCTTTGTTTTGTTAGTTTGTTAAAATAAATTTTTTGAATGGATTTGGATAGTCTTGTTTATAGCTGAAAATGCTGCACATGTCTGCGTGTTGTGTGGGTGGGCATGAAAAATAAATCACTATGAAGAGGTGCCATGGTTTTAAAAAGTTTGGGAACCACTGGGGAAAGAGTCCTCGTTTCGATAATTCATGTGATCCCTTGAGATTTGCTCTTACAGGTTTGCTGTAATTGTTTCTTGATAAATGTGTCTTCAGAGCATTTTTAAATGTTATAATTCTTATGATGAAAGTGCTTTATGAGGGTCAGATTGCTCTAATTTGAATTATTGAATTATTATTCTTAGTTTCCTTGAAATGAATGTGCCGAACTGATTAACTTGTGTTTTTCCCACCGATTCGTAGGTATTTAGCTCATTATCTATATTACTATAGTTTTCCTGACCTGTGTCTTCTACAGAACGCAGTAGGAAGACATTTAGCAGTCTGACACATAAACCACTGTCTGACCACAGAGAAATCGATAAAACAGAAGTTTTTATCTGATTTTCTTTCTCTCTCTCTGCAGACCACATGTAAGCAAGAACACATGCTCGCTCGCACGCGCACACACACACACACACACACACACGCGCGCACGCACGCACACACGGTAGATACTCTGCATGACAGTTTACTTTTGTACAGCAACACTCACCAGCAGATCGATGGAAGCTAGCGTATAATTGGCTGTGAGAAGAGAAGAGGTCAACTGATACATCCCATCATTAGCCTCGCTGTTGCCATAGAAACCGATGCCTATGGCAACACTGCAAAGGGGGAAAAAAAAAGGAGAAATGAAAACATTGTGAGAGGGTGTATATATATATATATATATATATGTGTATGTGTGTGTGTGTGTGTGTGTGTGTGTGTGTGTGTGTGTGTGTGAGAAAGAGAAGGTGGTTGAAGAACAGATAGCAGAGGCATAAATGTAATGTTTAATTCAGTGTGTATGTACATTTTAAATTAATGTGACACCAGGAGATAGAGCTAAAGAGGATGGGATATGTGTGCTCTGGATGAGCATACCAACAGCGGAGCGCAGGGTAAGGAATAAACAGATGAGGGGGAAAAAAGATGACTCCTACTACTCAACGATTAAGCTTCAGCAAGGAAAATATTCGAAATGTTAAACATAACGACATGTTTACACATCCTTCTGTTATTCAAATATTCAGATTAAGGGTCAGGCCAGATGTTCATCAAATCCCCTCGAACCCGAGAGGAATGGTATGACCCAATCTCCCACAAAGTATGTGACCCAGATTAGAAAGCAGGGGGAAAAGGAGGAATGTGTGTCTGCCTCTGTGTGTGCTTTGCATTTCAAGCTTCCAAATGTGAACGATGTCTAATGCAGCTGCATTTGAAATGACACAGGCCACCCACCATCTGGAGGATAGGCTGTCACGAGAAATATTTTCAAGAGGTAAACTGCGGCATTATTTTTTCATACAGTCTAGCGCAGGAAGCTCTTGCATCTACTACATAACATTACATTACAGTCCATGAGGGGGAGACACGAACCACATCAACCCACGGTGTGTATATAATGACATCATTATGACAGCTGAATTCAGGTCCCCAGTACATTATGTTTTGTGATATAACAATACAGTCTCAGTGCATATAAACATGAAGGGAAAGGACTGGGATATAATAACAAGAACTTCTGAAGCATTAAATTGTGCTATAATTTTATCACAGCACACAGCTGGGCCTGTAGTTTTAGATTTAAAAGGCAGCTGAGCTTCCCCTCAGTGACTTCCACTAAACAAGAGTGTATTGGACAGATGTCAAGCAACATTTCTGTACATTGTACAGTGGAGACAATGTGCTGACTTGATGACTGCACGGTCACCAGATCTGAGGGGAATACCGGTGGGTAAAATGATGTAATAAAGTGTAAAGTGCTGTAGGTGGGCGAGCTGAGATCATTCTCTGACATACACACAGCGATGGGGAACCACTGAAATCCACATACGTAAACTAACATACACAGTGCTGTCAGAGGCCTTTGGTTGGTAAACAACAATACAACATGACCATCAGCTGTCATCCAGGTCTCCTTTCCTCTCCAGTGACATTGGTAACTGTGTGAAACACTAAAAAGCACATGACGATGGGGGGTGACAGCTCGTGATTCACAGCCTTGTTGCTGTCCTACAAGTACTGTACTAAAATTTTCAGATACGTTGCTTAAGTATTTCAAGCTTGTGTTACTTTATACTTCAACTCCACTACATTTCAGAAGGAAATATTCTACTTTTTACTGTATTTATCAGACAGCTACAGTTGCTAGTTACTTTTCAGTTTAAGATTTTATCTAAAAAACATAAGATAAGCTTATGGAAAACAATGCATTTTTAAAGATTAAACCAGTGGTTCCAATATTTTTGATTTTTTGCTTTCTATTTTTGACTACCTACCAAAATACTGTGTCTGCTTGGGGCCCTTTGCTACATTTCATATATCTATGAGTTGTTAGCAGTTTCACAAACAAGAGATTTTCCCCTTTAAACTTCTCTGATGGGTTCATTTAAAGGAATAGTTAATGAATTTGGTAAATAGGCTTCTTGCGCAGAGTTATATGAGAAGATTGATGCCACTCTCATGTTTGTACAGTAAATACAAAGCTACACCCAGACAGATTAGCTTAGTTTAGCATAATGACATTGAAAACAGTGGGAAACAGCTATCATCTCTGTTCAAAGGTAACAAATTAAAATACAATGTGTTTATTAATGAGTAGGCTGATTTTGTTACCTTCCGGCAGAGTCAGGCTAGCTATTTCCCCCTGTTTCCAGTCTTCACGCTAAACTAAGTTAAGCAGCTGTTGTACTGACATTAATGGCATTGATCTTTTTATTTTACTTTCTGCAAGAAATCCCAAAAATAACACTTTCAGGCTTGGAGAGGTAAAATAATCCAATATTTCACAAAAAAAGCAAAGGTTAGAAAAACGTCAAAATATGAATACAAATTTGTGTTTTAGAACTTTTTTTTCTTCTTTCCTACTCCATTAATCATCTTCCAACCCCTCAGATTTATCTTGTGACCCATAGGAGTGAGTTAACCCCTAAATTGGGAACCACTAGAGTAAACTAGTTGAAACTAGCTACACTTCGACCAGCTATGACAGTAAAATGCTACTTATGCATTGGTGCATTAGTATTAACAATCTAGTATTCAGTGGTGGAAGAAGTATTCAGAGCTTTCTTCTAAAGTAGCAAGACTACAATCAACAAAGTGTACTTTAAACATCAAAAGTAAAAATACTCATCATGCACATGGATGCTGTAACTGATATTGTTATATATAATATTACTGATTATTATTACTGATTCATTCATGCTTGAGGTCCATTTTAGCATTGTAGCTGGTTGACGTGTAGCTACTTGATTGCTTTATACTACAACAATGTATCATATTTGATAAACTCATCATATGTTTTGTATTTACAAACTACTAGTAACTACTATTTTACTTAAAAGTAAAGACTAATTCCTTTATGTTTTGCTAATTATACTTCTGTACTGACTTTTACATGTACTGGAATTTTTTTACATTGTTCCACTGGTACTTTTTCTTAAGTAAAAGATGTGAAAACGTCCGCCAGTGTTAAAAGAGGCGACTTGTGTACTTATGTGTACATAAGATGACGTCTGAATCCTGCTTCTCACCAGCACAGCGTGACAGCCGCCACTGCCACCCACGTGACACAGCAGATACCCCGCCCCTTCTTCCCGCTGTAACCGTGACCTGTGCTGGCATCTTCATCCTCCTCCTCCTCCTCCGATCCCTCGCCCCGGTCACCACGGTGACAGCAGCAGTAGTGTATGAGGAAGGAGAGAACCACCAAGAGGGAGATAACGAGAGCGATGGCTGATAAACTGGACAAAACCAGCAGAGTCTGAAAAAAAATTAAAAGGAGGGGAACTATGAATCAGAGAACATGAGAAATGGCATTTTTACAAGTGGAGAAGAGCATTTTGAGGAGGGTGAAATACCAACTAATCCTGTTAAATTCCATAGTTTGTCATATTGTCCTGCCCCCATTAACAGCAGGAGATGATTAAAAATGTATGACAACATAAATTCTGAGCTTCATCAAAGCAGGAAGAGTCAAGGATACAGATACTCACAACATGTTTTCATACATAAACAAAGGAAAGGGAACAAAAATGTAATACAATTAATTTGAGCTGATTCTTGACCATTTATGCTTATTCCAAAGGCACATGAATCCCTGATCTATGCACCAGAGGGAATATTAATGTCACTAATCCATATCAGACTTTGCTTTTGATCAGGCTCCATGTCATAAAGTCAACATTACTGAAATGCATTTTGCTGCAACACATATCTACAGTATTATCTTTCATCCATCTGCCAGTCTGTCACTCCCCATTCCTCCACCTTCTCTCTCTCAATCTCACCTCCTGCTCTCTGAAGCCCCTCCCCATCGCCCCACTACACCCATCTCTCTTTCCCCACGCTCTCCCTCACTCCCACTCTCTCCCTTCTCTTTCTTTCTATCCACACCACTGAATCTCTATTAATAATCTGTGACCTACTTAAATACATTCACTCACTTCTCTCTCTGCCTGGTCTTCTGTTCAGCAAGCCTCCTCGCATTACTCATTCCCTCTCTCATTTTCTCTCTCGGTGCACTTTCAGTCTCTTTTGTCTTTCTGTTCTGCAGAATAATTTGAGTTCCCCCCCCCCCATTGTACCGCAGAGAAGTCACAAACACGCAATGTGAGACGCCGCTAGCTGAAGCGTTTTGTACAAAAGCCTGTTGGAGGAGGATGAAACTGCCCAGTTCAGAACCATGCAGCTGTGGAAACCTGCTAGAGGACTCACACCACGTTGAATCTCATTTACTCCTCCGAAAAATACCTCCAATTTGCCTGCACAGAGGTAGAGGTGTAAGGGGCAATTGAGAAGAGCATTCAAGCATCTAAAGGACGGTAGAAAAATTATTAGAATTTCAGATTAGATCTGAGCTAAGGGGCTCTTGGAGGGGTCTAGTGCAATCTTCCCACCAATAATTAGATCAATAAATTGGCAGGAAAAGTGTTTTAAATGCCGTCATCATAGCTCTGCAGATTGCTGTTACATTCAGGGATTTAAGGAGCAATTTATAGTGTGATGTAGAGAATTCAGGTCCTTAATTGTACTACAATTCCTGCACATTTATTAACTACAAATGGAGCAACAGGACTGTAATTATTATGCAATCTGGCACCTCAGATAGGACAGTTACAGCACAGCATGGTGTTACAGTGTGTTATTAGCAGTTGCGGCAGGTGTCTGTTACCTGCTGGTACTCCCAGCTGTCGGGGACAAAGATGTTGTCCCTCATCTGCATGGCGAGGTCCAGCCGGGGGAGGGCGTGACACACTCGCACCCACAACGAAGGGGTATAGCTGGGCACCATTGTCATGGCAGCCATTTTCTAGTGCTGCTGGTCCCCCCTCCTCCAACCTGCAGGAAGGAGGAAAGAAGGATCAGAGCAACCAGGATGTGAAGTAAGAGCAGAGGAGAGGGAAGAGGGTAAGGTAAGGAGGGGTGGAGGACTTCCTGAGCCCACGGCCCAAGCTGAGAGGACAGAGAAGTTACTGAGAGCTTCGCCGCCACTTTGTCCCTCCTGCACCCGGGCATAGTGGAGACAAGTTATGGCCAGAGATCACCTGAGCAAAGCGAGGGTCAGAATGTCAGCCGTAGTTACTTGAAAGTAGCTCTCTGGGGTGTAAATCCACCCCAATGTTAACTGAAAGATTCACCTACAAAACTGAATGCACACAGCGAACTTGTCACACACATTAATAGTGTTATGAGATTTACCTGTCCCATTCTTCACTTTAATATTATTGAGAATGCATATTTCAGAATAACAGCCTTCGTCTGTTGAGCATGGGCTGTGTTTACAGCTCCAAGAGGTTGTCAGTTAATTGATTAGTCAGGCGATCGCTTAATCTTAATAATCATTTAAGCAAGCAAAACTGTTAAATATTTGACCTTTTCCAGCATTTCTGTTTTCCCTGTGTTTTATATCATATTAATAGAATACCTTTGGATTTGGACTATTAGTTGGATGAAAAAAAAATATTTCAAGATGTAACCGCGAGTTTTGGAAACCTGTATTATAAACCCATATTTTACTATTGTTTTTGACATTTCATAGCACAAATGATTAATCGATGAATTGGCAAAATTATCATTAGTTTCAGTCAGACAAGTTGTTGCCTTGAACACAGTGAGATTACACACACACACTATATATATATATATATATATACACACACACACACACACACGTAATCTCACTGTGTTCAAGGCAGCATGGATTATATAGGGGACATATGGGGTCTTTGTAGAAGTCCTCCTGGCAGAAGAAAAACACTGCATAAGGCACCAAGAAGACCATTATAGACAGAGTGATATATTGGACACCATTACAAACCACTGTTTAGCATTCAGCATAAAGCCGGCCACGAGGGAGAGAAAGTAGGGTAAATACAATGGGCAAATCTGGTTAGCCAAAAAATACACTGGAATCCTCATTACAATGACAGAGCAGAGGGGGAACAGAGGGCGAGACAAGGGCCGGGTAGGCTTCTGATATCGGCTGCCCAGATTAAGAGAATTTGTTGTTCAGAAAGGAGCGTTTTAAGACAGCTCAAGAGAGAGAACCATTCACAACAGCCCTGATGCTTAAATACAAAGGGTTATACAGCTCAGCTCAATGCGGATATTTACAGGCAGATACAGTTCTGCATTTGAGTCCACGGATCCAATAATGTCAGCTTCTGAATTAAAGGCTTGTGTTGATTTTATCACCTTTTAATGCAGCTGTTGTTCAATACAACTTTCAATAAGCATAGTATGCGTCGCTGCTGGGGGATTTTACTCTTCCTATTGATTCACACTTACTGTCCACTGCACAGAGTTGTGTTAAATACAGTGCATGCTAAAAGTTTAGATTCAGCCACATGTCACATTCAATGCCAGACAATTTCCCATTCAGATTAGGGGCGGTTATGGCCCAGAACAAGTTAACAGCTCGCCTGCAGGCCAGACAGGGCTGCTCTAAGCCCATTACAATAAGCCTGTTCACCTTAATGGTTCCAGCAGCCCAACTGTCACAAATCAAATCATTGCCAACACTCCATTTCCCTTATTAAAAATGTGCTGAACATGATGGCTCACACGCTGTGAGGGCTGCATCCATCCACCACACATCAGCAGTATCAACAGACTGTGTATACTGTACTCTGGTGTTATATTTATGCATTCCTTCGTGATGATCTTGAGTGGATTCATCAAATTAGATGTATTATAGGCGTAATCAGAATCGGGTTTATTGCCAGGTACATTTTCACACAGGAATTTGCCTTGGTATAAATTGGTGCTTACAGTACACATGAACATAAATAGAAATATATAAAAAGTAAGGAGATTAAAAAAATTTACAAGTATAAAAAAAATATAATACTACTATAATACAGTAAGGTACATTATGAGACTTTGGTGAGGATAAAAGAATTTTGGGAGGCATATTAATCAAGCAAGGGAATAATTCCACAATCAAAGGAGAATCAGTCTGTTGTGGTCAATATAGAAAAGCATTTCCTTTGATCAATGACAATACTGATTTTTACCATGAGGCAAATAAGAGGTGACACAAGCAGAAAACACCATATTGAATCCATTATCAAACAATTAAAGATAAAGAAATATGAATCACCAGCATGGCAGCAGGTTATCTGTCTTACTGCTGCATCAGACAGTGATGACAGACATCAGGTCAAAGTTCAGGTAGGATTCTCCTGCAACCCAGAAAGTTATTGAAGCAACCTAATGAGGTGCTGATGGCAGTGAGGGGGGGCACAGTCCAGGAGCAGCAGTTACTCAGCAGTTGTCACAGATAGGAAGCCTCAAGTTGATGTGATGTCTCCTGCCAGTTTGTTATCATGCCTGTTACACCATTGTATAACTGAGGCCAAATAAATGTGATTTTTGGACTCACTCGGCGGAGAGAAAAGACAAGGAGAGAGACAGGGAAGAAACCACCAACTCTCTACCTACCCCGATCTCAAAAGAAAAAAACCCCTACATTTTCTGTTGCGTTCAGTCTGCACGGAGCTCAGACGACACCAAGAATGAAATCAGTTGCATGATATGAGACTCCATGATGTCTGAATGTAAAGAAAAGGGCCATTTTGTGAGGCGGGTACTGAGAGCAAGGCTCAGACATATCTGTCAGCTGGATTCAGGATCATCTTTAGCACAAGAAAAATCATCTCCACCTTCCTTTTTTTTTTTTTACAACAGTACATCTCTCTTGATCAGAATTTATAATTAATGTAGCCTTTCACTGATAAAATAAAGCACATTTCCAATTTGCCTGTTTCACATTACAGCCTGAGTAGTCGTCTAACAGCTTAACAACCAGCGTAATGACTGTAATTTATGAGAAAGCATTACTGCATCATAACACACTACATCAGCCAGAAGAAATTAATTAACATCTTTCTGAAGGGCGCAAAGTTACCTTCGTCTACTGTGCAAAGTCACAGAAAAAGAAGAATAGTCTCAATTGCATTTAAATTTCACTTAAAATTCATCTGCAAAATGAATGCTCAGATTCCAACAAAGAAACTTGAAAGTGAGTGCAGCTGACCAAAGGTAAGGGAGTGCAGCTCATAGTTAGTAAGTCAGACCAAATCAGTGCCTTGATGCGTGCAAGAGTCCAGCATGACAAGTTGTTGGTGACCAAAATGCTTCCACGCTACTGACCGAATCGCCAAACCCACACAGAGCAAAATATTTAACTGACTTGCAGATTAAAACAAACTGTCCAAAAAACATTTGGAGAAAATATGAGACAAATGAGAAAATAATTGAATGCAATCAAACTATTACAGCATCATCTGATAATTTTTCTTTTTCTACAAATGTCCATGCGGAGAGGACCCATCCATTAGGTGTGATAGCTGCAAAAATAAGCATGAATCCATTTTGGCAATATGGTCTAATGGTTTCATGAACATCCATTAAAGCATATATGAAAATATAAGCATGGAACCAAATTAGCACTACACTGTAATGTGGTGTAATGTGCATCTTTATTATATTCAACTTGATTGATGATCAATCTTTGCAACAACATGAGCAATTAACCCATAATGGACAGGGGAGAGATCAGTCTCTTACCTCTGTCGGTCGTGTTGGGAGGTTTCTCTATCCTGCTGTCTCTTCTCTCCGCTGGTGTCCGTGAAATATTTACCCACTCAAAGAGGTATACTGCCAGCCGTCAACGCTTGATGCTCATGAAAAAAGATCATCCTGAAAAAATGGCTTGGAGACATGCCAAAAATATGTCAAAAAGAGGAGGGTAAATAATAAGCCAATAATTCTTGCAGTTATTGAAATATTAAATAGCCAATAAGTGTATGGTTGTCTGGTGACAGTGGAGAGGTGCTTGTGTTGATGGATGGGAGAGGAGCTCTCACTGAGACTGAGTGAGTGAGTGAGTGAGTGAGTGAGTGAGTGAGTGAGTGAGTGGGATTAAAACTGAGGAGACACCCCTCAGGGACCCTTTATCGTTGCATTGTAGCCCTTCGCAGCTTAACAGCCAAGCGACTTCACAACACGGCAGCAACACGATATTGCCCAAAGATAATTAATCTGTTAACGAGGATTAGCAGTGGTCTAACCCCTCACTCACTTCACCCTGAAATACCAGAGGCACACTTTTACCACCAACCCCCACCTACATCCACGCACACTCCCATCAACCTGACCAATCTCTGTCCAGACTACCACACTGAACCTTGACCAGATTACCGAGAGAAAGAGTAAAAATGCAGAGCTGCCAGCCAACTGTGCGCGCTAAACAATAGTGAAAAGAGATTTTATAAAAATCCACTCACATGTTGGATGCAAAACAGTGAACTCCTGCCTTTGACAGCACTGTTTGGCTGCGACGTGTCGAGAGCTAATGTGAAGTCGAGATGCGAATAAGCACTCATAGATGGGGTGAGAATATGGGTAGATGCAGGGAAAGGCAAGTTAAAACACTGAGGAGGGGAAAAAAAGTGGGTTCCCAGAGAGTGATGCTGAGAGAGAGAGAGAGAGAGAGAGAGAGAGAGAGAGAGGAGGCGGGAGAGAGATGGAGTGAACAATGAATTGAGAGAGGGGGAAAGCGGCAATGGATTTTAAGGCAAAACCAGTTTTCAGTGAAGGCTACAGAACAACACTGATTCACTGAGAAGGAGGCAGAGGAGAACATGCAACAACGACAGAAGTGATGAGAGCGCACCGATGGAGATGCTCTATGGGCGATTTGGTTGAGAGAAGCAAAGTGGAGATAGGATGGTGACACACAGCAAGAGTATAAAGAGTATGGTGTTTGTCTGTCATTGGAGAAAAGGGGGGCAGAGGCGAGTGAGCAAAGAGGGAGGGGGCGGTGTTAGTTTTTCTGTGTCACTGAAAGAGAGTGGGGGAAGGGAGGCAGGGAGATAATGCCAGCTAGGGAGCAAACAGTAGCGAGCCAGAGAGCATACTCACTGACTCATATAGCCTATGTATAGTGTATGTATGTGTTTGTCTGTATCTGGGAGGAAGGGGGGAAAGATGACAGAAAATTATATTATGTATGCAAGAGCTGTTCAGGGAGCATTTACACAGCCGTTAGACCACAGCAACAGCAACAGAACTGCATCCAGGCCATCCATCACTGCACTGATAAAATATCACCACTCGCAGGATTTAAAATAACCAACTCAATATTTAATGACCTTGGTAATCTAGTGGTTAAAATTCATTGTAAAAGCATACAGAGCCATCGGTCTTATGGAACACAGTCCATTCAGTTTTCATTCATAAAAACAGATTGTATACATTTTGGAATTACGAGTGGCAGAATCCAACCACTTTGGTTCATTCACGGCTATAAAGAAAACCTAATAGTTTCCCCTCATAAACACTTTATGCCATGTACAAATGTCCTTTATGGCAGGTGTATATGTCCTGTCTGTGTAGTTGTGAAACAGTAGATATGGTGGTGGATAAGTTTCCCACCAGATAATACATTTCTTAATATTTTAAACACATTAGGTATTCTACTCAGGGGGTCCAGAGAGTTTAATGACAGATGAAAAATCTCTGCTTCTACAGCAGATGATGTGTGCACTGACAGTTGATTTACACTGAGGGCTCCCTTTTGACTAGAGTTGCAACTACTGTGATTATCAATCAATCTGTTGAGTATTTTCTCAATTGAAATTATTCATTTTAATCAATAACATTTTAGAAAAGAAAAATTGCTTCAAATTGCCTCTTTAGTTTAACCAACAGTCAAAAACACATTTGCATGTTAATATTACTATAACATAAGACATAGTACAGCAGCATCAGCATGTCTTTACAGTGGAGAAGCTACAACTAGGGAATTAATGACATCTAATGTAGGCCCTTAATGGATTAAAAGGCATTCAATAAGGTAAATACATGTATTTGAATCATATTGTAATTTAAGTGTAGTGGAATCCACTCGCATCTTAAAAAAATTTAGAATAATTGAAAATTGTGTGTTTGCCATTGTCCTGCAGTCCCACAGCACGTTACATTTTACTTCTTTTAGGACTTGATATAAAAATGTTTTTTTACCCAAGATATCATTTCAAGTGTATCTTATCTGAATTAACTTAACTTAAAACACACACTTATTTAGTAGATAAGGCCACATGGCCAGTGCAAATGTCAGAGGTATTATATCCAGTCATACCCATTAGGTGCTAACCTACATCTATTTAGTGTGTGTGTGTGTGTGTGTGTGTGTGTGTGTGTGTGTGTGTGTGTGTGTGTGTGCATTTGTGAGTGTGTAAAATGGGACACTCTTCTATCATCTAAGAGTTACTGTGCACACAGTCTCATAAAAACCATCTACTTTGGGACCGCCCATGGCACAAAGGTGTAAGGTGTTCACTGGTAGACGGCCAAAATTTAAACCCTTCCCCACCTTCATGTGCCCCACCTCTTCAAAAATCCTGTCTCCCTCTTTGCCATCTACCTTGGCCAGTGTGAGGTGGTAGCGTGGGTTGTAGGACTCCCTGTGGAGCCAGCCCTCCTTCCTGTAGGCCTCTTGCAGGCCGCTGTTGAGCTGCTGGAGATGAAGCTGAGGCTGGGGGCTCAGGAACAGCACCCTCCCATTGAAATGTTTCAGTCTCACAGGGAAGGTTAGAGCCACGGGGGGGTTTCGATCCAAATGGGCAAACCGTCGGAGGATCTCTCCGGCAGCGGCTACCTCAGCCGGGCCGGGCAGCGACAGGAGGCACAGGGTGACGTGAAGGCTGGACGCAGTCTGCCAGTAAGGAGCAGAGGAGGGTAGAAGGGAAGTGATCTCCTCCTGCAGCTGCTGGAAAGAAGAGAGGATAGCGGGAGTGTTGGCCCTGAAGGTGATGAAGTGAGTGGGTTGTTTCTTTGGGGGACGACCACCACCATGCACCTCCTCTCTCTGCTCCAGAGGTGCTGATGGATTCTGGCTCTGTGTATAATAGAGCAGGAACATAACGACAATCACCGTGTTAAACATGAACTGGAATAGCAGACCAAGAACGTATTTCAGGGTGGACTGTGTTGTCACCCACCGTAGCATCTTCATCCTCCCAGCTTTCTTGCCATTCTGCAGAGGTCTTTTCCTCACCCTCCTCGTTTACACAAGCTCCTTCTTTTTGGGATAAGGACATTTGATCTATTGAAACCTCAAGTCTAAACAATCAAAACAGGTGAGTAAAATTATTCAAGGGGCAGGAGAGCAAGATTGCTTTCTAAGACACACAATTTCCTAAATGTGTTAAGTGTGTGTTAAGTCTTAACGTGAAATAAAGAAAACTGAGTTCTGAGTTCTAACTTTGTGTTAATTGTTATATACCAAATATATAGGTTTTTATTTTTATATTAAAATCCCTATGTTATTTATTTTTGATGACTACATACAGTATTAATTTTCTCCAGTCAAACTGGGGCAGCTAGCTAATCCACCCATCACATAAAACAGCACTTGACAGCTAATGGGTTGTAGAAGCTAGCAGAGCAATATCTCGGGTCAGAGTGTGTCTTTGTTCACACATCTTAAAGACTGTGGTGTAGGACGGATATATTCATTTCTCCCTCTTCCAGTCCTCTACAGCTCCACTCTGCAATGCCATATTCATTAAGCCATGCACGCTTTAGAATCTAATTGGATTGCTCCAAAGCTAAGAGCAATCCAATCAAATGTGAAGGATCTGATACAAATCATTCTCTTCTCACTGAAATTCTATTTTAGATCTGCAAATAATGTTTATTATAATTTCCCACAGTCCGAGGTGACGTCATTAAATGTCTTGTTTTGTCCAAAACCCACAGCCATTCAGTTTACTATCATCTATGACAAAGAAATGCATAAAATATTTAATCAAATTTGAAAAGCTGGAACCAGCAAACATTTGATATTTTTGCTTAAAAAAGAACTAGCGCTATTAACTAGAACTATTATTTGATTATTAATATTGTTGCAGAAAATGTATTTTATGTTGATCGACTAATCGTTGCAGCTCTAACTTCTGTGACTTAAAGTTGATACTTTGGATTAAAGAAACAGGCTGAGTATGTAGACACTAAAAATGCTATTCTTTTGTGTTGCTATGTGTTCTCAGTTAAATTTAAATGATGAGCATGAACACCAGACCTAATTACAGCCTCCTCCAGAACACGTGCTCCTCGTGATTCCTGTTGCTCCTGAGAAGTGTTTCCTCTACACTTTGGAGCTGCTTGTGCTGAGTCAGGGGTATGAGTATTCCTCTCACTCGGCTTCTCTTCCTCCAGATGTGTGTTCTTGGTATTACTGCAGTCCTCTGTTTCACTCTCTTCCTGCCCACAGACAGCAGGTGGCTGCTCCTCTGTTGTATTAAGGAGGTCTTGTTGTTGTTGTTCTTGGGCTTCTGTGTTTATTTCTTGTGAAAGAAATGGTTTTATTTGGTCATGTTATATCGTGTAGAGTGTGCTGGCTTTTGTAAATTTTGTGTAAGTTTGTAATTGGGGTAGCACTAAAAGGTCCTCTCTTACCCTTTACTTCCGCCTCTCCTCCAAAGGGGGGAGCCAGAGATTGACCAGTGGAACCAAACACCCTGTCAGTCCTGCTGTGGCGGTCCCAGACCCGGTGCCCTCTGTAGGTGAAGTACTGGATCCTGTGTCTGGGCAGGGCCATCTCAGTAGAGTAATCACAGTCGCAGAGGTCGGTGTCCCAGTTGAAGTCATTGAAAGGACGTTCCAGCACACCAAGAAAGCGATCCACATACCCCACTAAGAATTCGGATGAATCCACTGACGGGTCCCACAGGATCCGGGAGATAACTTCATCAGCTGTGCGCATGCGAGGCTTTTTGTTCACCTCTGCGTGAGATTAAGATATAAAATAAAGCGTCAAAATATATTAATGTACGAAAAAAAGGGATTAAAGATTAAAAGAAGTTACATTGGCCTCTTAAGATGTTGTATGCTGTCATTATCAGATGACAATGTAAACTAGCTAGATATGGAGTGACCTTTCGCCTCGTATTTTGGCTTTGTTGCTTTGTTGACTTTCCTCTTTTGTTTTTCCACCTTCTCTCGATCCTGTTCGTCATTTTGGTCAGGAGGCGCAGACCCTGAATCATCTATTGATGGGTCACTATGAAAAAGGGAGTAAAAGCAAAAGTGGAAAGATTATCAAAATGTACATTGTCTTAAAGCATGACAAATGGAAGAAGATTTCTAAATTCCATTGGACACTGATTCATGTCTGAACTTTGTGCAGCACCCATATTTAGTCATGGCGTCAAGTATCAGTCTCTGTCTGGTGTGCAATATGATCTGTAATTAACAACTGAAATAAAAAATACAGAACAAGCTCCTCAATTTCCAAAGAGACTGTTTTTCTAAAACCAGATAGAGCTTAGCAATAAGGAATTAACATTCAGACAGCCATCTATTTAATACCAGCCTTTGTGCTATGGTAATCTGCAAATCCATTTAATGTTGCAGTTATTAAAAATGAATTATGTTCATGTCAACTAGGAAATTAAAATTCATCTTGCTGGTGAGTTTGCTGAACAAGATAAGGCGAGCAGACCTGTGAGTCAAGCGACATCTGTGGCCAAAATGACACTTTCCCATCAGGAAAAATTGGCACACGTTGACCCCATCCTCATCCCGTTGTGCCGATTCTGTCGATGATAGAGTGACAGTAAGCAAGACAGACATGTCATTAAACTGTAATGAAAGTGAGCAACATCCCGATCTGCATTTCAGTTAAGTTAAAGAAACTTAGGAAATGTAGCGTGCCTGCCCCATAATTCTGCTGCTACAGTCAATACTGAACTGAGGAACCCACCAGACATGTGAACCTAGAAGCCAAACTGAGAAAGAGTCCGGTAGTGGGTGCTGAAGAGAGGGAATACAGGTATAAAGGAAATTCACACCCTGCTCGTGCATGTTCTCAGATTAGAGCATTCACTGTTTACTAAAGCAAGCTGGATAAATGAAAATAACACTAACATATAGCATTATGTGAGATTCATACTTGGAGCAGGGAACGAAGTACCTGTTTCTGCTGTTTTCTTCTGCACGTGTTTCCAATACGGTAGAATTGCGACTCCTATACAAGCCTCCATGTCCCTGAAATATGTTTATGTGTGCCAGGTCACAGATGTCAGGAACTATGATCCCAGATCCCTAATCCTGTCCTTAAAAATCAATTTTACCCGATTCCTTCTGGTCCTCATATTAAGCAGGTCTGAAACTACACTTAACAATTCAAATCAGAAATAAATAAGTTAGTAATCCCTAAGAGGAAACTGGCAGTGGGAAAAAATTATGTGTATAACATTATATTTCCTCCACGATCCAAAGAGTATCAATCATGTAACAGGTGGCAATGACTCCCCCAGAGGACTCAAATGTCAAGCCAAGTAGATGGGACGCTATTGCCTGTAAACTCAAACACATGCCACACATGCTGCAACCCTATTTCCAGATAGGAGAACTGGAGGTGATTCACAGCCCAAACCCTTTATGTATTTGCTGTATTATCAGAGATAGCTGGCGCAGGCTCCCCAGATCATGGGGGAACATGAGCAGACGTCTAGTCTTTCAACTGCTTCCAGACGAAAGATTTCAGTGCAACTGACTGGAAGTAACTGGGTAAAATAATTATTATGAAGGCCTGTTTTCGTAGGAAAGGTTATCTGGATTTGAGCCCAGTGAGACAAGTGGGAGTATATGGAGACCATAAAGATTCTCATATTGGATTTGGAGGTTAGAGGCGGCTCTTGACTCACTTCCTGACACTTTTCCAGCAGAGCTGCCCAACATAGTGAAGGGAAAATGTTGGATGTCATTACAGTAGTCCGCTCACTCATTCAGCTTTCCTTTTCACAGCAAGGGGCTCCAGGCACATAATAGCATAGACTAAATAAAACCTTACCAGAACTCACATTGCTCACAGTAACACAGACATGTTGTAGACTGAGGAATTTGATAATAGTCAGTTACTTAGAAAGGAGTCAGAGACTGATTTCAGTAATAACAGTCACTACTAGATCTACTGTACATGTTGTATATACATACATGTACAATCTGCTCAATATGTGATGCATTATATGGACTTACCTATCGTTAAATAATGTCTCAAATGAAGTTAATAACACCTGTAGACCCATTTTAAAAAAACAAACAGAATCAGTATGTGTAAAGCTACACAGGGTAATTTACCTTCTGTGGCTTTTAGGGTGACTTTGCCACTGTTGGAATCAACGGGGACCCCTGCCTCTGTCAAGTGGGTCCCATCATCTCTGTGGTCCTCTGGTCCCCCTAATCCGTCTGATGCCATGCCCAAACCTGTGATTTAAAATGCAAAGTTACTTAAAAGAAATGCGGGGCTGTATCACTCTGGTGTTTGCTGCTACACCTTTGTTTTCTTTGTTGGATCTGACAGAAAGACAAAGTACAATCGGGCACTCCTAAAACTGTAAAACTGAGTTCTCCACTCCAATTTAGCTAATGCGGAAATGATTGGTTAGCGTTGTACGATATTACAACCCTTTAAAATACAACAACTCCTGAAATAATTATCGTAATATTTACAACATAAACACGTCCATAAAACCACCTGGAAAATGTACTTTCTTTTAATTATTGACATACTAACCGAAGGAGCAAACGATTCTGACTTTTTAATCGAACTTTGACCCTCAGGGTTTTTTTTAGCTCATCTGGAATTCTGGGTAATGCAGTTTTTATCTGTTTTTCGTTGAACATGCTTTTGTGGAAACATTACATGAAGCCCGATATTAGCAAATACAGCTGCTGTTTGCTGACTCTCATATGATTTAAAAAATACTCGAGATGTTTTTGATTCAACGATTAAAATTGAGAAAAGGTAGAGCTGCTTACTGCCACGCGTCACTCGTGTTCGAGTCATAGACTGTAGAGCGCGTGACTCTGAGTCACATGATATGCTCTGTTATTGCCAGTTACCAGCTACACAGAAGGAAAACAGAGCAAGAAAAGTGGAAAATCCCTAAATCTGAGGCATTGAGGATCATGGATTTTGGAAAAACGGACTCATTGAAGAATTGAGTTTGTTTTATACCTCTGTTTTAATATGCTGCTTTTTATAACGGCTTTATGGACATCGCGACAAATGAATGTCCTTTTGTGAGGTACCACTGAGCACCAGTCATTTGTTGAACTTGGCGCTGTACTGAAGGTAAGACTGTGATACTAACAGCTTGAATGACCTAGTGTGACCTAGTAATGTCAGTGACTGACCAGAAATTATGTAATGAACTGCTTGTTCAAACCATATTCAGCACAATAAACGTGAATTTTCTCCCTCTCAGATGAATGCTCTGGTAGCTCTCTGTCACTTCTGTGAGCTCCATGGCCCTCGGACGCTGTTTTGCACTGAGGCACTGCACCCTCCATCTCCATCCCCTTCATCCCAGGCAGGTGTCCCAGTGCATGGGGACGGGGACAGGGACCGAGATGGTGACCGGGAAGGTGAAGGGCTGACTATGAGGGCCAACAGCTCGGCCTCGCAGAGGGGAGAAATGTGTGACGTGAGTGGAGGGTGACATGCCAAGGACAGAATGCTTATCAGAAACTTGTCTCCATTTGAGCTGAACCACCCTTCTCTCTTCTCTCTGTCTACACTATAACACTCTTGCTATAACCTTTTTGCTATGCAGGTGAGTCCATATTCCTGTCATCTGTCTCAAAGTATTATTTTCCTCTTTTCCTTGCCTCATAGGGATGTCGATCTCTTCCTGCATCTCATCCAGGCTTTGTGAGCATTGATGATGAAACAGGTATACGCTTCCTGAGCCACCAGCATCCCAGACAGCCACAGCTGTTCAGCGTGGTCCGCCAGGCCTGCGTACGCAGCCTCAGCTGTGAGGTAAACAGTGACGTACGTCTGTATGTATGTGTGTGTGAGTCACACGTCTCATGCCATCTCTCAAACCACTTTTCTTATTCCTCTGTCACCACATTTACTTCCACCTATCGCCTCTCTGTCTGTTTCGTCAGGTGTGTCCCGGCCGTGAAGGGCCAATTTTCTTTGGAGATGAGCAGCATGGTTTTGTGTTTTCACACACCTTCTTTATCAAAGACAGCCTCGCCAGGGGCTTCCAGCGATGGTACAGTATTGTCATGGTAGCAATGGACAGGATCTACCTTATCAACTCCTGGCCTTTCCTGTTGCGCCATCTTAGACTCACTATACAGAGCCTGCAAAGCACAGCCCTCAAGGTAGGGTAGACACATGGACATTACATGCCTTTAATCCGTTTACTCAAATAGGAACATGAAGACTTATTCCAAAGGTATGTATCTATTTGGTCACCTAATGTCTTGGTGCTGTACTCTCCATCAGGTGTTTGACAATGAGCAAGGAGTTTGTCCCCAGCGAGCAGTGAGGATGAACAGTGTCTTTTCACCTGCAGTTTTCCCACACCAAAGGAGTGGCAACGCAGCCCGATCACTAACTTCTCTTACCCAGCATCCCAACCTCTGGGCCAGCCTGCACTCCTCCTTTAGCTGGTGAGTCGATGTACTGTCAGTCCCACTATATCACACAAGCGGTTGTCTTTATCCAAGTAATCACTTACCTTGACCTGTATTTGTGTTTTCACATTGTCTCCAGGCTGCTGAAGGCCTGTGGTAGTCGTCTGACAGAGAAGCTGCTGGAGGGAGCCCCCACTGAGGACACACTGGTGCTCATAGAGAGACAGACTGGTAAATACATTGTCTTTAATTTAACAGGGTCAGGCAACTATTATGTAACTTTTGTTTTTACCCAAGTAACACCTGTTCAAGAAAAACTGTCCAGTGACAAAGCAAAAGAAATGGAAATATAATTTACTTGGGCAACGCTTCAATATGTCTTGCCTTCCAGGAAAGGTTAGGCCTCTAGATGGAGGATGATGTCACCAGATGTCAGATAGTTTTATCATCAGTCTGAAAAGTCTCTTGTATGAGTCTGATTCACTGGGTCAGTCAGTGTGGAGGCACTAAAAAAACAAAGTGATTAATTTAACCATTGTACTCAAATACACTGCCTTTCCAGAAAGGGTTTTCACAATTATTAGTCAAGATTTAGAAAGTGATTAAAAGATTAGATATTTAAGTCCAGCACAGCTCTTAGATTGTGGAATTTTAATACCCCTTTCACCCATATTAATATTGTGAGTAAATTAACTTTTTTGTAGCACTTACAACATAATAAAATAAATAAATTCATCAAAAATAAGCGATCTTAAAGCAGCTCATATAAAAATGCCAATGTGTACAAATAGATAAAAAGTTTTTTTTTAATAGTTTTTTTAATGTGGTACAGATTCGGTAATTCTGATACTGCAGGGAGTGTGCTGACTTGTATCAGTGGAAGTGTGGTAGGATTGGTATTGAAATTAGTCATAGATAAGTGGAGAGCTTATACAGTACTGAAGTTGATTCGAAAATAGAGTTGATATAGAGCCAGATCTTTTTAGTAATTTCCTGGGGAATCTCCCCATTTGTAATGAACTTCGGCCTGAAAACATTTGGTCATCGCTATTTCTATTTTTATGTCATTCTCTGTTTCCAAAAGAGCAAGAGGAGGAAATGAGCTGCTGGGAGGGAGCAGAAGGAGGCGGTTCTAAGTCACAGCGGCACCCATCGGAGACCGAGCTGGGCCACGACTTCCTGTTTGATGACGCAAAATTAGATGAATTACCGGGTCCAAAGTTTTGGTCCCTGAGGCATTTGAGACAGGTAAAGTTAGGGACGTTTTTAGCTTGTCAATTTGTCGTTCATAATTATGTTAAATTAACTATGTAAGTTTTCAGAAAACTGAAAAAAAAAGGAGATTAAAAGCTCAGTTACATTGTTTCCTCAACCTCCGACTAGGAAGAGCATGACAGACAAGATTTAGTTTTTTGCAAGAATTTATAGTTTTTTGGCACAATCTGATACATTTTAGTCATTCACAATTTCAAGGTTCAAGGTACATTTATATGTCATTCTACAACGCAAGGCTGCACAATGAAATTCCAATTGTAGCCCCCTTCACGCTGCACACACAGAACATATACACACATGTTAATTTACAATTAGAATAGAACAACAATTAAAATAATTAACAATAGCACACATACTGTATCTATGAGTTCCTGTACATCACATTCTGATTTGTTCTGCAGGTCCTCGGGGCGGTGGAGTTTCGTCAGCTGGTGTGGCATGTGCTCATGGGAAATCAGGTCATATGGAGAGGCGCAGACCCCGGGCTCATTCAATCAGCTTTTACTGTGCTCAGGGTACTCTACTCCTATGCTACTGTATCCCTTTCTTCCTTTCTTTAGGAGAGATAGTGTCATTATGATGTGGGGAAATATAATTAAGACAAGGGGTAACACCTGTGAGGATCCTCATCAGTTGAGCTACGGTGTAAATAATGCGCCATTAGTTAAATGCAGCTTAGTATAACACAATTGTAACTACAATCACCTAACATTAAACACTTACGTTTCATGTTATGATTAATTAAAAATGACTAATACCGTCTTAAATAATCATCTTCATGTGATATAAACTGATTACAGTTGATTGGGTTTCAGTTAGTTTTCCTTAAAGAAAAAATGTTCATTCACTTAAGTAAAGTTTGTTGTTGTTTTTCTAACTTCCAGTTCTTGCCTGAAGACATATTATTGTTTATGTTCCCATTACACACCTTGAACTTTCCGTTGCCTGTACATGCTTCTCTCATCTTTCTATGCAACAAGACAGAGCATGTAGCAGTTTTCATTATACAATTATTGTTCCTTTTGACTGTTGAAAAATATTTGAGTTTAAATAATTGGTAATAATCTTTATATTGTTTTTAATATCCGTTACCGAAAACATAGCAGCACGTTTTCTGCTGCTTGTAATAGTGGGAAAAGCTGTTACTAATTACAATAACAGTAGCTCTGTTGTATTCCAGTGTCCTGGTAATTGTGACAGTGTGGCAGCATGAAGAGCACCAGTACCCTTAAACTGAAGCACCTAAATGGAATTCAACCATGAATCATTTTATTATTTACACCTGTGCTTTTCCTACTGAGACTTGTCAAAATGCCATCCATGAAAAAGGCAGCCACCATGTTTATAATCTGAATCTTTTGTTTCCCATCAGTCTTTGCTCCCAGTAGGCTGTGTGCGTTCTGTGCCATACAGTGCTCAGTATGAGGAGGCCTACAAATGCAACTTCCTGGGTCTCAGTCCAGATGTCCTTATTCCAACCCATGTCAGCTCCTCAGGTACAACACAGTGCATAGACTTACACTGTGATAGATTACTGTGTGAAACCTCACAGAGAGCTGCTGTTGCAAACTGCAGGCTTGTTGGTGCAGGTCATATCGTGTTGACTTAATTTTCCTTTTGTTCGTCCTGCAGAGTTTTCAGTGCTGGTGGATGTCAGTTCAGAGAGAGGCTGTCAGATTTCATCCATGGGTGAAGATGATATCTCCTCACTTTATCAGTTCACCATCAGCAGTGCCAACACACAGCCCACAGACAGGGGTGAGCGCACATACCTACATTTATAAATAGTCACTGTAGGTTTGCTGCCACTGTCAGTGTCAAAAATATGCAGTCCTTTAGACCTTTTTTTCACTGATTATTTAGATCTGAATCTGCATCAAAGTGATGCTCATGTGGGCCAGGTTTAATTTTCATTTGTTTGTGCTCTTTTTCCAGGTCCCTTGTTATTGAACAAGCTGGAGGTGGCCCTGTCTAACGAGAACTTGTCTGTGGACGTTGTATCGCACTGCCTGTTGTGTCTGAAGGAAGAGTGGATGAAGTGAGTAAAATGCATTGTTAATATGAAGACCACCTGGGTTTAAGTAAGACTTTACCACTTTGCATACGAAAGCCTTCTCATAATTGATTCTCTCTATTTCAGTAAAGTCAAAGTGCTGTTCAAGTTCTCCAAAGTGGACGGGCGAGGGAGGGAGGATACCCAGAAGGTTCTGGCCCTCCTTGGTGCCACTGGGCCTGGCGAGGAGGACAATGTCAGGCTGCTCAAGTTCTGGATGACTGGACTCAGCAAAACCTACAAGAGCCATTTAATGACAGCCGTCCGAGGAGGGGAAAGGAGCCCCAGCCAGTGACAAAGAGAGGTGAAGAAAGAGGAGGAGGGAGGGTTAGAGGGAGAAAAGGGGGCTTAAAAGAAGGTGGAATACTAAAGGAAGGAAAGTGAAAGCAAAATGTTTTCATCAGCCGGGACTTTCAGCATGATGAAAGAGGAATGTGAATGGATGACAAAAAAATCTTTGGCATCATCCATTATTGCCTTTTTAAGTAATGGGAAATCTACTGTTCCTAATCCTGCACAGACTAACAAATTCAGTCAGTCTGGATAATGTATGAGCGTTTTTGTTTGTCAAAGGGAATTACTGTAAAATACCTATTCATACTAATATGTGAAGTTTAACTTATTACAGAACGACTTTGCACTTTGTTTACTGTTTTGCTTATGTTTTAAAATGAAATAAACAAATGTGAATGCTCTGAGGTCCTTGTTTTTTTCTTCTTTTTTTTTATTCCACAATTGGCTCCATCTGGTGGCAAATAGAAAGAACTAAGAAAGTGAGCAAGAGCGAGTTGGAGGAGGAGAGCAGCATTTTTCTGCCAGCTCCCACTCACTTGTTTGACTGGCTGACAGCCAACAAGTCTCAGTTGGTGTAAGACAACACTTTTAAGGTTTTCTGGTGTTCTGTACAAAACCGTTGCATAACACGCCCTTGCTCTAGTACGGCCGACCACAACAGCAGGATTTTGGCTGCCTAATGAGCCAGTCGCACACTGATCCACTAAAAAGCAGAGTTTTTTTTCCTTTTCATTCCACAGTTATTTGAGCCTGCCTTGCTGAAGCTTCAGTCAATAAAATTCGGCAACATACGGCTTTGTTTAAATTGCGGGGGCTGCTCTTTTTCTTCGTGACATAAACTTTTACGTAGAAATAACTACATCATTTGTAGTAAATTACAAGGAAAAATTAATTTGTATACATCAGCAGTGACTAGCTTTCCTTGTAAAATGGATAAACTTCTCAATATTGCTACTACGCTACTGTGTCCTAATAGACTGACTTTTTTTGTTATGCTTTTCTCTGCCTAACTCAAATCTGGATTTCATTTAGCAAGTTTCACTAAATTGAAGCACAAACATAATGTGCAACACCCCCACATATTAGTTAGATATTTACTTCCCTCAATATGCAAGCGATGAATGAAACAGGAAGACGTCACGATGACTGGATATTTATGCTCGTCTTTAAAACACATAGTATAAGCGAAGAGGTTTCGAATTGATGATGCCTCTGGGAGCATTGATGCTTTGCTCTCTAGTTTCCCTTTCCCCTGAACAGAGATGGGGAAACGTTCTTGCTTCTTTTGGCTTGTGTTCAAAAAAAGGACACACAGCAGAACAAGCCCTCTTTGACACGAAAAAACTACTTTTTACTTCCTTCCTTTCATTAATAATTACCCCTCCTGACATCTAACACCAAAACCAAAATAACACAACACTTCAAATAACCTGAGGGGACAGAACAACACAATACAGACAGGATGATGACAGCAGTGCCCAAAATTACACATCACAATTGCACTATCCACCTCTGTGGAGACACTTTTAACAGTAATGACTACAGAAAGCTGTCACATGTGGAATGACTTGCAGGTTCTGGCAATGTAGTGTTGCAATACTCTTTGTCAGTTGTTCAAGGAATGTGATTTTTCATTAAATATAAAAAAATAGATCATGTGATGATTAAGCAGGATGCTATTGCGCACTGACTTTGGAGGGATAAAGACCAAGGGATCCACAGGGACAGAGGTGTGGGGGAGAGTCCAAATGAAAAACATACGCTCCAACTGCATGACTAAGCCTCCTTGGGCCTGTTTTGGAGGGGGGAGGATAAGGGTAAGAGGGTGGGTGTCAGGGAATGTAGGGGCGCAGGGGGGGAGGGGGCCGGGTCAGTCAATAGTGAGGTAAAACGTGTGGCAGTGGGAGTGGCCGAGACTTAAAGGGAGCAGACAAGCAATCCCGCATAGCACTTTCACTTTGAGCGGAGTGAGGATACACAGAGTGGCCAGAGGGAGAGATAGAGAAGAGCAGGCCAGTGTCCCTCCCGCTTTATCCATTAACCAGTTTCGAGGGAGAGGGGAGTGAATCAAATTAGGCTGTTCAGGAAGATTCTAGGTCAGTAGTGAGAGGGAGAAAGGGAAAGGGAAAGAGATATAGTAAAAAACAAACAAAAGCTTTCATAGCAAAAGGCTCCAGCCAGTCAGGCTTAAGTGGGAAAATCCAAAGTGAGAGAGCAGGATGGCGTGAGAGGATAAATGAGGCACTTTTTTGGAAAGTACAAAAGGAACTCAAAAGGAAGGAATGTGTAAAGGGATGTCAGCAAGAAGACTAAATATCAAGCCGTGAAGCAGACACAGCAACGTGCTCTGTGTCAAAGACCTCAAGAAACCACAGAGGAGGGAACTTTGCCTTTCACAGACTGACACAGAAACCCGTCTGCAGAGTGATTGCCGTCAACAAGAGAAATGGAGAAGTGTCCATTCTTAGAAAGATAAAAAGGATGTCACTGCCAGGTGAGAAACAACTACTAGGAGCATGTTATTGCATTTTGCAAACTTTCTTTTCAACGTGTGTAGGAAAATAATGGAACTTTGGAACTGGTTATTAAATAGTCAATTCTAATCTGGGAATTACAACTCATTTGTTGTGTCATTTGTGCTTTTACAATAGCATTTCCGGTGTCTTAATTCAATTAGAAATGTTGCAACGACAGACCATGTTGCATTGTTTTTCTGCAGAAATAGGTAATTGAGGCAGGAAATGATGTGATGTTTCTTAGTGGGTATGCAGTTTGAACAACCACAGAAAGTTTCCATCAATTATCTGAATGTGTTTCAGAATTGTGTCTCTTTCCTTCTTACTCATGCCTCAAACAGTTTTGCTGTTGCTATCACTCTTGACTGTCCAATGTGGTGGATGTGACTTTGACTGTGAAGGTGTGAAAAACATTAAAGCGACAATCGACTCCAATCCGACTGGATTTGTAAGTTAAAATGTTTTTACTTTGTTTTATGATTTATGATTCCTTTTAGTTTTTCTAAAGCAAAAAGCATTCTCTCTGTAGGAATGATTTTTGTTCTTACCAGCTGTATTTAATATGCTTTAAAGAATACAGTCACTTTTATTGACTGTCTTCCGTTAGTTGTTAGAAAGGTCAAAGGTGAAGATCTTTCTCTTTGATGATAATGATCAACTCCACCTTGTCATTTCATAAGTTATCAGATGAGAAGTTTACGACTGACACGTGTGGCTCTTAAAAGTCAAAGGAATTAAATAATGTGTAGTTTCACCTCTGTGGTTAGTTATGTTGTTTTCTTTACATTTTTATGTTGTCATTACAAGAGTTCAGTATAGTAATCATTACAACATTAATTCTAACTAATTTAATCCTGTGTGGCTTTATTCTCACCTTTTTCTTTGATTTTGTTTTCTCTTCCAGCGGACAGTATTTCCTAAAGATTACTATGTAGTGCACCACTACACAAAAAGCATGCTCTGTGAAACTGATCCGGTGAGTTCTTTATCAGATAAAAAGGGGAAGTGAGGTACTATTTGCAATAAATTAGTCATACACCGGCTTTATCCTTAAAGCAACTTTTGGTCTCTTTAACAGGACAATCGATAGCTTTTGCCTAATCTCCAGCTACTGTTACCGGCCTTGTAAATACTTGGTTTAGCAAAAGATTGTTGTACCATGTAGCCAGGAGTCTTGCATGTAATTGAACAATTGATGTGGTTGTTGTGGTGAGTAGTCACATGTGCCTTGCACAATAAACTTAACTTTGGGGTTGTTCTGCTGTTCCCTGCAGTGTTGTGTCTTCCCTGCTGCAATAGTGCTTCTGGATTCCTGGCATGTGCTTCTCAGAAACCTCTGGGATGAGCACCTAAACCACTCCCTAATCCTCGATCTCAAACAGACACTGGATAAAATTATAAAGAAGAACAAAAACACAGAGGTAGGGTTTTCTTTCAAATATATCTTACCTTGTCTTGTCTTCAAAAGTTCAAGTTCAAAATACATCCTTAAATGCAAAAAATGTTAAATAATGTTTATTTCTTTTGTTTCAAACATGAATTATTAATGTAAAGGTACATTAGTAAGAGTTGTGCTCCTGGAAGCTTCTTAACCTTTGACTGTAAATCTTTGATTGTTCTTTATTTTCTTACCACAGAGGTTCCAGGAGGAGACGGACCTGGCCCAATTCTCCACATTATCTTCCTCTCCTGAAGAACTCCTCAAGCTCACGTCAGAACTTTTTGCTCGATGGCTCGACGTTGGGGCCCTACCTTCTATTGAAACTTGCACCCTGCCCACTTTGCCCCCCTCTGTGGAGAGGAAGGACTACGGTCCCTCGAGGGCCAGACTCTTGACTACAAGAGCTATCGGCAGCGCGGAGGAAGGACAGCCTGACAAGATGATAGACATTACACAGCACCTGTCCAACAGTGGCCCTCCATCCCTATCCTATTACGCTTCTCTCTGGAGCCCCTTGCTATTCAGACTCTATTGGTGGCTGTTGCCATAGTTGCTAAAAAAGGATCTTTTTGATGATGCACACAAAATGCAAGACATTTCCTGGCACTGAATGTTTGTTTTCTTATATTTGTGTCTCTGCTTTGTTAATATGAAGTTACATGCACAGGTTGCATTTAATGCCAAAAGCTAGTTCACATAGCTAAGCTCACTGTCCAACAGTGTTCTGTAACAACTGATATCACACATATTAACGTATAGCCATCCTCTCTAGAGCAAGCCACGAGCTCCAGCTAGCTATGCTCTTTATGCTAACCAGAGATAAATGCTGAGCAAGCCAATGCACATAAGCCATCGTCTGTTGATGTGGAATTCATCACTGTTTACAGAATACGAATGTTATGTAAATGTAAGATATTACAGTTTAAGGGCGTTTACTTTTGTACATAATTCTAAATTAAAGACATTTAGATATATACATTGTTAGTTTTTGGTTTAACTTACTATAATATAATTAAGATAATAACATAATATAATAATATCCTAAGAGTTGTAAGCTATATTTATTGTGGTCTTTGCTGTTTGTCATCTGTAATAGAAAGTAGCCTACATTTAATCAAGTACTGTACTTAAGTACAGTTTTTGAGGTATACTTGTACATACTTTATGTAGTATTTTCACTTTCTATACTTTCTTTCAACTGGAAATATTGTAATTTGTACCCCACTACATTTATCTGAAAGCTGGAGTTACTGGTTACTTTACAGATATGATACATTTAAAATACTGTTAAAATTGGCTTGCTTAGTGGATCAACAATACTAACCTAAAATAATTATTATAACAATCACAGGGACTATTTTTCTGCATTAAGTACTTTTACTTTTGATACTTTCAGTACATTTTTCTAACAATACTTGCATAGTTATACTTCAGTATAATTTTAAATGCAGAACTTTTACTTGTAAGAGTAGATTGTGGGATTGCTACTTTTGCTTCTGTAAAAGATCTGAGTATGTCTACTATTATTTGTCAGTAAGAATACTTACATATTTGTATTTTGACTGTTTAGGTAAAAGAGATAACAACATCAGGACACAGAGTTTGTGTTGGAGTCCACATTCATGTGATCTCAACCATTGCTATCGGCTCTTTTGAAGAGTCAGTCCTAATGTACAAACATTTTTTTTATCGGTTGTAAAAATTGAAAGATGAGTTGTACATGAGAGAGGAATGCACTCTGGATGAAACAAGGCTCCTGAGAGGTTCTGACTTCTGTCAAGAAACAAGAGTGCACCATTCGGTGCTCGCACTTGCCCCTGCTTGTACACACCCACGCCTGTAATATGCACCATTGTCCTCAAAGGATCTTCCTTGTTTTTTTATAATCCTTAAAATACAGAAGAATTTAGCCTGGGCCACTATGGGAACCGGCTTTTGGCTTCCATTTTCATTGATGTCTTTTTGCACTGAATTCATGTCAGAATTTGGAAAGAAGGGACAAACGTAACACAGATGCAAATTACAAAAGAGTGAGCTCATCGTGCTGCTAGAGGACAAAATGTTGGACAAATTAGGAAAACAAACACGTAAGAAAAGGCTCAGCTGCTTTTCTTCTGTACCTGTTACCGGCAAAGACTGGCTGTCTATCCAAATGTAGCTTAGAAGCTGTTGCCAGATCCATAGTTTCCTATCAGAGGTGGAAAGTAATGACATACATTTTCTCATGTACTGCACTTAAGTACATTTTTGAGGTACTTACAGTTTAGTTAAATATTTCCATTTTCTGCTACTTTATGCTTCTACTCCACTACTATCTAGGGGCAAATATTGTACTTTTTCTCCATTACATTTATTTGATAACTTTAGTTACCAGTTACTTTGAAGATTAAGAAAACAAAATACAATCAACATATAAATAATGATTTATCAGTACAAGTTAAGATAAGACTTTATTTATTCCCAGAGAGAAATTCACTAGCTACCCAGCAGTTAATAAAGAAATTAAAATCAGATCCAGCTTTACCAGCTGCAACATTAAAGTGCATCAATAATTGTAATAATTGTTAATAGTAAATTAGCCAGTCTGCATCATGAGTACTTTTACTTCTGGTACTTTAATTGTGTTTTATGCAATTTTTTTGCAGGACTTTACTGTTAACAGTATATTTCTACAACGTGGACTACTTTTAGTAAAAGATCTGATGTCTTCCACAACTGGTGGTACAGGACCTACAGACTCCAGTATCAGTACCAGGCTGTGCTACCCCGTTCAGGTCTTACACGTGTTGCATTTATTTGGAATATCTGTCTCACTCAGAGCATGTGGGAGATCGTGTCCCGGGTCAGTATGTGACCTCAAAATGTGGGAATGATCCATTGGGTTTCTTAATTAGACAAATGTTGTTCTCTGGGGAGGGGGAGACCACCGTGAATATCCACATAACTCTAATTATATCAGGTCGAATTAACATTTATGTTGAAGCATTGCAGTTTGGGAAATTTCAGAGACAAATATTTGCAAGTCTGATTTTTTTTTCCTGGCAGCAGGGATCCAAGCGCCAAGCCAGCTGAATTCCCGTAAATGGAGGGAGACAGGGAGAGAGAGAGGGGAGAGACAGGGAGGGGAGGGGTGACCGTGCAGGGTGTTTAAACCACGTGGCCGCTCCGCATACCGGAAGTAAGCAAACGCTGGCCTCTGCCAAGATGTCTGCGCCCGATGAGGACACGTTTGCCGAGGAAGGAGGCGAGATGGAGGACATGGACGAAGCGGGCAGCGATGAGGATGAAGGAGTAGAGATGGAGGAGGAAGGAGCGGACGGAGTGGGGGAGAAGAAAGTGTACGTCCCCGGGATCGAGCCCCTGAAGCCCGGAGAGGAGCTGGAGATGGACCGGTCCGCGTACCGCATGTACCACGAGTGCCAAACAGGCAAGTTGAGGCAGCTGAAGTTAGCCATCCTGGTGTCTCTATAAAGCTGTTGTGATCGTGCAGGACACGCGGTATTAATTTAGCATTATTTTGTTGTTTGTGGTCAGGTGCTCCATGTCTGAGCTTCGACATCCTGAGAGATGGAGACGGAGACGGCAGGGAGCAGTTTCCTCTGTCCATGCTGCTCTGTGCGGGCACGCAGGCGGATACAGCTCAGAGCAACAGGTAGGCTAGCAACCTCCTGACAACATAAACTTCATCAATACTGCATGTGCAAGTTTTTTCTCATACTACGTAATTAAGTTAACTTAAAAGTAACATGGCTTTTAAGATTATAAATACAGTGTTTGTTTACCAAGAATGTGTCAATAATGGTCTCCAGACAACAGCAATAGAGTGTGTGTGTGTGTGTGTGTGTATATATAAAATCAAATAAATTATCACTTCTGTATTATTATAATTGCCAAGTTCAGAATAATAATAATAATTCAGAGCTTTCAGAAAATAAGGGGGCTTTTAGTAAGCATTCTGGCTGACTTTGTTTAGTCACTTTTCCAATGTAAACAAACAACATACTAACCTGTTCAGAGTTACTGTGTAGTGTGGACTTTGGGCACAGCTATGGTCTTTGGTGAACTCCCATAATTCCTAGCAAAGCGCTGCACACATTCACCTGGGCAGACCTCTATTAGCAAAATGTCCTGAAAACACCTGCGTGGGTGTACAAGGCCTTTACAAATTTAGCAAGTAGCAGTACCACACTTAATTACAAATGTCCTCTGTACAAAATAGTAAAAGGGCCTCTTCAATGTAGTGAAATAGAAGTATAAAGTAGCAGAATGTAAAAATACTACATCATTTCAGTTAAGAACAGCACTTGCTAGACCTTTTTATAATCAGTTATTATAGTTCCTAGATGGGTTTTGATGATTAGACACACAGTCAATTAGTAGTTAGTTTAATTAATTATTAATTAATTGGTTGTTAATTAGTCACTCAGCTTAAGGGCTTGGCTTGATTCCTCTGTCATGAGCTCTCTCATCTCTCTCAGACTGCTAAGTCTAACATCCTTGTATTTAAGAAAACATTAATTGGAAATTGTAATGAGACTTAATTACTGTTTTGTTAAAGGAGGATGAACTGAAAAGACCGACACGTTAAGCCCACTTGTTTAACAACCATATAGACAGTATAGCATCAACACTCAGTTTTCTTTTACCTAACCCTTTTTATTGTGATTTTTGGATATTAACAATACTAATAGCTAAAATATAGTTATGCATTATGTGTTTTCCTTTTTATTTGATTTTAAGTGCAGAACAAGTACGCCCAAACAATTATCACTGTTTTGGAAATGTAAGCACAGAGACCTAATTCACACTACAGTAGTACAGTTATTTTGGGGTTTTTTGCACTGTTTCAGTTTTGTTTTGACATCATCCACACAGCATCAAAAGAGCCAGGGATTTTCCTTCTTAAAAGTAAAAATGGTTTGCTTGTTTTCATACTAAAACTCAGCACTTAAATACAGATAACAGACGAGGTTAAAAACTTATTTTATTTATTTTAAGCATTTTTGCTATCTTCTTTGTACCACTCTGAAACAATGTGATGACATTCTGTCATGTTTAAATGCATCATTTTACTTGTTTGCAGACTTCTTGTCATACGCATGTATAACCTTCATGGAACAGAGAAAGAAAAAGAAGGGGAGGAAAGCAGCGATGAAGAAAGTGAGGAGGAGGAGGAGGATGAAGATAAGAAGCCACAGATGGAACTGGCCATGATGCCTCACTATGGAGGGATTAACAGAATCAGAGTATGTCATGCGTCATTTTCTAGGCAGACATGTATATGAATTAAGTCATTATGTTTCCTGTATAAGAAACGTAGCTTGTTTTAAGATTCCTCATTACTGATTTTGCTTCTTAATTTCCAGGTAACCCGTCGTGGAGAGCAGTCCTTGGCTGCTGTCTGGTCAGAGAAGGGGCAGGTAGAAATATTTGACCTCCATTCCCAATTGGAAGCCGTCCACAGTTCTGCTGCAATGGCAGCTTTCATCAAACAGCAGAAGGAAGCCACAGCTCTCTACAGTTTCTCGGGACACATGACTGAAGGCTTTGCAATTGATTGGTCACCTACAGTACCTGGTAAGTGTGGCCTTTACCTGCAATGCAATTTGCATACTACTCAGAACAGAACTTACGCAACATAAATTATAATTTTGTCTCATTATCTGTAGCTCCCTCTGTCACCTGAACATCTGAGCATTCTGTGTAAATTCCCATGCTACAACTTTATCATGCCAGAGACAACCAAATCGCTTACAGCTTACAAATGAAATGCTGTTGGGCTAGATCCAAAAAAATCCAAAAAAGTTACTTGGCCCGTGCCCCAACCTTCTACCAAATTTCATTGAAACCTGTTAATCTGCTAAACATGAAACTGACAAACAGGACCAAAAACATAACCTTCTTAACAGGTAACAAACATAGCTTAGAAAAAATGGTCTGCAATCTTGTAACTTGATATTTATTGAGGCAAGAATGTGCACGACCACAAAGAATGAAATTAGAAAACAAATGGGTCAATTCAGAGAAGATCCCTCATCAGGATGGCTGTTTGTGTAGATGTTAGAGTAGAACAGTAAAGAATTTGAAAAAAAAAAAAAAAAACAGAGCATTTGTGAACTACTAGAATTGGATTGGAATCAAATATTTTAACATTAAAGTTATCAGATTTCCTCTTAAATAAGTAGATCGGTCATATGTGTCTTAACCAAAAGCTGAAGTGGTTTATTTTTTAAATTATTTATTATCAGGGCGTCTCGTCAGCGGAGACTGCAAAAAGAACATCCATGTGTGGGAGCCACGAGAGGGAGGGACTTCATGGCAGATTGACCAACGACCTTTCAGCTCCCACAGCAAGTCTGTGGAGGATCTGCAGTGGTCGCCCACTGAAGCTACAGTGAGTTTGTAGGGAAGTAGTGACGTAGTGGGTCAGACTGAGGTCATGGTGCTCAGTGTTAAGCGCTGTATGCTCAGTGCAAGAGCATCCTCTGCTCAAACCCCACAAGGGCCGACGGGGAAAATACACGCATGCAAAGTATTAGACGAGCATATTGGCATTTTACATGCACGATCAGTGTCCTCACTTCCCTCCTGACTGCAGCGCTGGCCTCAGAGCTGGAGTAGCCGAGGTTAAATTTGCCCGCAGGGATTAATGATGTCAAACTGAGCTCACCAGTGCTTTCCAGGTGTTTGGGTGGAATAACAGGGTGTGTTGACAGACATGAATGATTGGAATGAATGAAACTATGCTGACTTTAATATGACCTGTTAACACTGTAGCTATGTGTGCTATCGCAGTGTTAGTATAAGATAATAAGTCACCAAACTAGTCAGTGGTATGATGTGAATCCTACAACCTGACGTTGGTTGTCACCTCTTTGCTTGTATGAGTGTATACTCTCAACAGGCTTGTGGCGCTACCTCACTGGTGTTGACTGTAATTTCTCATCATTAAGCACAAATTATTAACACGGAAAGCCCAACTCTCACACAGTCCCGAATGCTAATAAGACAGAGCAAAAATGATAACATCTTGTTTTTGTTTAGATTTGATCCACAGTTCAAATCTTAGAATCTGTGCTCTTTTGTTTGCCACAGGTTTTTGCATCTTGTTCGGTGGATCAGTCTATTCGTATCTGGGACATCCGTGCCCCGCCCAATTCAATGCTTTCAGCCAGTGAAGCTCACTCTTCTGATGTCAATGTGATCAGCTGGAACAGGAGCGAACCATTCATCCTGTCCGGAGGGGACGATGGGCTTCTGAAAGTATGGGACTTGCGACAGTTTAAGGTAAAAACCAAGAGGAAATTGTTTAATTTGAATATCTAAAGTCAGTAACTTTATTAGAAAGCAAGACACATCAGTTGACAAGTAAAAAGTTATTACTGTATGGCACAGAGTGAAGATCTTACTGTTTGACAAGGGTGTGTCATCACAGTAACCCCCCAAGAGTGCGGTATTTCATCATGAGATAATCACCTTTACAGGTTTGGCAGCCCCGCCTTAATAATATTTGCTCCATCATGTGCCTGTTATACAATAGTGTATTTTTTTTCCGCAGTCAACTTCCTGATACAGGAAACCATTTTAAATTTGCCTTTAAAACACAGCGCTTTAAAGAAAACTGACAATACATACTAGTAAGAGCACTAATAAATATTAGTAAGAGCTAATAGCACACATCACATCAATGGGGTAAATACCTAGGGAAATAAGTAAGAGTTGACAAAAAGTGCAATCAATACAAGATAATTGTAAGGGGATAGAAGAAGAAGAGCACAGACAGTGCATGTTAGAGCTGTTATGAGAGGAAGTGTTCTCGTCGGAGATGAGGTTTCAAGAGCTTCTTGAAGTTAGAGAGGGACGTCCCTGCACTGATGGCAACATATTCAATATTCTTAAACCCTTTCTATAAAAGTGCGTTTTAAGAATGGATTAAACAACAAAGGCCGGTCAACTTTTGTCACAAGCCAGGATCTAGGAATAACCAGCAGATCCACTAATCTAAACTATCTAAGGGAATGCCCCAGCACCTAGGGGGGTCAATAAATCTTTCATATAATTTGGAGCATGATCATTTAAGTGCTTGAAATCAATACAGAACATAGTGGGCAGCCAGTGTAAGCTGGCTAGAACAGGAATAATGTGTTCATATTTCTTGGTGCCTGTTAATTTATAAATCATTGTTCGTGTTAGGAGTGATACTTTTGTAGCCTGATACTGTGCGGGATGAATAGTCGTCATAACTAGGTGCTCTTGTTCCACCTGTACCTGTAGACCGGGCGTCCTGTGGCGAACTTCAAGCAGCACAGCGCTCCAGTCACGTCCGTGGAGTGGAGCCCTGTGGACTCTAGCGTGTTCGCTGCCTCGGGAGCGGACGACGTCATCAGCCAGTGGGATCTGTCTGTGGAGTCATGTGATGTGGGTGCCAGGGTGGAGGGGATGAAGGACTTACCCCCCCAACTACTGTTCCTACACCAGGGTCAGTCAGAGATCAAGGAAATCCACTGGCACCCACAGATACCTGGTGTGATGATCTCCACGGCTCTGTCGGGATTCAACGTGTTCAGGACAATATCTGTATAGTGTCTGTGTGCGTGTGAGGAAACGGATGATTTTGCATTTACATGAGTAGTATACATTCATGTGTATGTGTAATAAGCAGCAAACCCCAATATTTTTAATAATGTACATAACTCAGCTGTGTAGGTAATAATTCTTTTTTGACATTTATTGGCCAACATAGGCGCCATATGGTGAACTACATAGTCTGTATGTTTTACAGATGTGTGAACTATTTTAGGCATTCCCTATTGCATGCTTAAAATTAAATAAAACTATGGTTGTGTTTTCTGAAATTAATGTTTTCAAAGAGACCATGGTCTACTCTATTTATTGTTGTTTTTTTTTTGTTTTACTTATAATATAGAAAAGCACATACTTTATTACAGTGGTTATAAATTAGGGCCTAAGGATCTTCAGAGTCACACTGAAACTTTTTTTTTTTAATCCAGATTTGCACTGGAGTCTGTTCCGAAGAAATAAGTCATAACCACGGCTGGTGAATATTTTTAAATCCCAATAATTGTTTTATTGTTTCCGTATTAAACCACAGGCTAACACGTGTGTTTAAACCAGCATTTTCAACAGATGTCTCCCTCTTTTACAGCATTATGAAGTATTTCTCAAAAACAGGCGTAATACAAGCAGAAAACGCGTACAAAAATATACCACCGGTCCTGGTTTACAATTGAAATTTAAATCCTGTGATTGTCTTTGCATTTTAGATTTAGTCCAGCCCCATAGCCCAAAGAAAAGCTTTGGTAACTTGCTAAATAACTGCACTATGAAACCAGATGTGATTTGGTCTGAAGCAGAGAAACTGCGCTGTCAGACTTGGAATGTGACAAATTCACAGTAATTACACAAACACAGGATACATTTATTTTCTGACGCGTCTCTGGGAACCATTTGTAAAGCTTCAACATCAAGAGACAAGACATGGAGACTGTAATAAACATGCAATATGAAAAATAACTATTAAGACATTGGGTACAATAATGTAAGCATACAGCTCCCTTTAAGGCACTATAACATAAAGCTCAATAAAGCTTTATATGGCAAATATAAGAAAGTAAAAATAAACAGAGTGTCATTAGCCTGAATCAAATTTCCACTGAGCATCAGTTTTATAGCAAAGCTTCAAGGCAAATGAAATAAATCAAAGTGCTACAAACCTTTCACTGTAATATCCTACATGACACATTGGTTTTTCTCATCATAATGACACGTCTTTTGCAAATCTGTTACCCTTATAGCTAAAACATCAACTGTCTTTTCCAGTTGAGCAACATCGTCGAACTGTGAAGCTTTCACTGAGTCTTGAAAAATCCAGTTTGCATACGGTTTACGCCTCCCATTCAAATGATACTGAAATTATGAGTTTAGGAAAATACAGTATACTTGATTTACTTGACAGCAAAAATCTTTTTTCAAGGGGAAACCGTACTGATCCCCTATAGACCAATTTCATCATCAAACTCATCTTCAAATGTATAGCCCCTTCCTACTTCCTCCGCCCCCTCCTCTTCCTCCTCTTCTTCTGATTCAGTCTCTGATTGGCAGCTGTCGACCCTCCTCCTGTCCAATGAGGTGACTCCTTCATACTCGGAGCTGTGTGACGAGGATGGACTAGGTGGCAAATCTACCTTGTGATTGGTGAACTCCGTTTCACCTCCACCGACTATGCTCTCCCCCCTTTCACTCTCACCCCTCGTCGGACTACAACACGCCAGCTGATCCTCGTCCTGGAAGTCAATCCCTGGAGCCCCTTCCTCTTCAGACGCTTGGCGAATGATCTCCTCTCGTTTGTCACTGAATCGCACTTTTGGTCGGAGCCCCTTAGGCTTGATCCCATTCCCGTCTGGTATCCTGCTGTCTCCCGCCTGGTTTCCATCCAACCCAACCAAGTTCTTCCCATTCAGCTCGTTGTGCGTACTCACAGACACCTCCGTGGCCCCTTTCCCCTGCTTTGTGCCCACAGAGGATGTGCCACTTTTGGGACTGAACATATCCCCCTCATTGGAGTCCAGCTCTAAACCATCCATCACCCCTAGTACATCCCCCAGCATAGACGGGCCTAGATCCAGATCCAGGTCCAGATCCAGGGTGAATGAGGAGACTGACTCAGAGTGCTGAAGCTCATTGTTCTGTGGGCTCCCTGGAGCATCTGTATAAAGATCACTGTGGTTGAATGACACCTTAGGGTCAGCAGTTGGCGTGATCCCTGGACTCCCCAGGTCAGGGCTGGACAGGCTCTGGGTCGGGCTCGGGCTTGGGCCGAGAGTGGACAGGAAGGAGGTGTCCCCAAAGGCATCACCTCCCCTCCCAATGTGCATGGTGTGGCGAAAGTCACCCAGTGGCGCAGAGATCATGGTAGGGTCCAGCCGAGGGGCCCGGGTTGATTTGTGCAGCGGCATGACTGTAGACAGATTGGAAGGGAAGAAGAGGGAAAACAGGGAGAGGGGTCATTGTAATTTATATATGATAGCATGGACTGAATTACAGAAATACTCTGAACAAATAAGATAACCTAGTGCTGCCTAAAATTGTGCAGAAAGGGACATATGGAGCCCGAGACCAGCCTGCTGATAAGACAAGGCAGCGTCAACACTTCATCATGTTGTGCAACATTGTAGGAAACCAATGAGCACTTTGGCACTGGTGCTCTGTGAAGGCCATGCTGAGACTTGTACTTGAAGCACACTCATGCAATGCTAGCACATACTTCTCTTTACCCTCAGGGGTTTATGTGGACAAAAACAAGACTGTAACTTTCTCTACAAAAAACTGAATATATGACACCAAAGCCATTTAGCTGTGCTGCTTCCATGGGCTTTACATTGAGATTTCAGCATTTAATGCAACATTTGAGGTTAAATATTATTACTGTGGATGGAAGCCAATATCACCCCAATAATTTGATTATGTTTTACAAGCTAAACCACTTTATATTTTGTTAAACATCATCATACACTGCAAACCAGAGCACATTGGAGACATCATTATTTTTTTTGTGTGTGTGTGTGTGTGTGTGTGTGTGTGTGTGTGTGTGTGTGTGTGTGTGTGTGTGTGTGTGTGTGTGTGAGAGAGAGTTGGATTTTGGGAGGTGAGGGGGCTTATGGGCCTACCCCAACCCCCAGGACTTTCCAATTGTAATCAAAGTAGCCTAAATAGAACATTACATTAGTTAAATATATCATGTATAAATAAGAAGAGCACGCAAGAGCTACACTTACTGACAAAGCAGTGAGAGGAACGTTTGTAAAACTAATCAATTTGAGTGAGCGTTATCAAAACATTCACAAGTATGGAAAACTTACTTTAAAGAGTATATTCAGGTATTTGGTGGGCTCCCTCCGCAGTATCCAACTCTTTCATCTGTCTTTTTGCTTTCGCTTCCCTCTCGCCTTTTCCCTCGCTCTTTTTTCTCGCCGTCGGTTGTCTGTGTGAATTTTCTTTTCCTTTCCAAAGGGATGGGCGATGGGGTGAGGAAGTGACGCGACGGTTAATGGGGTGTGCTGGATCAAAGTAGCTGTGGACTTTACCAGACTTTGTTAAATATAAACGAGACTAACAGTCATCTCTGCACAGGCTTCTTATAAACAGAGTCGATTTTTTTAAAAATAAGGTTATGTTGGACTAATTTAATTTCCAATTAAATGTTCATGGTAACAAGGTAACCATGAACTAATTTAATTTCCAATTAAATTAGTGACTGGTAACATAAAGCGTTACTGTTTTATTGACCAACATGCTGGCAAAAGTGAGTTTAAAAATGCTGGAATCAACCTAAATTTTTCTATGTTTTAACTACCCCACCAAATAACATCCCCAAATTCATAGAAAAAAAAACAATGAACCTATAACCTCAGTGGTAGCCTCCCTGGGCTAAACTCAGGCTATGGTTATGTTTATTATGAAGGGTCTGGTTTGAAATTGGCTACAATTATGATGGAATGCAGTTAGTGAAGTTTAACCAGCATACAGTGCACCACTTAGCTGATGACACAATATTTTTGAAGGGTGTCAGTCTGGTTCATGATTCACTCACATTTGTTTAATTCATACAACCAGTAAGAAATCCTCTTTAAAAAGAAAAGCTGAATTTGGATCAACAATAGGAGTGGAGTCCAGCTTCCTCCCATGTGTTAAAGAAACAGAAGCATTACCAAACCCCAGGTATTCACACAATGGGGCTGGGTAGTAAGTCATTGTCTGCAAGGTTTTGTCACAAATACTCAACATATTTGTGTGATGATGTAGCCGACAAGACAACAATGGGAACAACTTACTCATTCAGCAGGCACATGATATCACTGGGCCGGAAATTACTCTAAATTGGCCTACAGTATTTTATTCATTTTAAAGCTGTGCATCCAATATAGTATAATATAACAACCAAAAAAACATATCTTATATATAAATAAGTGTATTAAGTAAGTGTATTTTAAGTATATTATAAGTATATTTTTGGTACCAAAGTGACCCCAATTATATTCTATATCTTTAAAAATACATTGCGTGCCCTGCCAGTCATTGCTGTTCAGCAAAATGCACATTTAATTAACTTTACAACAGTTGCAAATATCATTTGTATTCCATGTGGACTTCCAAAAAGCTTGAATGAGACTGACAGGAAATGACTCCCCTCTCTGTAACACACACTCTCTCTCTCTCTCTCTCTCTCTCTCTCACACACACACACACACACACACACACACACACACACACAAACAACACATCCTGCAGCTGTGTGTGCTTTGCTGGAAGGTAAGAAAAAATTTATACACCCTAATGAGCGAGCATGCCTATGAATTAAGAAATAACACAAAGTCGAAACATACATGTATCAATTGATTGAGTAAAATGACAGCTGCCCAGCCTCCCAAATATGGTCATAGTGCTTAAGGGTTTCCTTAAATAGTGTCATGTTGGCGACACATAGACTGACAACATGTGCTGATGTTGAGATTAATAATATTAGTTGGGGATTACACTGATAATTGGTGATAGATAGATATTATTGGTGATTAGAATTTAGTAAAGTTTTCTTTTTCCTTTTCAACTTGAGCAAAGGGAATAGCACATCGGATTACACATGTCCTGTGTTTGGTCTGTCAGGCAGTACAATCCCGCCCCTTCGTTATGATTGACATGATAGTATCTCAATAGGGCTCTGACGTAAACACAAAGGTAGGCATTTGATTGGTGGAGCCTGAGAGGACGTACTCTGGGCAACAAAACAGAAAAACCCACTTCAATTGGCCAGTTTACTTATCTGCCATTTTGTATATCCGCAGTCTGGTCCGAGTTGGTCGTCAGCGAAGAAGGAAGCGAATATGCTAATGTGCATATTTTTTAATTTAAAGCTTTACTCAAAATATATTAAAGTTTGACTTGTTATAGGTAGAGTTATTCACGGTATTCACAGTAACTCTTCTAGTAATCGGACATTTGATTTTCGTGTCAGACTTCATCTTGTTTACCTTTTGCTGTAACTGTTAGCAAGAGAGCTAACGACTTTAGCAGAGTTCTTTGCTAGCCAGCTAGCTTAGCTAGCGAACGAGCTAAGGCTAACTTGTGGCGAAATGGCGGCCAACACGACACAAGCAACCCCTACAACTAATTGGTATGTAGGGTCTCCTTTTCTAGCTACAAAAATATAATGTGATATAACGTAACATTATGCATTAAAATGTATGATAGAGATGGCTAGCTGTAATATGGAGTTAACGATAATTATGCTAGCTCAGCTCCGTGTTGACAAGTGTTAGTACAACTAGCTACATACAGGCCACTGGTTTGGTTAACAGGAAGCTGGTGTATTATCTCGCTGATTAACGTTAATCTTCCTTAAACTGTATTTAAGTCATATCTGTGTCGGCGATACGGATTGGTGCAGCAAACTGTAACGTTACTATTCAAAAGTTAACGCTGTACACACTTGACTCAACGGTTCACCTGTTAGCTTAACTGAAATGTCGGGACAGGTTTAGCATCCACAGGCTAATGTTAACATGGATATCTGCTTTGCTTTAGACTAAGATGATTAGCGGTTGGATGTTAGATAACTCAACTGCTAAGTAGGTAACGTTAGCAATGAACGAAGTGTAATCGATTTAAGTTGTTAAGTAAGTTAAATAGTTGACTGATGAGAGCAAACTTTAATTGTTTTGAAGTAAACCGTTAATATGATACCTTTTCTTTTAGGGCATGTTTAAGTTGGCATTGATAATCAGTGTGGTGTTAATCAGTCTAAATATTTATTGAGCTTGTATGTGTGCAGTTGATAAAGTTAAAGCATACTATTTCCAAAATCACCCTTGACTCAAGTTCTTGTGTTGTTGGCAGGTCCTATAGTGCTGCTGGTGATGGCCAAGTTCATGAAAACCCAGAATGGGAGAAAGCCAGACAGGCACTTGCCTCCATTAACAAGAGTCAAAGCCAGAGCACTGCTAAGACTACACAAGCCAACCGGACCACAGCAGAGGTGGACTGAATTTATTATTATTTGTGTGTCTTATCTCTTTTTACACCTGGTATTTAAATTGATCTCATGGAATCTAAAAATACGAATGTGGACACAGAACATCAAATAAATAAAAATCTGGTCATCTACATTTTAAGGTGGAATAAGAAGAAATAGAAAAATGTTCACATGCTATTGACATAATCAATGTGCTGCATAATTCCCAATTACCTGTCACAGCATTAGTAGATACCCACATTGCTGTGAAATGGAGGTGTTTGCATATGGATGTGTAACTTGGGGGAATCATTTAATAAGTGTTATTAATTTCACACATTTGTGTTATTTTATATTCTGGCAATATTGTCATTTCTGTCCCTGCTGGATGACTTCCTCCATGTTCTGGATTAAAATACCAAGGCTATTTGTGCATGTGTGTCATTTCAGGCCGGTCAGTTTCAGCCAGCAGTGACAGACTCTACTGCCATTCAGCAACAGCAGCAGCCACAACACCAGCAGCAGCAGCAGCAACAACAGCAGTACTATCCGTGGTACCAGCAAACTCAGCAACATTATCCTGGATACACATACCCCTATAACTATTACTACCCCATGGGTCCAGTAAGTACAGAAATTGATTTTTTTCTTATCAGTATGTTACATTTTGAAATGCGGGGCATGTACTGTATTCAACACTGTTGGCTACCCAGGCTTTTACATCTGCACCTCCCAAAATAACATCTGATGCCAAGAAATTGTGCGAAGATTCTATAATGAAATGCATGTTTCTCTGAATTTGCAGTATGGAGCTGCATATCCACCAAATCAGTATGGAGTACCTGCAGGAGGCTCTTACCCAGGAACTCCAACCTCTAATGGACAGGTATATAACAAGAACTTAACAAGCAAAATATTTAACCTCTGTAGTGTAACCCTTAATTATGTCACAGGAATAATCATGGTTCTGTCACTGATCTTTTTGGTTTTAAAAAGCTAGAACTATGAGCACCTGGCAAATTAATACCTGTTTTTACCTGCTGAGTTTATTCCCCAGGGATTTCTGTACCTTCTGGGACTATTTTATTTTATTATTTATCTTCTGAAAGGTTTGATTTAGTTTTTCCTAAAATAAATTTTGTCGTCCTCTTCACAGCCTCCTCCAGTGCCTGGGATGGAAGACCAGTCCCCCAACTACCCTTCTCAACCACAACCTCCTCCCCCTTCTACTCCTCAGCCACCCCAGAGCCCAACTACTTCAGAGAAACCCCCTCCTCCTCCACCCCCCCCTATTCCTCCCTCACCCAACTCCCAGTACCCCGCTCATCCATCACAAAATTCTTACAGTGCCACTAACTCCATGCAATACCCACCTGGCGACCCAAACCAAATGCAAGTTTACAATCATTCTCAGGGGCGGCCTAACTATGGACAGGGCTTCCAGGCCCAGAATACTTATCAGCCCTCTCAGAATACATCCCAGCAGCAACAGCAGTCAGGCCAGTATGTACCAGGACTCGGCAGAGGAGACAACAAAAACAAAAACCAAAAACAAGGACAGCAACTGTGGCACCGCATGAAACGTAAGATTTACTCTTTTGTGAGGTAGCATTTAACGTTTTCTCAACTGAATTACTAAAGAAAGTTTGATCTAGCTCTGTTTTTTCTCTGTAGCTTACACATGCTCTCTCTTCTACATTTGAGTACACAAATTACATGCTTGTTCCAGTATAGCTGGAACTAAATAACTAAAACTTTAAAACTATATTACACTATTAATGTCAGTAAGTTTAGGACTAAGATTGTGGCCAGAACATTTAAATCTGGGTTTTATGAGTGTTTGGTGTGGAAATGGTGTTACTTATGTAATCAATATGCAACCTATATGTATTCATTTTAATCAAATAAAACATATAACCTATGATCCAAAGTAAGTATAGTCATGCACAAAGAATGTAAAGGGGTAGAAAGCCATCTTGCCTGGTACATTCCAGAAAGTATGTGTCAATAGGATTGTTATTACAAGAGAGACAGAGAGCATCTTCATACTAGGAACACCCTTACACAGAAAGGTAGAAGTACAGGCAGGTGTCTCACTTAGCAGCAGTTGTAATGACATACGATCCATGTTTAAATTATACCAATCGTGCCCTGCGTCTGATGTTTGACCAATCAGAAACATCCCATCCCAAAATGTTGTTCTGTTTTCTTTTTCTTGTTCTTACAGAGGCACCTGGGACAGCTTCTGTGAAGTTCAATATTCACAAGAGGCCCTATCAGGTTCAGAGCAATCAGACTTTTCCTCCAGGCGAGCAGCCCTCAGGTCTGAATCCAACTCCTTCCTCCCCAGCTAGTACCAGTGGTGCACCCGGAGGTGCTCAGACACGGTAAGAACGGGATCTGTCTCCACTGATTCTGTCGTCTTTGTTGTCTTTTTTTTTTCTCTTGATCTGTGAATAATATGTTGACTTAAAATACTTTGTTTCCAGACCTCAGGACTGGCCACAAGCCATGAAGGAATACGTGCAGCGCTGTTTCACAGCCTGTGAGACGGAGGAAGACAAAGATCGTACAGAGAAAGTGCTAAAGGAAGTTCTGCAGGACAGGTTAAAGGATGGCTCTGCTTACACCATTGATTGGACTCGTGAGCCATTGCCAGAGTGAGTTTAATAGTAGTTTAGTTCCGTGTGTGTGTGTGTGTGTGTGTGTGTGTGTGTGTGTGTAGACAACACACACACACGTCATTTAAGCTTTGAAATGTCTTCATTCCATGACACTTGAGCATTGCAGATGAAACAAATATCAATTTACAATATTGTGGCGTTTGAGTTGAGAGGTGAATTCTAGGTTTGTTTTTAATAAGTTCTACTGCAAACAAACTGGATTAATGGATTTCTTTCCTCTGAATAGCTGTGGACTCATGTGACTTGTTGAAAGCATTGCTGCAGGGTGAACACGCATTGACACTTGGGCCTTCGTTGTTTTTTTTTTTGTTTTTTGTTTTTTTTTTAGACTAAAGGTCAAGCAGTCTCGTTGGGAATCTGTTCCATCCCAGAGGTCATCAGATGGCTCAGTGAGCCGTGGTGGAAGTACAGCGGCTGCAGCTTCAAGAGGCAGGGGTGCTGGACACAGATTGGGCCACTACAGGAATATATTTTCTCAAAGGAGTCCCTCTTCTAGTTCCTCCAATTCCTCCTCCCGCTCCCCATCCCCCTCCCACGGCCGACACAGGGACCGCAGCAACCAAAGGCACAGACGCAGGTTAGACACCATTTCCAATCCTTTCCTGTGGTTAGTGTGGACTTCCTGTAAATGTCCCCTTTTATACGTGTCTCTGTGCTCCCAGTGATTCTGGCTCCCAGTCAGACAGCAGCATCTCCAGTGACCTCCGACCTCAGCTGTCACGACGAAGTCAGAGAGGCGCACGTGGTCGTGGTAATGACAGGGATAGAGGACGTGGAGGTGGAGAGAGGGGACGGGGAAGAGGAAAAGCCAACAGAGGAAGGCGGTAAATTAATAGATGTTATTACAAAAATGACATTGAACTGTCTAATCGGGTCCCTACCCTCATTGACCTCTGAAGGGAAAATGTTTTTCTTTTACGACACCATGACACTGCTATAGCTTGTGAATAACCTTTAACTTACACTCCCAGGAACATGGAGGATTCCAATGCTACTGTTGGAAAGAAGAGGAAAGGCGGCAACGCTGGTCTGGATTTCCATGACCCCAACAGAGAAGCCAAAAAGCAGAGCAGAGCTGCTCGTTTCCACAAGCAGCTCCGCTCAGAGCCCCTGGTTCTCTCCATCAATAGTCTGGATTTACCCGATGGATCACAGGAGGGCATCAGCTGGGAGGACTGCCCCATTGTGGGAACATGCCAGGACATTACTAAGTCCTACCTGAGGCTCACCTGCGCTCCGGACGCCTCTACTGTGCGCCCTGTGCAAGTAATTCATACTCTTCTATTCATTAGTTGTATTCTTGCTGTAGTTTTGAAGTCCTGATTAGGGCTGAACAATTTGGGGGGGGGGGAATCTAATAGCTTTTTTTCTGCCAGATACTGCGATTACGATTCAATTTGCAATTTTTTGTTTGTTTTAAGTTCAGCTAAAGTTCAACATTCACTGCCAGTCAATTTCTGACGGAATTCTCGTCAAGCAACTCAGAGCAGATGAACCGGGCAGGAAGTCAGACACAGAATGGCATAGAGAATCCGGTCAATTTTCAAATAAAACGCCCTGTGCAGACTCCCGATCGTAGATAAACAATAAACACAGTTAAAAATCAAGGACAACTGAACAAATCATCAAAATCTGAACAAGTTAGGCAGGCAAAACGCTCTTATTCTGAAATGCTTTATGTGGGAAAGGTTAGGGTTACAGAGAGCTGTTTTTCGTAGTTGAAGCACAAAATGACAAATTAACAACACATTAATGTTAGGCTAAATGCTCCGCTGCTGAAACACTTCATTGTGAGCTGACGCCAGACAAAACCGCAGCACAGCCGCTGCCTGTGTCTGTTTAGGTGATGCCATTATCCCACGTTTTTGTTTAGTTTTGTTTGTTGTTGTAAAATATACATGCTCTGTGCCCACTCTGATTGGTGAGTAGGACCATAACAGGAGGTGTATGGCGCTTGTGATTGGTTAGCAGAATTAATTTGTAACTCCATGACTGTTTCAAACAGGTCAGTTGCGCTGTACGAAACTTCGATTATTTTCTCTTTATTACTATCGAAGCGTTGAAGCTCAAAAAATGACATTCGGGCCAGCCCTAATAAATGGCCTACATTTTAATCGCCGTTTTCACGATTAGCTAATCGCATTCTTTCAATCGCAGTTTCAATTTGAAAACAATAAATCGTTCAGCCCTAGTCCTGATGATGACAGTTGAATATTTATCTCTCCTTCTTCATCACAGAATATCCAGATCCAGACTTAGATCTATTTCTGAAATTGTTTTTACCCAGGTCCTGAGAAAATCTCTGCAGGCTGTGAAAGCCCACTGGCAAACCCACCAGGACTATGTCTATGCTTGTGAACAGATGAAGTCCATACGACAGGACCTCACGGTTCGTTATCTTCATAAATGTTTCATTTGCTCTTCTTTATAACAATGTTAACTTCTGTCTGGGTTTGTGTTTGCTTCTGTTTTTTAAAATGTGTTTATTTATCCAGGTCCAAGGAGTTCGTACTGAATTCACAGTGGAAGTGTACGAGTGTCATGCTCGCATTGCTCTGGAAAAGGTGAGTCTGTTGTCCTTTTGTAAGTGTTGCACTAGCTAAAAGTGATCTCTGTGCATTATTTTAATACTAGCTGAATGTTTCTTGTCTTTAGGGAGACCATGAAGAGTTCAACCAGTGCCAGACCCAACTAAAGGCCCTGTATAAGGACAATCCCTCGGACAACATAGGAGAGTTCACAGCATATAGATTGCTGTATTACATCTTCACTAAAAACTCTGGAGGTTTGCTCACATTGTTTTGAGTCACTATTACACATCACATATGCGTTCTTACCCTCTCCTTTGGCATTTTAACTGTGGCCATATATCTTTCCCTCCAGATCTGACCACTGAGTTGGTATATTTGACCCCGGCGTTGCGGGCAGATGTGTGTGTGGCTCATGCTCTTGCACTCCGTGCTGCCTGGGCGTTAGGAAACTTTCGCCGTTTCTTTAAGCTGTACCTGGAAGCCCCGCGCATGGCTTCATACCTTATTGACAAGTTTGTAGAGAGGGAAAGAAAGATTGCTCTTCGGGCCATATTCAAAACGTAAGTCATGTTCCAGAAAGATGTATTTTGAAAATTTTAGCTACTTATGTGCTGATCCCTGTTTCTCTCTCTGTCCTCTGTCCGCAGGTTCAGGCCTGACTTACCGGTGCAGTATGTGCAGTCCACTCTGGGTTTCCCTTGTTTAGACTCCTGTATGGCCTTTCTTACTGGGCTAGGTGTCACCTTTATCCCCTCTGACCCCCAAAAGATAGACTGCAAAACCAGCACAGCCTCTTTGGCTGCCTCCTGAGAGGGTGGGGAGATAGCAGCATGAAGGGAGACAATAGGGGACCATCATGGAGCCTAACATATACAATGCACTGCACTTCAAACACCTCAGCCAGCTCAAATACAGTAGTTGGCAGACTACCACTATATATAGAAAGATACCTGCTAGAATAATCGACTGAAAGATTCAGATTTCAGAAGGCAGATGTGATTTTGAACTGTTCAAATACAAGGAGCCTGCACATACTGTCACTCAAATATTGTAGGTTAGGCTAATGCCCAAGGTATCTCACTACATTTCTAATGCCAGAAAAGTGGGTGAACAGTTTAGATTTGGGATTATTATGTAATCTCAGCACTTAAAGGCCACAAAGTCTCAGAACCAGATCAGGGAGGCCCTCATGGTTCCTGTTCCTTTACCGCCATCAGATGTCAAAGCTAACAGTGTTGTCATGTTTTTTCCTTCCTCAAGTAAACAGCTCCAAGACCTGAGGTTTCAAGCCTTGTCAACCAAAAGGGAAATACAAACAGCAAGTTCTTCAAGTCATTCATCCAGCTGTCTCCCGTTTGAAGTCAAGCTTACAGAATCGGGTCAACGTTACACTTTCCTCGTAGAGACTGTGAGACAACGAGGTGAGAAGATGCCAGCAGTTTGTCTGAAAGAAGAGTTGGTGGTTTGTATGCCCTGCCCTGCACCAGGTTATCGTCAAGGTATCTACAGTTGGCTGTTCGTCCTGTTCCTTGTCCCCAATCATATGACCCGTGAAAGCAATGGACTGATGTCAGAAAGTCTTGTTCCTGATTTAATTAAGTAGTATTCACTCGCTGGGCGCAGTCATGAAATGGTCGGCCAGCATTGGGGGGTTGCAATCTGATGAGCATTGACTTTGTGTATGATAAAGGAGATAGAGGAAAGTGTTCTTCATCAAGGTGATCTCTTCACTCCTACATACCCTCGAAGCTGAGCTCCATCCCCAGATCCAGAGGCAGAGAGGGAATCTGCTTCCATCATCAGGTAGAAGTCTTGCCAGCACGTGGAATCCGGCCTGATCAAAACAGCGCAGCGATGAAGCCCATCTTTCTTCCACGGTGGTTAACCTCCCCAGATGTTCAAATGAAAGGGGCATCTATGCTGCCATGTCCGTGACAACTGAAGGGGAATTCTGCGTTGTGGAGCATCAGTGGTTTGTATGCTACATCTGGCTCTGGTGTTTGCAAGGCTGGTAAGCGAAAGGGACTTCTCTGGAAGGAGGTGGATGACGGCACAACAGAGATGTTGCCTCACATTTCTTCTGTGTGAAATGTTTTCTGTGTTGTGTTTTGTGGACAGCAGTATTGTCTCGACAAAAGGATAAAGAATTATGGAGCTACAGAGAAGATTTTTCTGAAAGTTTGCAGCTTGTTATTGGATAGATTAAGTATCAAAGCAAATTTGACAATATTCTAAAATACCAAAAATAAGTCAGACCTTTTACTGCATAGATGCACACTGCTGTCTAAATGTCACATGGTAAAGTATTTAAATCAAAACAAGTTTTAAACTGATGTAGACCGTAAATGAATTAAGTAGGAGATGCAGGTAGCGTGAACAGTCGTGTTTTATGTCAATTCTTCCAGTAGTTATGAAAAGTTTCCAAAATAAAATCTGCATTTGTAGCCTCCCTTAATAAGAAAACAGAAGCTTCTCTAAATGGCAGTGGAGTTAGTTCTCCCTGATAAGATTTTGGTCCCTTTATCCTCAGGAGGTTTGTGCTTTTCTGGACCTAAAAGAATAATAGAGGGTGGTGGTGGTGCACACTGTCTTGCATGATGATTGGGGGGGGAAATGTGTCACGATACTTAATAGTGATTAGACGGCTCAGAATTGTACCCCCTAACCAACATAACCCTTAATGTTCCACCATATGCAATAATTTGGCTTTTTATATAGTGTTATTGTGCTGAAATCGAAAACACAGGTCGACATTGTTCCTCATAAATGGAGGGATTGTTTTTTTTTTTGTTTTTTTTTAACAGCTTTAATTATCACTGTAGAAATATTGCGCCTGAGGTATGTGGTGTAACTGACCAGAACACGAGTGGATGCAGGCTTTCTGTACAATCTACATATTTACTTGTCTTCAGAATATGTCTGTAAATACTGTATAATATTGCTGCTGTGTTTTTGTTTGTTTTTTCGATTAGTGCATAGTGTAGGTTTTTTGTTCACACGTGGGTAAGTGTGAATTTAATTTTTATTTTTATTTTTTTCCCCCTCCTCCTGTGTTTTGCGAAATTCTTTGACTCTGTGAATATGTAACCCTAACTGCAGACAGGTCTGGATTGCTTTGTGTGCTGTGTTGTCACCACCACAGTGGTTGTCGTGGTAGAGTTAATTGCCATTTTCCAGTGCTAGTTTCTAAAAACATTAGCACAGGCTCTTGAATCAAATTTTGCCGAGATGTCATGCTCATTTTCCAGTGAAATGACAAATTTGGTCGTGAAAAGGATCCCTTAACTCGAAGAACACGTGTCACTTGCCTGTTTTGTAGCAATCTTGTGTTGGCAGATAGTTCCATGCAGAGCTGGTATATAATCAGTGGTAAATGGACCACCTTTGACAAACGCACGAAATGTTAACATCTTCCACAAAAGGAAAAATTTGCATCAGGTTAACAAAACTCCCTCGTAAACCTGGATCGTCACTTTGTTTCTCCAAACTGTTCTTTGTTGACCATTATTTCAGAAAACCTTTTGTAAAGACAATAATCTCAGTATGTTTTCTTTCTTTCCCCTTTCATTTACCTGACCCCCCCTCCCCCTCCGTCCTCTTTGCCATTCCCTCCCCTCGCTTCCTAAACCTTTCTCTCACACACCACCAGACTTCTCATTCTTCAGCTCGTAGCACTGCTGCGTTGCAGGAGCACACGGAGTGAAAAGTGGGTGAACCACCTCCAGACGCCAGCCGGAGAGAGTGAATTGTGAGCAATCCAAGTCTTGGTTTGACCCACTGAAGTTGAAGCCATACAGCTGATACAATACACGGGAGCCTCACATAATGACGTGGAAAATGTTCATTTGCTGCTAATCCAAATATTTAAAATGGCTTTCTGTGCAACATGATACCTGTTTAGTTTTGAAAATGTTGTTCGACGATTGACAAAGTCAACATGTACTGTTTTCTGTTTGTCCAGATGCATTTACAATTTTATTAATTTTTTTTTAATAATACACCAACGGTTTGCTGTTTAAAATTTGTCATTCAGGTTTTTTTTCTTTCATCCTATTTATTTATAGTAAGGAATAATTTGGCTTGTATTTGCTTGCTTGACGGACCCTGTTGGAGTCAGTTACAGTAGAGTAATTTTGAGAGTTTGAGCCCTCATCTAAAAATGTGTCTGGGCATACAGAACATGTCCTCAAAATTCACCTACATTTAGTAACAATTTTCTTTTATTAAGTATGCAGTCTTCTTCAGGCAAAGTTTCTTTGACAAGTGCTGGTGCGTGCTTTGGTTTCTTATGTGATGAGCTTGATTCATAGCTGCTGGTTTGTGTAAATGTAAAAAAAAAAAAGTTTTACACATAGTTAAAGGGTGTACATCTGATGTCTCAAGTTTTCAGCATTGAACCGCACAAAACGTTTTTTTTGTTTTTTTTAAGTAGTAAATTCACCCCAGACAACTAACAATACACATTTTCATTTTGGATGCTTTTCCTCTGATGCTTGAGTCATGTTCTTGGTAATTTTTTTTTCTCCCATGTTACTGTTTACTTCCCATCAGTCCGTGTAATGCCTTCCTTGATATTTGACACTGGAACAACTCCCACGTCCCTCACTTCAGCTGTGTTCATTTCCTGCTGTTTCCTTTTTAACTCTTCATTTGAATTTGTCTGTTCTCACTTTCTCTCCCTGCATGCTTTCCTCTCCCATCTCCTCAAACTCTCTAATCAGCATTGTTTTCTCTTCTCATTCTTATATTTTTCCTTTTTCTGTTGAGTATGTTTGTGACCGTGTGCCACTAGTCACTCTCACTAGTAAGTATTTTATTGCGTCTGGAGTGCTTTAATAGTTTATGTTGCAGCTCACTAACAACTGAAGCTGAAAGTTTATCTGCAATGCTTCCCCTATCTCCATTCCTCTACAGATCTGACATGACAAACTGCCATTTTGTAAATATTGTGTACATATTTTGAAAAATCAAATAAAAATGAAGTATAAAGGGCATCCAGTATTCATATATTCCTGTATTAAATTGAGAGCTTACAGGCAGACTTGATTAATAAATTTAGAGAGAAATGGATAAAACAAGAGCACAAGCATTTGAGCAGTTAAAAATAATCTGTCACAGATCTGAGGAGTCAGATTTTGTACAGAGTTTATTGTAAAATATAAATATTGAGTGAGAGGCACCTGTGACACTAAGATTAGATACGGATATGATTGAATACTTCACATTGAGAATTTTCCTTCCAAATTTTAATTTACATTTATTTCAGCCAGCACATTTGAGGTATGAGATGTAATCAAAATGAATTAAGAAGTTGGAAAAGAAGAGTTTCATTATAGGCAGAAACATTTGGAAAAGTTTAAACTAAAGGCGAAACAAATACAGCAGTAAAAGATGTGAAACGATATGCTATTAGAAAGAAGGAAAGAACAGCAAAGGATTGAGCTTGTGAAGTATAAACGGAAAATTAAGTAAATGGGCAACTAAAATGGAGAAGTTTTCAAGGTTGAAAGCTTTATATACATCTAAAGAAAAAAATCAAACTAAGATTTCTGCATAAACCACTAATAAAAGCTTTGTTATGAAATTGAGCCTGGTTGTGAAATCAAACATTTTGAAAAGCAAAGAGCAATAGAACAACTACTGATGAAAGGGAAATGAGCAAAAGTAGAGATCAGAATTATACATTAACAGGTAAAGAGCAAAAAGTTAATTTAATAAGATAATAAAGCTAGACCTACACACTATACAGGAGCAGCAGTGTGAAGAGAAAGTTACAAGAAAGATTGCGGTCAATTAGAGAGAAAATATTAGTTTTAGAAAGTATTCGATCAGTGCAACTAAAAAAAAAATAATGAAACCAGTGAATTAATAAGTTTAGAAAGTGCAGAAAACAGAATAGTAGACAGACTAAGGCTAAAATTTCCTGTACATGTATATACATGTTTTGTATAGTGGTGCAGAGGAGGACAGAAGCAAGAAGGATTTAAAAAAAAGCTATACTAGAGGGGGAAAGAAAGTGAGGTGACAGGGGAGTATGCATTGAAATGAGAAAAAAATAAGCACAAGTATGAAAAGGTAAACACAAGCAAGAAATAGAAGGAAAGAAGCTGTTTCAGTTTCTGTATTCTGCCTATGGGAATGAGCCAGACATTTGATGTGATAGGACGAAGAGTCATTCTGGCATCACAACTAAAAGGTTACTTTTACATACTAGTGAAAGCCTGGTTATATGTGCCCAACAATGTGTTACTGTATATGTGATGTATCCCTAGATTATCTTCATTGAGCCCAATTCAAGGAACACAGGTTATGGTAAAACGCTCTGCAAAAGACCAGGACATCATCTGTGTTTGTAAACAGTTTTATCATTAAAGGTGAGTAAAAAAACAACATATATCTCAAGTCTACAGCTGTCGAATTCATCTCAAGTGCACAGTTTGAGAATTTGTTAAAATAAGCTTCTTTTTTTTTTCATGAAATGAAGCCTGGCTATGAAATTAGAGAAATATTTTGAATAAATATACTATAAAGAGCAGAACAACTGCTGATGAAAGGGAAAGGAGCATAAGTAGAGATTATATAAATAAACTCAGCAGACAGAGAGAGAGAGAGAGAGAGAGAGAGGGAGAGAGAGAGAGATCTCAGCATTAACAGGTAAAGAGCAAAAAGCTAATTGAATAAGATACTAAAGCTAGACCTACATGCTACACAGGAGCAGCAGTGCGAAAATGAGAAGAGCATTGAAAAGAGAAAGTTATTTTTAAAAAGTTACGGTCGATTAGAAAGAAAATATTATAACTATACCTACTACTATTAAAGAAATCATGAAACCAGTGAATTAAGTTTAGAAAGTGCACACAGTATAGTAGACAGACGGAGGCTTAATTTCATGTACATTCTACACATATGTACGTGCACGTGGTACAGAGGACAGAAAGATAAAGGGTTTAAAAAATCAATACTAGCAGGGTAAAGAAAGTAAGGCAACGAGGCAGTATGCATTGAAATGAGTAAATAAGTAAGTAGGAAACGGTAAATGCAAGCAAAGATGAAGAATGAGCTTGTCATCGCAACTAAAACTTAACTTAAATATCAACTTAAGGCTTCTTTAGCAACAGAGCTGCATAGAAACAACAATTTGGTTGCTTGGAAAATGTTACGAATCAATTAAGGACAGAAGAGAAGAGAGAGAAAACAATTTTATTTAGAGGTAAACATCAAACACAGCAGAAAAGAGTGGAACAGAAACAAAAGACAAGGCCGTGAAGAAATTATCAATACAAGTCAAGAAGTCATTCAATAGTTCTGAGTGAAGAAGGAGAGAGAAAATACAGGAAAAGATGAAAAAAGGCAACCTAAGAAAATGCTAGAAGATTCTGCTGATTGAGGCCTTTATTCCTCAGTTTGTGTGAGTAAAGCACAGCAAAAGACCGCTTCTTACTGCTACTACCAGCTCTGAATGTGTATAACTGTGTGAGTGTAAAATAGGGGGGTATGTAGCAGCTACGAAAAATAAATCTTCCCTAGAGAAATTACAGAACGCACTGGATAAGGCATCAAGCTCGTCAGGTGGTGAGCTACAGAGCCACAGAAACATGTTAGTAGATTTATGGATGGAAAAGTGGAAAGAAAAGAAGGCTCTGCAGAACCAAAGATACAGGAAGCGATACAGAGTTAATAATGACAGCTGTATTAAAAGCTACATGTGTGAGAGGTAGATTGTTAGAAAGGCAAAAAAACAAAATAAACAAATCATATGCCAACTATGGAGACAAACATTAGTTCTGTTTGAAATAATGATACCAGTGTCACAGATGTCTCTCAGTCGACTGGGTAACTAAACTAAATGTTGTTGGTGCATGACCTCACACGCATATGCTCACACACGCACGCACGCACGCACACACACACACGCACATCAAAACATTGTACAAAATGTTCTTTTTTTTTTGTAGTTTGACCCGTGAAACTTATTACTCACAAAAAGTAATTCTCACAGTATTTTCCACCTGCTCTAGTGTGAGCCATCTACCAACATCAGCACTCTTTAAATTCAGAAAACAAAAATCCCTTAAAGGTTTTTAAGCAACTATATATTACATAACATCCTCGTCCAGGTACTCAGTACTCATCGGTAGAATGGGCAGTAAATGGGTCCTACAGTATTTACAACTTCAGTCTGTTTAGTCTCTTGAGGAGAGGCTGTGATGAAGACAGGAGGAAAAACCAGTTCCAAATTTAAGGATCTCATAATCTGTCCTGCAGCATCCACGGATCGGCCAATCCCCAGAATTCCAGAGAGACGCCCCCCTCCCACTCCTAAGCCAGGGCAGCTCAGTACGGGGTGAAGCGGTTATATCCTCCTCTGTACAAACTGGCCTGTTGACAGAAGCAGTGCAGCAGGTGTGACCAGGGGCTGTTGTTAACTGCACATGTAACAAGATAGCTTTCAACAGAGCGCGTGTGTGTTTTGACTCACCATTGTACCAACTCCATATGTCGTTGTTGGTCCAACCGAGTGGTGATAGGGATCTGCAGCTGTCGTATAAACCCGTCCGTATCTGTTCAACAACGTCAGAAGCAGATGTGAATGTCATCTGCAGTAGCCAAGACTTCAGACAAGCTGAGGTCACGAGTCCTATGACCCCCTGTGCAACCCCAACCTCCTAATATACCTTCTTTATTCATTAATTTAGCTGATCAATCATATTTTGTTTGTAAGTTCTCCCTTAATTATAGCTTTAAAAGTTGCCAAAACCTTTTATTTTTTATTATGCCTAAAATAGTGAAAGTGAAATCTGAATTAAGTTTTTAAAAAACTGTCATGTGTAGTTTGTGTGTAATCATAGACTGAAAGCCACTTAACAAGTCCGTAAAACCACCAAACAGAAACAATACCAAGGACATGACCTCAGTGGCTTGGACTGCTTATTTACTGTTACTATCTTTGATTGGATGTCAATTAAACATTTAAATTTCTTTTCTACTTTTACCAACTGATTGGAGGTTAAAGTATAAATCTTAGTATGTATTTTTATACACATTTAATCTGATAATCTTTTACTACCTTTTGATGGTTTTCAGGGATCCACGAAGCATATTGTATGCAGTCACGGTAAAGATGTGTTTGTAAATATTGCAAGTGAAATGTTTGCTTGTTTGAGGAAATGACAATCCTTTAGGCACAAGCCAGTATCTTTTCTGAGAAAACAGTTTCTTTACAACAGTTCACGAAATGGTGTGTACCAGTTTTATAAGTTTAAGCAACAAAGATGTGAATTAAAAAACATGTGCATTATACACAGAAATTTAATTCCACCAAATCACTTGTGAGACATCTGTGTTTGCAGGTGAAAGTGAGTTTTGAAATGTGAAACAAATATCACATTATGCTCAGTGAAAATGTGAAAGAATGTATCAGGAACCTGAAATTTGATTTATGAAGCAGATACTGATATTTGAGAGTTCAGCAAATCAGACACAATTGAAAAATAATCTTGTCAGGCTGTCTGGTGTGTAATCGAGACATATTTTGGAATTTCTGGCCGATTTGACCGAAAGACTTTCCATCCCTTGAAATAAAAGCTGATTTTCTGAAAACCAGGAACGTCTAACGTCTATGTGTGGTGTTTGTCTGCTTACCCATCACTGTAGGTTGCTGTGGCAGCAGACGCTGATTGAGCCACTCTGTAAGCTGTAGGATAGCCACCCTGCACAGGAAAAACATGGTTATAGCTACAATTATAGCTATAGCTCTTTAAAACATCTTCAAGGAGGAAATGTGCGAGAAGTGTGCAGAGACTCACATAAACTTCTGCTCCATACAGTCCATCCTGATATACAACCCTGAAAAACGTGAGGAAAAACAATATTAAAGTGTTTATTAGTGAATGAAATGAATGTAGACCAGGCACTGGTACATGGACACAGAGTCTTACCCGGGGTAGGCGGGCATGGCAGCAGGCGTGGCTGCAGCAGAGCGAATCGTGTTGTAGACGGTTCGGCCTCGACCACGCAACGCAGCAGAGCCCCGGTAGGCCAAGGTGGGAGTTGCTACGGGGTACGGGAAACTGGCAACTAAAGAAACAGAGAGGGAGAGAAACAACAATTGGTAGGAAAAGTAAAACCGTACAATCCTGGTGGTCTTATAACAAAAATATATCACTGTTACAGAGAAGGACTTACCTGTATAGAGTTCAGGTGCGTACATCGCCCCCATGACAGGATTGATCTTCCACCCGGAAGCTACGCACAAACCAAATGAGAGTACATTTGTCTTCCATAAACAAAAGCCTGACAGTGAAATGTGCAAAGATTAAAGAGGTGTGTCTTACTTGAAATTTCACCGTTCACAAGAGGCGTCTGGGGCTTCTTGGTGACCACTCTCGCAGTGGCGTTATTAACCTGGGGAACAGTGGCAACGATGAAGGATAAAAATGCAGAATGTGAATGTGGAAACCTACAAACAGTGACAGATTCTCCCTCACCTCGATCTTTCTCCCTTCCACAATTGTCCCATTGAGCTTTTCTCTTGCCCGGTCAGCCTCGGCTGCACTCTCGAAGGTGACAAACCCGAAGCCCTGTGAGTTCACATGGCCATTTTGTTTGTTTATGTTCTGTTATTGCTCATTAAAATATTTTTCAAGTCTGATAATATTTCTGTGGTGCTCACCTTGGACCCCCTCTCATTGAAGATAATTTCGACATCAAGGATCTTGCCAAATTGCTGAAAATGGCAGCGTAGGTATTTTATGTAAATATAACAGATTTATTATTTATTTATAAACAGTTTAATTTAGTTTACCAATCTGGACAACAGTTGTATATATGCATTGTCATACCCCGAACATCTGGCGGAGGTCTGGGTCTCTGAAGCGGAACGGGATGTTGGAGACGTGGAGGCGTTTCGGTTGGGCCTTACCTGACCCTTCCTCATCACTCCCACTTCCTGCTCCGCCCCCTGATGCCACAGACACGCTCAAAGACTGGGGGTCAGAGGTCACAGGGGCCAAAACATCCTCCTGACAGTGAGAAAGTTTGAAAACAGGAGGTGGAGAGGAGGAAGCAAGCACGTGGATAGAAGAAGAATGGACGTGAAAGAACAAACAAAAAACAGAGAGGTGGAAAACAGAGACGGAAAAAGAACGAGTATGAATGAGATGAGAGTAGGTGTGAAGAAAAATCGGGGAGAGGGCATCAATAGAAAAGCAAAGAAAGAAAGGGGGGAAAAAATCATAAAGTCAATTCAGAAAGCAAATTAAGCAACTTCTTTCAGAGAATTCTGTTTGTGCTGAAATTCAGTTGCGTAAGCATCACATGGCATTAGGCAAAGATCATTTTCATAAAGTCAGGTGATTCAAACCAAAGAGCATTCAGCAACCAGTGATCCCTCTCAGGCAAATGTGAGGAGGCATGAAAAGGGCTCCGTTTTAGTGAGGCGTCTTTGAATACATGCCTGTCAGAGAGTATAAAGACTGAAGCACTGTACAATAACAATAAAGATTATATATCTGACACTAAATCACTTAAATAAAGATTGAGCTCCCCTGAAAAACAAGAAAGACTTCTACTTATGCCAACTTGCCTTTAAATTTAACTAATTAAAATTGCCCCATGCAGAAAAATTCAAAGAATAATGTGCCAAAACCAAAACATTCACTATCCCACAATGCACCACGATGCTAGTATGTGCACCTGTGTGTGCGTGTTGGTCAACTAGCATCATCAACCATTGCAAAAAAAAGAAAAAAAAAAGAAATTTAAAATATATACTTTTAAGACAAATGAATGAGTCCAAACAAGAAAGTGAGAGTGAAAAGGTCTGCAAGAAAGAAAAAAAAATGCTGAGCTTCAGCAGTGAGAGCAAGAGAAAGAGCAGAGTGCATTGGACAGAAAAAGAAACTTTAAAAAGCAAAAGAAAATATACTGAAAAAGTTTACATATGTGAAAAAATTGCAGTCCTTTATGCAGAAGTGACTTGAGTATTAGCTTTCTAGTACCAAGAGGCAGATAGTGGAAAAGGCCTCAGTGCAGCAGTGAAGAGTAAAATTAAACCAAAGTAAACAAGGCAAAGAAGGTGCGCAAAAAGTTTGAAAAGGAAGAGGGGGATGGGGGGTGGGAGTCAAAGGGGGCAGAGTTTAAAACTGAAACGTTCCACAAGGGTCAGTCTGGGGTCACGGTGCTGCTTTTCTGCCAAGGGTTAAAGGTCATTTGTCAAGGGAACAATTAATAAGTTGTGGATAGACAGAAAAAAGTCACATTCACACACGGGAGTGTTTTACACACATAAATGCACACAGGATTACACTACGCTGGCTTGCCATTGCTAGCTACTGTAGACAGCAGACTATCACATCCACCCATACACACACCACAGACAGGCTACAGTGGAGGGGAGTGGGAGACAGGGAGAGAGGGTTCAGTTGGGTGGTGGTGTCATGTCACGATGCAGAACTGTGTTTCTGGACCTGAGCGATATTTCAGAAGGGGGAAAAGGGGTCATCTGGTCAGCCTCCCCCTTTTGACCCCCTCCCTCCATGGCGACGTCTCAACTTTCCCCACGAAAATCAGCACGGACCCAAGTATGTCAGGGGCTCTAGTAATAAAATATATAGATGGGGCCACAAAACACCATTTATGAGAGGAGGAAGAGAGATGTGCTGCAGCAGGACACAGAGCTGACCTGCCACACAGATCAGACTAAAAACACCTCTGTCCTTATCAAAGCGGATGTTTTCATGCCTGAAGGAGATTTGATTAGTGTGTGTCTTATCTTTACTGCACTGCAAAGAGTAGAAACATTAACTTCTGTCTACACAGAGCCATAAAAACCTTATTATCTTCATAAAAGCCCAAATCTGCCAATATTTCAACCTGTTTCCAAATGATGAAGGATTTTCCAGGAATTGCTAACAGCTCTGTGAGGTACTTAGCACAGTGGTGCTTTATGAGCTAAACGTGTTGTCAGTATGCTAACATGCACACAATGACAATGCTAACATGCTGATGATTAGCAAGTATAATGTGTACCATATTCACAATGTTAACACTAGCACACTAACACGGTGAAACTGAGTTTATCGTGTTAGCATGCTAACATTTGCTAATTAGCACTAAACAGAAAGTACAGTAGAGACTGACGGGAATGCCATTAGTTTTGCAGGCATTTGGTCATAAACTGAAGTGTTTGCTGACCTGGAATTTCGACCTGATGAGTGTGCTAGGGGAAAAGTCAGAGGATTACCAAAGTCATTAGGATTTAACCCTCTAGAGACATTCATTTTTATATTGATATTTCACTCAAAACCAAAAATGTGAACCTCTCCTGAGGACCATGAATATCCCTACAAACTTTCATTGCAATTCATGGATTTAGTCGGACCAACAAGCAGACCAACATTCCCTAAAGGGATAAAGGGATTATTTATTGGAACATGTGGATTTTTATTGGAAACAGGTTGAAATAACTGTACTGCATGGGGCAGATGTCTTCACTTAATTTAAGAAAATAAGACTTTAAGGACACAGTTACAGACTAAATGGCATTAAAAGAAACAAAAAACAAACATTCTTGAATTAACATACAACTGATTTCTATTATATTTCAATTTACTTTTTCACTTAAGCAAGAAGTCACAAGTAAATCCTTTTCTATACCCTCTATCAGAAATCATTTCGATTCCTGGATTGGATGAGCCACAGAAACAGAACATACAAAGTGTATGTTGTACATCCTCTATGCACTTAACTGTCTTAAACCTAAACTGTCAGTATCAATACAAGATTTCACAGCTACAATCGTAAAAGGTGACCTGCTTTATAGTCAGATAAATAAGACACAGGGGATAAGAAGTGGGGATTTATTTTCAACAACAAATTCCCACTCAGCTGTCCCTCTCCCCACCTACGGTGAGCGGCATTCCCGTACATGGACACAACAGTGGAAGTGGAGCTCTAAATATAGAGGGAAACTCTATCTGGCCATATTCCTCTGATAGGACATATGGATGTACTACCTGAAGCAGCAGGGCTTCTTGACACATTAACGTACTGCAGATCATATTTTATTGGGGCATGAACTTCTTGCCATGATGTGCATTCCTTTCGCAAACTGTTCTTACCGTGTTACTGGATGTCAGAGCCTCGGCCCCGTCGAGCTGAGGGCCCTGATAGACTCTGAGTTGTGGATGTTCGGCGTACTCTGAGCCACCATGTGCAGAGCTAAAATCAAGAGGTGGCAGTCTGCCCGCAGATGTTGGCGGACCTTGACCTGGTGGGGGGTAGGAGGGAGGAGGGGCGTAGACCTGAGGCAGGGTGGGGTCGCCACTGCCTGGGCCAGCCTCCTGCGTGGGGCCGCCCTGAGGAAAAGAGAGAGGGAAGGAGGAATTAGCCACAGACAAGATATCAGATGTCAGAGGTGTAAAGAGGTGTGAAAGTATTTACCATGTTGTTACTTTTTGAGCTCTTCTGCTTTCACAACAGTGAATTGTTATGGGTCTTTCCAAAGTGAAAGAAACAACATGTATAACATGCCACAGACTGACAGCACCATATCAGTGTCAGAAACAGAGGTTGTAACTTTATTACGCAAATTTAATTCATACAAGGTTGCCGGGCCAGAGGGCCTTGTAGGGATGGCTTAGCTGTTCAAATTGGTGCTGTGTTTGACAGACTATTCCAGCTGCTCCTCAACCCTAGCTCAGTCCCAGTTACTTAGAAAACATCTACGATCATCCCTGTTGCAAAGAACTCTCACCCCCCATTCTTAGTAAATGCGTGGAAAAGGTTATATGCAAACAGCTCACAGCCTCACTGAGCGACCAAAGAGGATGCAAGCCTGACAATGCTTAATGCTGTATCACAACATCTAGATAAGGCTGGGGCATTTGCACAAGTTTGAAACATGGACTTTTTGTCAGCTTTTAATACAGCCCACCCAAATACACTTATTGTCTTTAATCTGCAGCCTCACATGTGCAATAACAACTGCCTTACTTTAATGAAGTACACAGATGATATGGCTCTGGTAGCCCGCCTGACTAATGCTCAGTCTCTGAACACGTATGTGGACTATGTTGCAGAACTGACTAAGTAGTTAAATAGGAGCCATCTTAAACTCAGCGTTAATAAGACCATCATGCCCCACCCACTGTCCAAGCCACTGTGGATTAATGAGTACCCAGTTTCAAATATCATAGCACTGTAGTAGAGCAGACCCTCTCTTACCGTCAGGGCAGAGGTTCAAAGTTCCCTGTGCGCGGAAGTGACGTTTTAAAGAAATCCTGGTTATTCCCATTGCCATTGTGCAGCTTAACAACAGCTGAGGAGGAACACGGACGTAATGGGCTGAGCCAGCATATAGTACTCTATATTTAAATTTTATTAATTATTAAGTCATTTTAATAAATACATTGTTTAACTCCTACTTCTAGTAGATATAGTACATAATTTTACTATGTGCAATTTTACCACATCTATTGTGTTGTCTATTTATGTGCACTTATATGCTGCTCTCTTTGTATGCCATGTGTCAGTGAAAGACAAATATCCATTATTGCTTGCCTTAAGTAATCTACATAACTTAATGTACATTTACTAAAATGCTACGCTTGAGTACAATTTTGAGGTACATGCCCATACTTTACTTGAGTATTTTCATTTTCTACTAGGCCTAATTTATACTTCTTCTCCACTACAGTTTAGAGGGACACAATTTAGTTTTCACTCCACTACATTTGGCAACTTCAGTTACTCTGCAGATTTAGATTAATTTTACAAAATATAATAGACAAATATATAAACAGATAGCAGTATATAAAGTAATTAAAATTCGCTCCACCTTTACCAGCTGCAACATTAAAGTGATGAACATAAAATGCAGTGTTCATCACTTTAATGTTGCAGCTGGTAAAGCTGGAGCGAATTTTAATTACTTTATATACTGCTATCTGTTTGTATATTGCTTTACTTAAGTAAAATTTTGAATTAATGACTTTTACTTGTAACAGAGTATTTCTACATTGTGGTAGTAAATGCCAAATAATGCTATGTTTTAAAACTAACTTTTTTTGGTATTAGACAGTCAGACTAAAGAACCCCATCTCTGGGAAATGTAACAGGTGTTTTTTTTAAACTATTTCCAGACATTTTATCAACTAAATCAAGAAAAGTTAATTGAAAACATAATAGATAGAAATATAGATAGAAATAAGTGTTAGTTTGTTTTGAGTGACTGAAAACCATGACTTAGACACATTAAAAGTCTGGATCCTTGCAGCCTCTTTTAATCCAAATCACCATAAAAACCACCAAATTTGAACTCCTTGAAGTAAGAAACAAATATAATGTTATAATGTTAGCACGCATAAAGACAGGCCTGAACTGCACAGAAACAGAGATGAACAATCATCCTATACAGTCTTGATACAAGTGAATAATCCAGTTGGGAGCTAAAAGCATTGTCTTACCCCTTTACTCCATTCCTCGAGCTCTGCTGCATTGTCCAACAACTGCAGCATGTTTTAATGCCAGCTCACCGCCCGCCTCCCGCACCATAAGTTCTACTCATTGACCAATCACATCAAATGATTGCCAGAGCAAAAGGACCAGGAGGCCACACCAGCTGTGATCATCTGTAACTGTCAATCCCCCCCCCCCCCCACACACACACACACACATACACACTCACACACACTGCCTTGACTTTACACACTCGTGAACACACACACTCCAGCCCAGACTGCAGATAGAGCTCATAAATAGATGAGGTATTTATGAATGTAAATGCTTCTACAGTTGCAAGACAGTACATGATGCTAAAGGTCGACTCTAAGAATAGGCCAACGTGGTTTTATTACTTTTAGAGGGTAATTTTCTTCAAACAAAATATGCCAACCTACGTCTACTTATGCTATGTGGGCTTTGCTTGGTTGCCTTTCAAATATCTCAGTGCTTTTACCTTTAAATTTATTTCATCTTCATATTCTGAGGGACATCTGCTAGATAACCAGTATACATATTTAAGAATGATAAACAGTGCTTTGTTGGCAGGAAAGGGTGGAACTATTATACAGATAATCACATCATAAAAGACATGGTAAGTACATTTACTCTAGTGCTGTATTCAAGCACAAATCGGAATTACTAGTACTTTATTAATTTCTAATCTTACTTATCTTTATGCTAAGATAAGCTAACTGGCTACAGCTTCATAATAAACAGACAGATGTGAAAGTCGAATCAATGTTTTCATCTTGTCGGCATATTTCCTAAAATTCAAAATTCAGGATCAAACGATTCCTTTAATTGAGCTTGCTTCCATACCAGCACTAATATTTTAACTTAATCAAAAGGATTACAGGTTCTTCCGTCTCCTGTATCCTAACGGAGTGTTAAACTTATGTGTTGCTTTGCAAGCGAAATGCCTCGTGTTTGTCAGCCAGCTTTAGGATTTGAAAGGATCTCATATAATTAAAAACAATCTCCACTGTCATTTCAAAACCTCTCAGATATCCCTCTATCAGCTGCTGCACTGAAGAGGTGTGAAAAATGAGAGACATGTCGATGCAGATAGTACAATAAAGAGGGAATTGGAGAAAGCACGGTTGAAGAAACATTGATTGTAGGTCAAATACATGAGCCAAGATCTCAAACTGCATGAGCTAAAGTTTCTAGCTGGCAGCATTAAAGTACATCAGACCCCTATTTTGTTTTCTTTTGTGAATATCAGTTTTTACCATCAAACTGAGTATTAATAGTGCCACGCTGAACAGATTACTGAAATTTATCATTCCTCATTCTGTCAATGTGTAAATTATTGGTTCTCACACGGACAGGGTTTATAATCCACCAGCATCGGTAATGCACCCAACTAGTGCGTTTTGAGAACTTTGTACGTTTGTAGAACAAGCACTGAAAATGGAAGAAAGCAATGACAATGATTAAACTGCAGCTATGGATTTACAATATTTGATACAAATGTTTCTGTCTAACTGAATGTTTTTGTTTTGTCATGTAATGTACAGTATGTAAACAAAACCAAGAGCCTATAGCATTGCCAATGGCTCTGAGGCTAAATGCACCTGCATGGCTAAATGACAATGTTGAAATGTTGATGTTAAGTGGGTATTTCAGCTTCCCATGTTCACCATCTTGTTTTCATGTGCTAGCATTTGGTCATGAAAACCAAAGTATTGAAATTAAAACGCTGACCTGATTATGGCGCTAGATGAAAAGTCAGTACATCGCCAAAGTTATTTCATCTTGAGTGGACATGAACAAGTGTACCAGATGTTGATGCCAATCCATACAGTACGTGATGGAACTTGGAAATCTAGAGGAAAAGTCGGGGGATCACTTAAGTCAGTAGTATTCATCCTCTGGAAACCATGGATGTTTGAACAAAATTTCACAGCAATCCATCCAATATTTGTTGAGATATTTAGGTAAGTCTGGACCAAAGTGGTGTACCAACCGACTACATGGCATTGCCGCCCCTTTAACCACGACGCTAGCATGGCTACAAAGTGTTTACGTTGTTATGCAAGATATACAGGAAATGTAATGAATTTAAATGGAAACATTTTCGTAGATGGGCCTACAGTACTATCAAGTTTATTGTTGTCCGTCCTCATTCTGGAAAGTACAGTGTAATGAGGAGTTCTCCGAGGCTGTGACTCTTCATCACCCCGCAGTGCAGTCATTCATGGCAGCGTTAGCTATAATATCATGCTGGAACATTTTTCCAAAGATGTCAGCGCTAACTTGTGCCTGTATTGTTATCTCAAAAAAACAACCAATGTGTCTTCCTTCACCCACCACACAGATAAAAAAGTGACAGATGATTGAAGATAACGCAATCTGTTAAGATATCACTACCAGTCGTCTTCTCTTGCTTTGTATTCCCACAGAGTGGAACTACCAGCCACCGTGCCTGATTCAGTATCACAGTGTCAGCAGGCGTACAGACACTTAGTCCCCCCTCCTTGCAGGCTTTTTTAAAAATTTCCATTTGTTCCATCTTTCTCTCGTCTCCCTCCTCAGCTGTCAGCTTGTGTTCAGAGGTCAACGGCTCTGAGCCAGGTGTCTGCTGGGACAGCTGCCAAAGGATTTACACACAGATGACACTTGTGCAGATGTGGCCTTTTAGTACTGGCCAAGTTACAAATGTTAGCAAACATGTATTAAATTAAACAAAATATTCCCTTTTCCACTACCCGTTCTCTGAATCCTGTTTTTTCTCATATTCAGGTTCCTTTACAAATATCTTAAAAATATGTTTTTGGCTTTTATTAGTAGCTGATGATGAAGAGAAACAGTAAAGATGGGAGACACAGAAGGCAAAGACAGACATGTGACAAAGGTCCCTGACTTGATTTCAAACATGCACAGATGCTTTGCTTAAATCATACCGACATTTCTGGGGGAAACTACTTGAGCATTGCTCAGTCCTTGGAAATATAACATTTTAAAGTAGTAAAAACTTGTGCCAACACCTTTCAGAGAAATATAACATTCCTCAGTCCTTGAAAGTCTTCTTTTGGTCTCTGCCACCTCCAAATGGCTCTCTACACCAGTTGTTTCAAAGTACTCATCTAAATTTTCTTAAATAAAACAAAAGTGAATATTGTGCTCGAACAGCTAAAACACTCAATATCTAAATGCACAACAGGCAGGTTTCACACCTATTCTAAGCTCAGTTGGCGGCAGAAAACAAGATAGGTGACAGAATCTCCTCCAGTGATTATCTGCTCAGGAGAGGAGGGCTAAAAATACAGCTGGTGTGAAGTGCAGAGACAAGGTGGAGAGACACCAGATGCATTGTGGCATTAATGGTATGTCAGGGACACTTAAAGTCTATTGGCCTGCAGCCTGCCATCACTGAGACCAGTGGACTAAAGATAACCCCAAATGTGTCCTTACTATTAAATAAATAATATCTTTTGCAATCAGAGTACTTCACCCAGCTACAAGGCTTCTTTGATTGGGCATTCACTATTAAGCAATACATCACTAACCTAAATTAGATTATAAGATGCATCTCATTAAATCAAGGAAATAAAGGTCCCTTGGTTTCTGGGGAATTATATTTTTTCTTCCTCTCCAAGAACATGTTTTTCTGACGGTTTATTGTCTACACTGGCATTCATTTCTAAACTTAAAATAAAAACTCATTTAGAGCTGAAATAATTAGTTGAAATGATTGTTTCAGTAATTTTTTAAGCAAATATGTTACAAATCCACTGGTCTCAGCTTCTGAAATGTTACTATTCGCCAAGTTCATAAATCCTTTAATCCTCTATGATAGAAAAATACTTAGTTTGGGTCAGATAAAACAAGACATTTTAATAAGTCAATTGAGTGATGGCCATTTTATCTCCCAACAGAAACACTGAGAAGATAATCCGTGAGATTAATCTGCAGTGAAAATAATTGTTAGTTATAGCCCTAAACTCCTTCAACTGTGGATCCAATTTTTATTATTATGACACATCCAGTCTCTTATTATCTACCCCTGAATCCTGTGTCACCTTAAATAACGACTCAAAAGCTCCCAGCTGCCTGACAGGCTGCACATTTGATGACGCCGGCTTTTGAAGACAAACATTTCTGTGCAGTAACTGAGGAGTTCACAGAGCAAATTAAGGAGAGTTTACCTGAACTATGCTGGGATAGCATGTGGTTGTCTGTGGGTAGACAGGGAGTCCATAAGGCTGGAGAATCACAGTGGGTGAGGAGAGCATAGCCCAAAAACCACGCACAAGGAGACAGGGATTGGTGGAAGATGGGAGGAAAAGGAGAGCAGGGGAAAAGGAAGGGTTGATATGGACGCAGGTGAGCAGGCAATCAGGCTGGGGGGAAAAAGAAGAAAAAATCTCAACAGGAGAAAACAGAAAATCCAAGAGGGCAAGAGGAGAGAAGGTTAAGAGTCTATTTAACCTCGCAGATGAGTCAAAGAAGAAAACACAAAGAAAGTCCACAAAACAACTGACGCCTTGTCCGGAAAAGACAGGATATAGAGCAGTGAAAGAGAAAGCCAGTGAGCTTCTGTGTCCATCAGTTGATCATGCAGCTTGACAGACAGAAACACATGCTCAGGGTCCCATTTCATAGTTATATAAATAGTCACCCATGTCCTTCTCTCTGAGTTTACCACCTCACCACCCCTCACTCTTACATACTTAATCATGCAAGATTTCTCACTACTTGTTACACACTTGTACAATAACAGCCAGTTCAACAGGGGTTTAATAAGAGAAACCCCTGAACCCAAAGCAGGCCATTTGACTCCTCATGTACGTTACGTTAGTTAGCCTAAAGTTATATGCTCCGCCATTTAGAATAACAGTTTAAAGTATGTTATAATTTTCCAGGTATTATTTAATATTAAATATACACACATATCTACAGGCAAGTATAAACACACACACACACACACACGCACGCACGCACGTTTGACGCTAGTACCTTCAGTGTATTCAGCTGTTTTCTGTTTGACCAACAGAGTGCGACAAGACCATTATTCCCACTTCCGTTCGGGCGCACAGTGGCATTATGGGATATGTAGTGCATGCTTCGACAGTATAAGTAAATGGGAAGTTCCTTTCTCGTCCTCTTTACTACGCGAGCCTGAGCGAGACAGGTACTGTTCGTAGCCTCATGCTACATCATGACACAAACAGACAGCTTTTAAGCCTTTTTGATGCACATACGTTCATAGGTAGAGAAAGGAAACGTAGTTTATGTACGAATATTGCTTTTAAATACCCACCGCATCATTTGCTTTGGAGTGAAAAGCTGATTCGGCTAAGCTAACGCTAACTCGTAACCTGTTACAACGTGGTGCGGTGTAGCTGCGGCCTAGTCATATGGCTGAGAAGTCACCGGTTTCTGACGCACGTTTAACGTTACAGGATATATTATAGTTACAGTCGTATTTAATCAGTATTATTAGTATATCAGTATTTTCTAGCATAACACTTTCGTAAATTGATTTTTCCACACATCGCCGTTTCTCTTAATATTCAGTACAACTGTTTCAGATGGGAGGTTTAACGGCAACTCTACCAGAAATGTAAATTGCATTCCTGTGATATTGTGTATTCAAATCCATTGTGCATTTGTACGAGTTTGTAAGATGGAAGAAGTTGAGAAACTGGAATGCTTGCAGAATTAGTTACATATCCAGATAAGAACATTTGTTTACCAGTGCGTGTATATACTCTAGTCTTGTAAAATTAATTTGGCTGCAATTTCAAGCTGACCTCTGATCCAGTTTAAGTCGATTTAAAGGATGTCTGTTTTTGATTGGAGAGCTTGGATTGTGGTGTGTGTGTGTGGTTTGCTGTAACCGTATCAATATTGGTGTAATGGCTGTTCTTTAAAGCTTGCTATGAATATTTATCAGTTTATATTACAATAATTAACTCTAATTTACTTACACTGACTAACCTCATGTCTGATGTCATGATGATGCAGGCACTTCTAAGCCGCCATGCCCGTTGCCAGGAGTTGGGTTTGTCGCAAGACATATGTCACCCCGCGTCGTCCCTTCGAGAAGTCCCGTCTCGACCAGGAGTTGAAACTCATTGGTATGCTGTGATTTTATGATCAAGTATGCAATAAATGAGTCTACTTTTAAAACTGTATTACGTTATACCCTCTGTTACCCTCCTTGGTCTAGACAGCAAAGAACTTAACTGTCTTACTACTTTTTAAGGCGAGTATGGCCTGAGGAACAAGCGTGAGGTGTGGAGGGTGAAGTTCACCCTGGCCAAGATTCGCAAAGCTGCCAGAGAGCTGCTCACACTCGATGAGAAGGACCCCAAGCGTCTGTTTGAAGGTATACGGTATACAAAATTTAAAATGCGGGCGTCAGTGTATTGGCCGATGATTAAATTATCAACTTGTCAGACTTCTCTCTGGTGTCACGAATTCCTCGTCAATGAGGCCAATGTTACTCTACTCAAATTGCCATATGCGCACTGTATATGCTGGTATGTTTGGAATTGCAAATGACACCTGTCTGGTTTTCCAGGTAATGCTTTGCTCAGACGTCTGGTGAGAATTGGTGTGCTGGACGAGGGTAAGATGAAGCTGGATTACATTCTGGGTCTGAAGGTTGAAGACTTCTTGGAGAGGAGGCTGCAGACGCAGGTCTTCAAGCTCGGACTCGCCAAGAGCATCCACCATGCCCGTGTCCTTATCCGCCAGAGGCACATTCGGTAAGCTCCAACACTCCTGGGGAACAAACCCCAAATAAAGGGTCACAAGTCTTCTGAGGGACTCATCAGACTCTCTTAATGCTTCCCCTTCCATCAGAAGACCATCAACTTGTAACGCTCTCGGCTGAGATCAGTTAAACATTTCAGCAAGGTCACTTCGGTATCAAAACCGTATACCTTGTCAGTAGACATTGCCCAGAGCCAATCCTGCCGCAGAGGGCTTGGACTGTGCCATTGAGGTGTTATGCTGTCAGGTAAGGTTACAGGATTGCACCTCGGGCAATTGAAGTGTTCAACACTTCATGTGTTGTCTCAAATACTAAGGCTGATGATTTAAGATTCATGTGCTCAGATTTTCTGTGGTGTCACGAATTCCTCGTCAATGAAGCCTGCAGTAAATTTATACCGTTAGCCCTTCTCCCAAGTTTACGATTAATACAGTTGGATAAAATATTTTGGCACTATCATCCAGTTACATTTCTCGCTTTTTAACAATTTAAAGCAAAGTATAAAATGGACTATTTGGCTTTCAAATCTCCACTATTTGTCTTGGCAGTGTGCGCAAGCAGGTGGTGAACATCCCCTCCTTTGTGGTTCGCCTGGACAGCCAGAAGCATATTGACTTCTCCCTGAGGTCTCCATATGGTGGTGGACGCCCAGGCCGTGTCAAGAGAAAGAATGCCAAGAAGGGCCAGGGTGGAGCTGGAGGAGCTGACGACGAGGAGGAGGATTAAGAAGGATGTCGTCCAGGGAGTGTGTTGTGATACTTCCTGTTCTGTCAGATTTCAATAAATGTTTGGTCTAACCAGAGAAACTGAGTATGTTTTTGTCCTTACAATATTTGCTCTTGTGAATTCTATATGGTTACAAGTTGTACTGGTTTATATTGTAGCATAATCATGGCCATATGAGAAGTCGTATTGTATCGTAAGGGGGGAAGTATTTCACTTTCAAATGAAATGGCAGATGCTAGTAAGTGGGATGGCTATGAATGTCCTCTGTGTTTTCCTTGGAAGTAAAAATGGTATAGTCCACACCCCTGTTGGAAAGGTTCCCGTCCAACGCTACTAGGTGACGTCACCTTTAATGAACTAGGAAGCCCGTATAATCCTACCCTGACCAATCGTACTCTTGCGTATACCTAACCAACGAGTACTAGCCAATCAGAGGCAGAGAAGGGCGGGTCATGCCTTTGCCAACATAGGAAGAATACATTGTTAGCCGTGGACGCGGTGTGAATGGATAGTTGGTGTGCAGGTTCTGCTAGAGACCGCTGTAATAAACCGTGGTGACTGAACACGTAAGAAATGTAAGTTAATCGAAAGCTTTCGCAACTCACGCTTGCTAATGTACCGGTCGGTCACTGCGGTAGCTAACGTTACTAAGCTAACGATCAGTTTGGACAATGCTAACGTTTGCACAACTGTCTTTACGTTAACTCTAACGCAACGTTAACAAACTGATACAGTAACTAAAGCCATCACTACAATTAAATTAAATGGTTTAGCCTACACATCAGTCTGAGCGGTCTTTTCATCTATTATTTATTAAACTTAGACATAATGCTTGTCAGTTTATGATTGTTAGCTAACGTTGCCGCTTAAACTGTCATCTGGAGGTAACGTTAGTTTATTAAGGTAAAGGACTTTTTGTTCGCGCATTTAAATTAGAGATGAGCTGATTATTTTTGAGCCTCCAGTGAGTTAAACGATGGTCATTTATACCGTATTATTCCTTACACTAAATACAAATTACACCAGCTTCTTCCTATAGTTTATATAGTTATTCCAAAGCAGGAAGTCCACAGGTGTGAACTATTGGCATATATATGTTGTGTCTTGCCTTTCATCTTCCTTATGCACGCTTTTATTCGAGATAAATGTTACAAGGTGAGCACTCTTGCATAGTTGCCTCATTTGGAAAAGATGTTTGCTTCACACGGAGGAGATATTGTGAAATACATCCTGGGCACGCCTGGGCAAACTTAAAACAATTAAAAACGAAAAGGAATGAGTGTATTTTAATATTGAAGAGTAACTGCTTTCAAATAAATTACTAAGATGTAGCTCCACCAATGTCAAAATGGTGAGAACAATAGGGCAAATTCATGATATGGAAAAATAACAGAGTTAAGAGGTAACATTTCTTTGTTATTAAACATGTAAATCCCTCAGACCTTAGTGGTTTAATTAGACTTAGTCACATTGTAGGTGCACCTATACCAAAATCTCACTCTTTATATGTAATGTTTCTGCAAAAGTATAACCTTGGCTTTGCAGTATTATGGGCTCTAGCACTAACAACATCCCGCTATAGGATTCATCTGAATAAAAAATAAATGCTGGGTGTTGGAATGAATGGATAATGTGTTTAGAGCTGATCTGTTTCTGTGCCAGCAGAGCGATGTCTCCTGATGAGCTGGTGTACTTGGGAGTTCTCGTTGCCTCCATCCCTGTTGGATTCCTCTTCCGTTACCTCAGTGAGTATTGTGGTCAGGTTAGACATCTTTTTCTCCTTTCTTCTTTTCTTTTTTTCTCTTTTTCTTTTCTTTTTTCTTACATATCATTTCATATCTCGCCTCATGTTTCATAATCTCTAATCTAATATATCTTATCTCTCATCTAACATAATTTCACATGTTTTACTTATCATCTTACATCTTACATCTAATCTTAAATGTTATTTAAGAAACAAGAGATGGAATCTAACTAACATCTCCTATATTATCTCATATTTCATGTAAATCATTTCAGATTTTTCATATCATTTCTTATATCATAATTTTCATATTTGGAAATCTTGAATTTAGGGAGTCTTTAGTGGGAGAATTTAGTGGACTTTGCAGGTGAGTCCTGGGTAACCATTTGCGCTAAGGACATATGTACAAGGAATTGCACCCAGTGAAGCCTTTAAAGATATGGAATGTCTGGTAATCTGATTAACAAGCTAAACTGAAATAAGAACTCTCTTTATATTTGGCCTCTAAAAAGGCATAGGCTTAACAGTTTGCAATGCAATTTTTGCACTGTGACACAAAATCCAGAATTTATATTTGTTCACATACAAAATACCAAACACTAAACATTTTAACATGATTTACCCAAGGAGTAGGGCTGCTCTTCATCTACAGCGTCAATCCTCCTCAAGATGCTCATGATCATACATATACTGAAGTGTGTCGAATATGACATTGGACTGTCTCTTTATAGGGAAGCACTCCTGTTATTTGAAGGGATGAAGAAAGTGGAAATCTGCTCAGCAGTCTCTGCTCCATAGCCTGCTATTAAGGATTTGTGATGTTTGTTTTGGTGTTTGGGAAGGTCATGGGTGATAGTGAAAGATGACTTTAAAATCATCTTTTCTTTTGTTCAGATTACTGGATTTTGCGCACCTTATCTTAAGCCTGTCTATATGCTTCACAGCCTCTGTCTTGTCTTTTGCGACTGCAGTTTGTCAAGATCTTTGATTTGATTTTTTACTTTTTGCCACACAAAACAGTTCTGCAGTTTTGCTTTATGTTGTACATGTAATGTTGGCTCTGACTGTCGTTTGTGAGCCTCCATTGTTGTTTTTAAAAATAAATACTTGCACAAGGAAGGGATGATTGAATGACCTCTGTATGGAGTGTAAACACACACTGTATACTATATACTTTGGAGGAATATTGATGTGCCTGTTGTATTGGGTTGCAACTGGCTGACAGTGTCAAACATTCAAAAGTAGTTAAAAGCTGTTCTCTGGAAGTGATACATTTTCACACCATGTTTGTATTTTGATTCATTGATATTTATAGCATATCCTGTCTATGACATCAATGCAGTTTGTCATATGCTGTGTCTTGCTTTTTCCACCCCATGTAACTTATTAGTAGAAGGTGACTTAACTGTATAATTTTGTTTTTCACTTCAGGTCCTCCTGTGAAGCAGGGGGCATCTCTTCTTCTGGGCCTCTCTATCACTATCGCCACCTGTCACATCCACACACTCCACTCTCTGGTGACGGTGATTGGAACATGGATTATTATAAAGAGCAGCTGGAGGTCAGACACGTACATCCATGTTTTTTACAAACTTATTACACAGACACTTTTACTACAAAACTGAGCACAGTAGGCCTTCAATTTGGAAGTATTTAGTGAATGAGCAATAATAAAGTCTATGAAATGTTTCAGCTGTAGTGTGCAGCAAAAGCGCAGATGCACACGGCACACAACAGGACTCCATAATTACAAAGGAGATAAAACATTCTTCATAAACCGGACTGTAGATACCATGCAGATATAACGCGTAAACTCGCTTACAACGTTTGTCTCTGTCTACAAGGCATGCCCCAGCATTGAGTCTCAGCTGGTCCTTTCTCTACCTCCTCTTCTTCCGGCTGGTCACTTGGTTTGGGCTGCCACCGCCGACGCCTTTTGCTAATGCCGTCCAGCTACTGCTCACTCTCAAGGTACAGAAAGCTCAGTCAGCGGATAAAATTTCCTGCAGCACCACTGTGTCTCCACACTTTGTGCGTCTTTGCTGACTTGTGATGCATCTTTCTGTTTTTAACTCAGATGGTGAGTCTAGCAAATGAGGTGCAAAGCTTTCACACGGAGAAGAAAAAGGAAGTGAGCTCTTTTGCCAAGTCTCCTGTGATTGGTGGTCTGTCTCAGGAGCCGTCTCTCTATGATATTCTGTCCTATAGCTACTGTTATGTGGGTATAATGACCGGTAAGTCTGTGGAAATCTCTGACACTTCTCAGAGTTATGTTTGTGTGCAAGCTGTTTATATTCATGTGTGTTTTTAATTTGCTTTTGAATGAATTTTAACTGTTGTCTCTCTTTGTCTCACTCTCTGCTACTTGTCCAATATTGTGAGTCCATATCATTTTCAGTATTATTGATAAATTGCTTCTGGTTTTCATATACCTCTACTCTCTTTTTGTTTTCTTACTCCCCTCTTCCGTCGAACAACACCCTCTCTTCTTTTGAACCACAATGTCACTGTTCCCTATTGTGTCTTGCATTATCCTGATTTTCCATTTTTGTCTATCACTGTCTTCTCAACGCTGCCTTTATCCCTTTATGTCATCCCTCCATCTCATCCCAAAAGGTCCTTTCTTTCGCTTCCAAACGTACGTTGACTGGCTGAAGCAGCCAAGCCCGCAGGCGCTGCCCGGCTGGGTGCCGTGCCTGCAGCGTTTGAAGACAGTTCCCGTCTACGGCGCTCTGTTCCTGGCTGTCAACTCTGTCTTTCCACTGGATTACGTTCGCACAGAGGATTTCCTGGATCAAAACTTTTTCTTTAGGTATCATTACAATGCATTATTGCTCTGGTAACGTCTTTTAATCATAGTAACAGTGTCAGTATTTTACATTTATTATATAATTATTATTACACACACAGTTCATCACACAGTTTCATTAATCTGAAATAATGATGATAAATTAATACAATAAATATAAAAATTAGTATACACCCACTAGTAAATTCCAATCAAGTCCAAGAAGACTACAAATTGTGGAGGGCCCAGTAGTTATTTAGGATTGATTGTTAGTAATATCCCTGCAGCTCTTTGGTACGATTGAGATTCCTCTCTTTCTCTCCCTCACCAGGCTGTTCTACATGATAGCAGTGTTCTTCGTGTTTAGGATGCGTTTCTATGCAGCGTGGTGTGGAGCTGAGGCCGGTTGTATCAGTGCAGGTCTGGGCTGCTATCCAGAAAAAGCACTGTCCAAACCTGGAGGAGGACCCACTGTCAACTACAGGTACAGAATCACAGGAACAGCAAGTATATTGCATCAATTATTGCTCACTAACATCTTGGTTGGTATATAGTTCATAGTTATGTTGTTGAAAGTTAGTATTTCTGCCAAGTTGCTATTTTTCCCCTTGTGGCCAGTCCCGATCCCACAGCTGAAGAGGAGAAATATGACTTCAAAACCATCCAGAACATTGACTGCTACAACACTGACTTCTGTGTGAAGGTCCGACATGGCATGCGTTACTGGAACATGACAGTGCAATGGTGGCTGCATCACTACATCTACCCCAATTCCCCCTTCAAAGCCTACACTCTCAGGTAAGGCTTTATATGTGCAGCGGTTTCTGCTTATTTTACCGGCACGAATCCCTGTACTCATCCATAAATGTGTGGTGTGTTCAGGCCTCAAAATGCCTTTATGGGACCTTTGCAATGACGTAAAATCTTAAAGATGTCAGCTGTGAGGTAACAGCAAACATCTCCAGATTAGTAATGTGCCAGAAAAATCTGAGTTTTGTTTGGGGTTTTATTTTAAGATTTCGTTCAGTGAGAGAAGAAACATTTGAGGAAGAATATGAGAGAAGAGACCTGTGTTTTTGGACTACAATGGAAGTTTACGACACACAGAAATCATATCACATCAGGTTTTGGCTTCACAGACAATACTTAGTAGGATTAGTTCACTGTGGATTTTGATCTATTCATAGGATTTGTTGAGTACAAGAAAAATACATAATGTCATCATACTTTAAATCTCAATTTATTGTGTAAAATCTCTGTTTATTTCCTGAAAGACAGGGCACATGTAATGATTATTTAATCTCCTACCACATACTTTAAATAATTTATATCAAATTTGCTGTTTAAAACTTAAAAACACATATCAAACCACTGTGATCCTGCCAACAGAAATAAATCAAATGACAGAAGTCAGAAACCCTCAGTGGCGTCTCAATTCAACATCTGTCGTGTTTGTCTGTAACTCTCAGGGCTGGCTGGACCATGTTCATCAGCGCCTACTGGCACGGACTACACGCTGGCTACTACCTCTCCTTCCTCACTATCCCCCTGTGCATCGCAGCCGAGTCCGCCATGGAGGCCTCCGTCCGAGCTAAACTGGGTCCTCGTGGGCAGAACATCTTCGACTGGGTTCACTGGTTCTTAAAGATGAGGGCCTACGACTACATGTGCATGGGTTTTGTGCTGCTGAAGGCTTCCGACACCATCAACTACTGGGCGTCCATCTACTTTACCATGCACGTAATCGCCGTCTGCTGTATAATAGTCGGCAGGGCCCTGAAGGGAGGGAAAAGGGAAGGGAGGAGCGGGGACAAGGAGGAGAAACGGGCGGGAGAGAAGATAGAAAACGTGAAAGAGAAAACTGGAGAAAAAACAGACTGAATGGAGTTACAGAGGAGAACTGGTTGGATGCTTTTTTGGACAGAAGCCTCATCTTTCAAGCAACAAACATCACACACATCCAATAAGATTTCTTGTGGGAAAATGTAAAAGTTCAACTCGATTTAATTAAAAATGCAGTAAATCATACAAACTGGTAAAAACCGGTAAAAGGTCGCCACTGGAGACATTTCGTATATGTACATGTACATAAAAGCACTGTGAAGACTGGGAGAGGAATGTTTGAACTCAACGAATGTCACTTTCATAGTGTGAATGGCACCTGGGGTGTAAATAGTTCACTAGTTCAATATTTCACTCCCCTCGTGTGCGCGTCTGTGTTTTTATTTCAAGATACCATGCCCAATTTTAAGTGAACTGCACATTCCAACAGCACTCAGTATTGTGTTATAGTACGTTTTATACTGGAGGACATATGAGTAGAAGTAACACAGTCATAGGTATCATTAGGATGCAGCTGTTAAGGCCTATCTGCGAGCGTTATCAAAGTTAGCCAAGAACAAAATAATTCTGCTGCCATTTGGCATTTTAAATCAGCGCTCTTCACCACATTAAATAGTCGATATAGAAGTATGTTTTTGCAATAATTAAATGCAGAAATTGCAGTGTAAAACTTACTATGCAGCCCTCATTATCAGCGGCCATTATTTCACTTCAAGCAGAAATACAAGCACCACAGCGCACAGGGATATTCAGACTCGTTTAGGTCTATAGCAGCAAAGCGAAGTCCGGGTTACATTTGTTATGCTGCCTAATTATATTCTTAATGTGTTTTAGAAGTAGTGTTAAAAAACCTCAAGCATTTCCAGCATTATACTGTTTGTCATTTTACTTGCTGCAAATTTCTGTGCTGTGGTTTACTTCCTTAATCCAGTGAAGCCAAAAGGTTTCCCTGAGCCCCCCCACTGTTGTTCTGTCTGTAATTGTAAGCAATTCGGATCACATCAGGAACATGTGCACTGACATCTGTATAGCAGTGTTGTATCGAGTGAAGAGTGTGCCATGTGAAAGATAGCAACAGTCCGTTCACTGCCAAAATGTCTGTACTGCCATCATGTACCATTCAGGGTTGGGACCAAACATTTGATACGAAGTTTCACGTCGTACAGTATAAGCTGCCAATGTAAGTCATGAGCAACAGCACAGCTAGGGCTGGGTGATATAGTTGAAATCATTATCATAATGTTAATTATGTAATTGTAATTTTCCAATACTGATATACTGCATTTCATTAGCTCTGTACCCACACCGTGCATAATAAAGTTGAATCTAATCTAATGTAATGACATGTCACAGTATGAAAAGTATATGCAAATCATATATGATATAATCTAAGTGATGTTCAAATAAATAGACTGTTCCAATGGTATTACATATGACCAAATGTAGAACAAAAATGTATATTTTATAGGAATTTAATCGAACAGCAGAATTTCTAGATGATAACATTATATCACAGTAATGCTTATAATATTGAATTTTCACTTTTCCGCCCAGCCCTAACCGCAGTAACCATGTATTAGTTGGAAAACCTGTTGAGAGTTCTTTCACTCCTATCTCAAACTGTGTGATAACTCTAGGGCATCTCTGTTGCATATGAGCATGACTGACCGCAGAATTGAAAGGTCTTCACTGTGTTTGGCTCTCTAAATGTTACTTGGAGCTGAGATCATTTGAATCACAAACAGATTTTGTGTTAATGCCTTTTCCCTCTGTGTGCCAAGACTCAACCCTTCTGAAGTGGATCCTTTTGTTTTTATTATTGCAAAATGATGATTGTGAATTCTAGTCCTTCAATTGACTGTTCATTTCCAGACCATTTATTTTTCAGCCTTTTGTCTGCCTCTATCTGTGACTTCAGACACATGATGCACCCACTCCCTGCTTTATGGAATATAGCGTTTCCTCATTACTCACTTGGGTTTTCTTTTTTTTTTTAAGTCTACTTGATGTGTGAATTATTTGTTCATTATGAGGTGCATAGTTACCTTGTGTTAAGTCTTTAAAATAAAGCTTGTGGAAAACACGATGTCACTGGAAAATCATTAACTCTCCAATAGTGAACACGAACACATGAAACAGTGTTTCAGTTGAGCTAATAGTCGGTGTGTGGTTACACTCATTTGATAAAACAAACATGTAGCTGGTGAATTTATAATTTACTCCAATCCAATAAGTCTAACGTTAAACGTCTTTTAGTCAGATTTAGGGAATATCTCCTAATGATCCGCTAGCATGTTCTGTGTGAACGGTGTTTTTACACAGCCGTGGCTCTATAAATGTGAAACAAAGCCAGACAACACTATTTCAGCCATGATTTGTGTGTCAGGTAACGTTAAATTACTTTCCTCCGACATTAAGCTACGCCTACACCATATGCTGTTGTAGCCTAGTGATGTTTGCTATAGTAGCAGTTGTAGTAACGTTAGTGACAGTTTGCTAACCCCACAACTTAACGTTAGCTAGCGTTAGTTACGTTGACAAATAAATATATATATAATTTGTTCCCCTCACTCATTAAAATTCACCAAAATAGTTTCTGAAGCTCCCAGTACATTTAACCACACGTCTGTGAACACACCAGTGTCACAAAAATCACACAAGTTTATCAGGCCGTCCTGTAACTTTATGCTTCTTTTCTTCCAGCTGGTTGTTAGACAGTGCAAACTGTAAATGGATGGTAACTATCTCCTTGGAAATAATGGGTTAAACTCATACAAGGAAGTACCTGTGTGGTCATTTACAAAGGGGAGTAAAGTCCGTGAGAGAATTCAACAGGGAAGAGGTTCCTGGATTGGCAGCATTTCCTCATGAAGAGAAGGCTTCACCTTCTCTTTGTTTTATTTTATTCTGAACTTGCCGCTGGTAACGTAGCCTATTAGATGTGATTACAGAGGAAAGTCTTCAAAGCTGTTAGTGTTAAACTGCATCAGAGAAATGACCAGTGAACTACAGAGACAGGACTCAACGGTGTATAACTATATAATGTTAGGTGTGTGTTGCTTTTGTTTTCTCGAATCACTTAACTTGTTTGTTGATTTTAAACACACTAAATATCTCAATAATGTTATTGTGTATGTAGAGTGATCTTTTAATCTGACTGTAGTGTCTTGCCATATATATATTAATGTATCATTTTTCTTTGCTGTTTTTGGATCCTTCACCTCTCACAGGGAATGGTAACCCTGGTGACCAGCAGTCACTGAGGTCAGGACGGGTTTCATCTCGAGCGTCCAATCAGAACTATCCTCAGTTCAGCTGGAGCCCGAGGCCTTCAAGTGAGGATAGAGAGGGCAACAGTGGAAAGCCCAAGGACCTCAGGGGCATCCCTCTGCCCATGGCATTGAAAAGAGCTGTGCGGTATGAAACTTACTTCTGAATGTTATAATGTATACTACAACTACAATAAATATTTTTTATAATAACAATATATCAAATGACAGTGTGAAAACAATGTTAAAGTGGTCACATGGTAGTGATGAACTTACAGATCACCCGAGTACCATAAAACCCTCCCTGCCTATATTTAGGACAGGTGTCTCTATTGGATGGGCTTTCAATTCTTGCTGAGCAAATATATAGGCTACTATCAAATTGTTGATTTCAACCAGTAGCCTATGAATATTACTTGTATAATATATATCTGTATTATTATTTATAATATAGATATTTTTCACATTTCACTTATTCACCACACAAGTAATTCTGAATTGTTTCCATAAAATGAATTGAATGATTGAATTGTGGAGAACCTAACTCATCTTACAATGCATGTCCATATTGACAAAAGTGTAAACTTTTATATTTGTATGTGCGATCTAAGCAGCTTAGAACTTTAGTTCAAGCGGGTTCAAGAGGTTTTATACAGGTGCATTACAGAAAATGTATACATTCTTTAGTGTAATATTTTGAGAGATGGATTTTGCGATTTGGATTTTTGATTTCCATGAGCTGTACGCCATAATCATCAAGATTAAACAAAAAAGGCCTGAAATATTTCATTTTATGTGTAATGAATCTAGAATATATGAAAGTTTCACTTTTTGACTTAAATTACTGGAAAAAAGGAACTGTCCCAATGCACCTGTACATCCAGAGATCTTCTATTAAAACCAGAACAGGCATCTAATTGAGACCTGCGTTTATTTGTCCAATGTGTGGTCACACAACGCCAGTAAAAGGGACAGGAGTCTAATTGGGAAAGGCTTTACTGTTTTGGTTTACTCTCAAGGTTGTTTTTGATCTTAGCAGGCAGCTGTTTTCAGCCAAAAGGCTCTAAACCCACTGCACATTACCTGCTCAGCACCAAACAACAGACAGACACGCGAGCAACTAGCTGATGAACATAACTGAGCATTTAGCAGCTCAAACAGCCAGATATTTCCCTCAAGAGTTGGACCAGACCAAACACAGAGCTAAAAGAGAGTTAATATTGGACTTCATGTGAACCGAAACACGACTCCAAATTAAAAATAATGTTGCTCCGTAACTGATGGATATGTAAATAAGCAATTGTTTGCTAACAAGTTCCCCATCTCAACTTAAAAGTTGATGATTCAGAAGTCAGTTGGGAGTTCACAACTTGTTTCTGCTGCCCCCAAGTGGCCAAATTAATCAGTTATTGCAGGTTTAATTCAATTCCTGTATGGCCAATTCTCTGTGTACTGTAGGTTTATGTATGCTAGAGGCTTTAAGTTTCCACATCACATACCCTTTATTTTATGAGTTCGTAATTTTCTTATAATTTCCTGCAAACAGGAACATGGATATGTAATTTGGTACAAATTATAGAGAAACTAGGAATGCTATTGAAAGAAAAGATCCCTTTAAATGCAAGTAAACTTATCATTTGGTCTTTTTAAAACTTCTACACTACAAATGTCAGGTGTTTGTATGTTCAGCTGAGCAGCTGTGTATCTATACTGTCTTTAGTTTCCTTATGATGAGAACCAAATCACATATTTCTTATAAGGAAATGTCTTGGAAATTACTTGAAGATTCCTGACCCATAAAATAAAGTTTTACTAACAATTATCTCACACAGTAGTTACCCACAGAGTCATTTAAGTGTAACTTGTTCATTACAGGCAGGTGCAGCAAATGCAGGTGCCAGTGGTTTCCAGGAGGGAGTCCTGGAAACGGAACAAGGCCAAATCTCTGCGTAAGATCAAAGAGAATGCCAGTGGATTTCTCAACTTTTTCGCACTGTGGAGCAAATCCTTGCAAAAGATCGGAGGTAAACATGTAACCACTAATTTCAAGAGGACATTTCGGGGCTTGGTTAAAGAAAAATGTTCAAAATCTCCAGCCTACAGACTACACATGTATACTTCATGCGTAATACGGTCAAAGAAAAGTTTTAATTCATTTTACACATGTGGATTGAAACCATCTTTGCATTTTTAATGAAATCACGGCCCTTTGCTCCCACAGGGAACTTCGGAGGTGGCGTCCAGTCTTACTTCCTGTTCCTGCGATTCTTGGTGGTGCTCAATTTTGTTTCCTTTTTACTGATTGCTGGATTTGTCCTCATCCCCAGCATCGTCTTCAGATCTGTTGGGCTCAGTCTTGTTAACAACACTGGTAATGGCTTGTTTGCTCACAACATTTTCACTTGTAGGTAAAACATAGCAGTGGTACAATATATTTTCCTGGTTCTTCATTGCCACATATTTCCTGCTTTCTGACATTTTAGCACAATTTTCTCTAATATTATATACAGGTGCTGGTCATATAATTAGAATATCATCAAAAAGTTGATTTATTTCAGTAATTCCATTCAAAAAGTGAAACTTGTATAATTTATACATTCATTCCACACAGACTGATATATTTCAAGTGTTCATTCCTTTTAATTTTGATGATTATAACTGACAACTAATGAAAACCCCAAAATCAGTATCTCAGAAAATTAGAATATTGTGAAAAGGTTCAATATTGAAGACACCTGGTGCCACACTCTAATCAGCTAATTAACTCAAAACACCTGCAAAGGCCTTTAAATGGTCTCAGTCTAGTTCTGTAGGCTACACAATCATGGGGAAGACTGCTGACTTGACAGCTGTCCATAAGACGACCATTGACACCTTGCACAAGGAGGGCAAGACACAAAAGGTCATTGCTAAAGAGGCTGGCTGTTTAGAGCTCTGTGTCCAAGCACATTAATT
>NC_060152.1:14377950-14387450 GCF_021292245.1 Micropterus dolomieu
GCCACTCTTGAACAAGACACAGCGTCAGAAGCGTCTCGCCTGGGCTAAAGACAAAAAGGACTGGACTGCTGCTGAGTGGTCCAAAATTATGTTCTCTGCTGAAAGTAAATTTTGCATTTCCTTTGGAAATCAAGGTCCCAGAGTCTGGAGGAAGAGAGGAGAGGCACAGAATCCACATTGCTTGAAGTCCAGTATAAAGTTTCCACAGTCAGTGATGGTTTGGGGTGCCATGTCATCTGCTGGTGTTGGTCCACTGTGTTTTCTGAGGTCCAAGGTCAACGTAGCCGTCTACCAGGAAGTTTTAGAGCACTTCATGCTTCCTGCTGCTGACCAACTTTATGGAGATGCAGATTTCATTTTCCAACAGGACTTGGCACCTGCACAGTCCCAAAGCTACCAGTACCTGGTTTAAGGACCATGGTATCCCTGTTCTTAATTGGCCAGCAAACTCGCCTGACCTTAACCCTATAGAAAATCTATGGGGTATTGTGAAGAGGAAGATGCAATACGCCAGACCCAACAATGCAGAAGAGCTGAAGGCCACTATCAGAGCAACCTGGGCTCTCATAACACCTGAGCAGTGCCACAGACTGATCGACTCCATGCCACGCCGCATCGCTGCAGTAATTCAGGCAAAAGGAGCCCCAACTAAGTATTGAGTGCTGTACATGCTCATACTTTTCATGTTCATACTTGGCCAACAATTCTAAAAATCCTTTTTTTGTAGAGATACTGAATTTGGGATTTTCATTAGTTGTCAGTTTTAATCATCACAATTAAATGAAATAAACATTTGAAATATATCAGTCTGTGTGTAATGAATGAATATAATATCCAAGTTTCACTTTTTGAATAGAATTACTGAAATAAATCAACTTTTTGATGATATTCTAATTATATGACCAGCACCTGTAGTCTAATATAGTCTCCTCACAGTAGGATACACCAGTTTCCAGGCAACAATGTTCATAGGAGTAAATATAGAGACAGCAGTGGCAGCCGTTGTATTCCCCTCAGAAATAAAATGAAGAAATGGTCACTGTGCATAAGCAGAGGCTTTATTCCCAAAATGATATCGGAAGAAATAATGATATTACCTAAGGTTCTTTTGTAAGTATGTGTAAAATGTAGAAGATATAGTGTTGACGTTTTTTTATCATTAACAACCAAGAACCTAAGCTGCTCATTTTCACAAGCGAATGGGTTGCTATTTTCATATGGAGGATTTCTAATTTAATCAAAACCCTTAGATTTTTTTAAAGCTGTGTGAGGAAACTAGATTTATCTTTATCTAGATGATAATGTAGGGATTAAGACCCTCTGTCTCTGCTATCAAGTGAGCCACAGGTCTGCATTTAATCACCATTGTAGCATTTACTCAACCTCCTCTTTCTCTCTTTCTATTACTCTTAAAACATAAGGATAACTATGTATGGTAGAGAGGTTCAGGGAAACTTATAGAAATACTGTAATTTCTGAGAACAACTTGGTGATACCAGGCTGCTGAGAATGCAAACAGAGATCATCAAGCATTCCCCTGTGTTTTACAGGTCCAGAGGAATGCATGGCTTATGATCCTAATCCTCAAGGCTTGGTGGTGTTCTATAAGTACTTCCTTGACTTACTTTCGGGGACGGTGAGAAACTGCAGCATTGTAATGACCTGCAAAGATATGAGAGCTGCAGAACATACAGCGAAACATACAGTATATTAATGTTTTTCATTATCGGACATTATGATTCTCTACACCTTTGGCTGCATCTAACTGCAAGAAAGCATATAAGCACATTAACAAACAAAGTTGATGTGTAAGTGTAGGATTCAATATGGCATACCACTTTCTTATGACCGCACTAAAAAAACAAACGTGGTTATAAAGTTGACATGACAGAATGGGATAAATTGGATCAATATAAAGGTTGATCAATATCCTAGCAGGCTATTTCTACACACAATTTTCAACAAAACTATATTCTTTGCTGTAAATTTAAACCACATACCATGGACGTTACATACGGCATGCTTAATGATTATCCTCTTCTCTTTGTTTAGGGTTTTATGGAGTATTCATACATGTTTTATGGCTACTACAACAACACAATGATGGAGGAAAGTAACTTCTCCTACAACATCCCCCTGGCCTACCTCTTCACTGCTGTCTTCTACTTCGCCTTTTGTCTCGTTTGTATCATAGCACGGTCAGTCCCAGAACAAACACTTCCAGGTTCAGTATTAATAATCAGGATCTGGCCTGTGTGTGTGTGTGTGTGTGTGTGTGTGTGTGTGTGTGTGTGCGCGCGCGCGCGCGCGCGTTCAGGTCAATAAGTGAAATAAATAGAATGACATTTAAAAGCGAGAGTCGACTCATGTAGACTTGCATCTGTATCCTCTTCCCTGACTGGCTGCTCACATACAGCATGGGGACTGCAGCTCGAGTTGCTGTGGCAACGGGAGGCAGCGCCGTGGGCAACTACAGCATGATAGTGTTCACCAGCTGGGATTATGGATGCCTGGGAGACCACGCTACCAAACTGAAGCAGAAAAACATCCACTACCGGCTGCAGGTCAGAGGGAATACGTCCTACTTAGCAGGATGTGTGTGAAGGTTCTCATTCATTTGCGTCATTATTATCCAAGGAAGGTTTTAATCAAGAAAAACTGGACTTGGTTGAAGATGCTCAGAGACATTTCTCTCAGCTATTTAACCTCTGTGGGTCGTTGTGAAGATGATCGATCATTAGTGCATCTTCAACCAGGTCCAGTTGCCCTAGAGTTTAACCTTCTTTGGATACTTAGCAGGATGGAGGACAGTTAGGAAAAGAGAAATGTGATGGACATGCAGCAGTTTTTTAATCATTCCCTGTAAGTGACATGCTTTCAGATGACCCCTTGTCTCTTCTCTTTCCCTGTCAGGTGGATCTGGAGGAGGAGACCATAAAGAAAAGGGCAGCTTCTCTGACTTTGGGTCAAAAAATAGTTTTATACTCTCTACGTGTTTTTATGTGTTTTGTTGCATTTGGGCTCATTATTGCGGCCTTCTACGGGATCTCCGCGGCCACCGACTTCAGCCAGGTAAATGTTGTAGAAGGAGAGTGATAATGCTGATGTGGTCTTGGGTCTAAAAAGTCTTGCGTGACCTTTTGACTCCTATCTTTGACAAACAGAAAAAGAGTGATGAGCAAGGGATCCTCGGTTTGATTTTTGAGTATCTACCTTCAATTGTCATCACCGCTGGAAACTTCCTGGTGCCACTGCTGTGTGACCAGATCGCCTTGATAGAACGATATGCCCCCAGCACTACTGTTATAGTGGCACTATTAAGGTTTGCACTGGTGTTCCTGTGAGATAGTGATTATGTCCGAGCATTTTCTTTTAATTCATTTACAAGTAAAACCCTGCATTCAAAAGTGTACAAAGTACAAAAAACAATATCAACAAAATATACTTAAAAGTATCAAAAGTAAAAGTGTTCTAAAAAATGATCACAAAATTAAGGGGTCATGAGATGATTAATGCCCTGTGATGATTTGGCAACCTGTCCAGGGTGTACCCCGCCTTTCGCCCGATGTCAGCTGGGACTGGCTGTACACAGGATAAGCGGTTGATGATGGATGGATGGATGGAGATGATTGATTTGAAAATGTCTATACATTTTTCGGATTTTTTCCCCTAATCTCTGCGTTTTGTGAAACATTGGATCATTTTACCTCTTTGGACCTTGGAAACTTTTATTTAAATGAAACCATCTGAGGTTTAGAGGGGAAATCACCTTTTAGTGGAACCGCTAACAACTCATAGAAAGCTGAAACCTGTGACAAGGGGCCACATGTTTTGTATTGTGTTTTCTAACCTTATTATGTTTTTTAATGCAAAATCTTGATTTGAACATATGTAATGTGTGTAACGTATATGTGAACTTCAGGGTGTATCAGTACACCATTACTTCTTATCACAGCCAATCACACCCATTGGTGATGCTAAGTCTGGTACAGATTGAGTTTTAACCTGGGAGGACAGTTAACACTGCGTTAAACTTGATGTTAAGTTACTCTAAAACATAGTTTCAAACAAAATCAGTTTCAGTTCAGTTTATTTTACCTCGTCATTTCTCTTCCATGTATAGGGCAGTGTTCCTTCGCCTGGTGAGTCTGGGTGTTCTCCTCTTCACCCTGTGGAGACAGATCACGTGCGAGGGTTACACAGACAGTGGTAACTGTACGCTGTGCCATTACAACTATAAGATCTACCCGGTAATTATACTTCTTGCATGTGTGTGAGTGCATGAAATAATTTTAAAGATGCTTGTTCTTCAGAAACCTGATCAAAGGAGTCTCCAAGCTGTTAGATAAGAACCAGCAGCTTAAGAACAAAAATAAAAACAAAAAATCCATTGCTATTCTGCATTTAGGAGATTGCAAAATATTTGTTAAACTAATCTAACTTCCCTGTTATGGCTATGTTTACACAAGCAAAATATTTGTTAATCTAATTTAACTTCCCTGTAATGGCTGTGTTTACACGAGGAAAGAATTCTGTTTGCAGTTTGTTTTTGCATCAACACATTGCAGAGACAGAGTAAGCTCTAAGTTAGCTAGATCGACTGAGGACCACAGTAGATGACTGCAAGAATGAGAAAAAGAAGCAGATTGTTGGTAGTTTGGGTATAGTAGTATCAATATGATTCCTCCTGAAATTCATTTTGATCTAACAAAGTCACAAATGACAAAGATAAAGCCTCAGTTTGTCAGTTCTTCACTTAACCATGATGGTGGTATTGATGGAAGTACATTATAGTTGATTGTCTCATTTTCTGAGCCACTTTAGTAAATACTTTAGTATACTAATACTTTATGACATGAGTATAATTACATTGTGTGTGTGTAGAGTGCTATGATTAGAAAAGAATGTGCCTACAATAAGCAACATAGTCCTAATTTAAGAATGTGCGGGAAACAAAAGAACTCAAAATAAGGTTAATTTAGAGTCTTTTCAACATTTAAATATTGTAAGACAAGTTCACCTTGTCATTGTTTGTCTTGTCATGTAGTGCTGGGAAACACGTATAGGACAGGAGATGTACAAACTGACACTGTTTGACCTCCTCATCAACATAGCTGTGCTTGTCCTGGTGGAGTTTCCGCGCAGGTACAAATCACTCTGTGAACAATTGGTCTGTATTAAACAGATGGAATCTGTGCAAATGAATACAGTACATTTAGATTTTGTTAAAACATAAAGAGACAGATCATGTTGAGAGTTGAATATTAATCTGTGTGATTGTACTGTGTGTGTGTGTGTGTCAGGATGGTGGTGGACAACTGGTCCAGTAAGCTGGCCCAGTGGGTGGGTCGGCAGGAGTTCGTAGTTCCCTACAACGTGCTTGGACTGGTATATGGTCAGACTGTGGTTTGGACAGGAGCTCTTTTTTGCCCTCTGCTGCCACTCATCAACTCCATCAAGTTTGTCATCCTCTTCTACTGCAAGAGGGTGAAGACCAACATTTCACACAAAGGAGAAAGTTATTCACCAACTCTCTGCTATGGTTTTGGCCCCTGTTTCATGTCTCCATTGCCATTTTCCTCCTCAGATCACACTCTTATATAATTGTCGGCCAGCAATGAAGACGTTTCGCTCCACCACCTCCACCTTCTTTTTCCTGGTGGTACTCCTGTTTGGCTGGAGTCTGGCCACAGTTGTCATGATTTACAGTCTTTCTGAGTGAGTGCTTATTGCTGCCTTCTTCCCTGTAACAATCACAACAGAAGGGACTTTTAGTTTAACACCAGCAGTGACAAGTACTTATTTTGAAATAGGAATAACAGAAGACGTGGAGGTTTATATTTCTCAGGTCAGATAGTTAGATTAAAAAATGTGTGCAGTCAAGGGAAGGAGCCATGGAAATTTTTTCATGTTATATTACATTATTGACGACAAGTGTTTCCCTCTTTCCACCCAGGATCCATCCTTCTATGAGTTGCGGCCCTTTCCGTTTCTTCCCCAACATGTGGTCGATTGTTCCAACCTCTTTCTACAGCCTCTCTAAAATTACACAAGATTTTCTCTTCTTCATTGGTTCCCAGGCCTTCTCCATCCCTCTGTTTGTGTTATTTTGGTGAGTAGGCTTTCTATAGGATCATTATTCTGGGTTTATATCGTAATGTAAAATATTTTAGCTACATATTTTATGGTCCTTCGTTTTATGATGTATAATCATGGCTCTTTTCTCCCTGGTAGCGTGGTGATGTGTTATTTCATAGCCTTAGCGTCTGTCTATGGGAAAAGTGTTGCCCTGCTAAGAGTTCAGCTTAAACTGGTAAGTTGTTGGCATTTACCTGTATGGTGCATTGTAAAGCAAATACTTCCATGGTCTTGAATTTAAACAATATGTGGGTTGGCCTGTGTGATTTCCTAATACTCGCAGGCATTCAGTTTTACTAATGCATTGGTGGGTCTTTGGCTTACAGGAGAGCCGTGACAAGCAGTTCTTGGTCAAGCAGATCGAGGAGCTGAGTCGACAACTTCAGATACCAAAACACACCGCAGGAGCACAAGACTGAACATGGCATAGGGACATTGTTAAGTTTTTATGACCTTCTAAACACTAAACAACATGATGAGGCATCTGAAAGGACTGTATGCACCCTATGTGTATAAAGCCAGTTTCATAATGCTGCTTACAGTTTAGCAGACAATCCTGCAACATGATTATTGAATTATATATGTTGTGGTTTTTGACAGATCAGATAGATATGTTTTCTAGGAAAATTAAAACTTGTTCGTTATTAATATACCCAAGTTAGTGGTATATGTTTAATTATATAAATGCCAAGCAAAGAGTGCCTTTGTTCTAAATGCAACGTTTCACCACCTTTGTCTGTCCATGAAAATAGAGTTGTATGTCTTTGTTTTCCTTTTACATAATAAAATGAGAGGTAGTAGCCCCCTCTAGTGTCAAACGTGTGGAGTTGCAGAAATGTGTAATGTTTACTTCCTGTTTGTAACTACTTGTTCCGGTGGTCTAACTGCAGCACTCCCCTCTCAGGAAGTTAGTGAATGTTTGCGTCTTTATTTTTTAAAGTTAAATAGTTGAAATGATGAGTTCAGTGTGAGGAGGCAAAGTAAATGCACGTCTTAGCTGTAGCGTTAAAGTGTAAGGTTAGCATTAAGCGAAGTAGAAAGTAGCAGACCTTGGCTAACGTGAAGTTAGCTTAAGCAGCACCAAAAACAGTGGTAACTTCTATTTTTGTACTTGGCCGAGCTGTACTTATTTCTGCTCACTTCCTCCTGCTTCAAACGGTTTATGGACAAATTGAGTGTCTGACCGTGCTCACTGCTCAATCGCCGCTTCAGTCGATGCTAGCCTGCTCAGCTAGCTGACTGCTAACCGACAGTATCATCATCTGAAGCCAAGACAACAATGAATATCCTTCCAAAGAAGAGCTGGCACGTGCGCAACAAAGACAACGTCGCTCGCGTGCGGAGGGACGAGGCCCAAGCAGCAGAGGAGGAGCGCGAGGCCAAGCGGCGTGTGGAGCGCGCCGAGCAAGAGGTGACCCCGGTGGTGTTGTCATAGATGTCCAAAAGTTTGAGTTCACCTCCAGCCCCACAAACCCAGTGCCATTATTATCAAACACACTGTACACATGTTAAGTCAAGTTAAGTTCCCTAAACGACATTGTAAGCCCAAAATGTTTGCAGGTTCTGCTATTTCCAGAGTGTTACTTCAGTTAAGCATTTGTAAATTTAAACTTCTGTCATTAGGAAACATCTCTATGTAGTTCACAAATTGTCTTGTTTTGTCCGATCAACAGTAATAAACTCAAAAGACATTCTACTTAATTTCATATATTGCAAAGAAAAGCAGGAACCTCTGACTTTGAGAAGCTGGGAACAGAAATGACTGAAACAATTAGTGAAATATTAAAAATAGTCTACTTGCTGTGGTTAGCACCCCCGCCTCACAGCCAGAATGTCTTGGGTTTGAACTGCGGTGGTCCAAGGCCTTTCTGTGTGGAGTTTGCATGTCCTCCCTGTATCTGCGTGAGTTGTCTCCAGGTGCTTTGTATTCCTCCCACTGTCCAAAGACATGCAGGGTAGGTTAATTGCCCTTAAGTGTGAGTTGTTGTCTGTAAATGTGTTGGCCCTGCGATAGACTGTCAACTTGTGCCCTGCCTTTCGTTCGATGTTTACATTCATAGACTAGGAAAGAAACCAGAAAATATTGACATTTAAGAAGCTGAAATCAGAGATTTTTTACTTTTATTCATAAAAAATTACTCAAACCGATTAATTAATTATCAAAATATTTGGTGTTTAATTTAATAGTTGACAACTAATTAATTAACCATTGCAGCTCTATTGCTCACCAGTGTGAGCCTCAGCAAAAATTAAACACATCACACAACTCTCCTCCAAAAGTCCTTGCTTTATTCTGCAAACGAGACAGCCTGTGTTATCATCCTAAAATTACCATACAGACTCTTTTGCTGTGATATTTGTGTATTATCTAACAAATATTCCTCTCCACAGGCACGTACAGAGTATCTGAGAAGGAAATCCCGAGCTGCTCTCCAGTCAGAAGGAGGAACCAGGGATGATGATGATGGTGATGATGAGCGGGGCAGAGGAAGTGGAGTTCTGGAGCATCTTAATCTTTTTCCCCTGGAGGAGTCTTCAGAGAAGAAGGGGAATGAGGAGTATCTCAAAGAAAAGAAAGATGAAAAGGTGCAACTTCTTATGTCAATCTTTTGTATCGTTTACATGAGGAGTTCACATTCAAAACTCCTGTGACTGTTTTTTATGTTTTCCATGTTTCCTTTTCCAGATTTTAGTAGTTTAATACCATTTCTGACTTTACACTGATGCCATAACCAGGGTCAGCAGCGTAACATAATTGTGATTGGCCCCAGTGCAAATGTTTTTCTTCTTCCCACCTCCCCAAAAAGCATGTTTGTCTATACAGGTGCTGGTCATATAATTAGAATATCATCAGAAAGTTGATTTATTTCAGTAATTCCATTCAAAAAGTGAAACTTGGATATTATATTCATTCATTACACACAGACTGATATATTTCAAATGTTTATTTCATTTAATTGTGATGATTAAAACTGACAACTAATGAAAATCCCAAATTCAGTATCTCCGAAAATTAGAATATTACTTTAGACCAATACAAAAAAAGGATTTTTAGAAATGGTGGCCAACTGAAAAGTATGAACATGAAAAGTATGAGCATGTACAGCACTCAATACTTAGTTGGGGCTCCTTTTGCCTGAATTACTGCAGCGATGCGGCGTGGCATGGAGTCGATCAGTCTGTGGCACTGCTCAGGTGTTATGAGAGCCCAGGTTGCTCTGATAGTGGCCTTCAGCTCGTCTGCATTGTTGGGTCTGGAGTATCGCATCTTCCTCTTCACAATACCCCATAGATTTTCTATAGGGTGAAAGTCAGGCGAGTTTGCTGGCCAATTAAGAACAGGGATACCATGGTCCTTAAAC
>NC_060152.1:14387550-14412807 GCF_021292245.1 Micropterus dolomieu
TGCCAAGTCCTGTTGGAAAATGAAATCTGCATCTCCATAAAGTTGGTCAGCAGCAGGAAGCATGAAGTGCTCTAAAACTTCCTGGTAGATGGCTGCGTTGACCTTGGACCTCAGAAAACACAGTGGACCAACACCAGCAGATGACATGGCACCCCAAACCATCACTGACTGTGGAAACTTTATACTGGACTTCAAGCAATGTGGATTCTGTGCCTCTCCTCTCTTCCTCCAGACTCTGGGACCTTGATTTCCAAAGGAAATGCAAAATTTACTTTCATCAGAGAACATAACTTTGGACCACTCAGCAGCAGTCCAGTCCTTTTTGTCTTTAGCCCAGGCGAGACGCTTGTGACGCTGTGTCTTGTTCAAGAGTGGCTTGACACAAGGAATGCGACAGCTGAAACCCATGTCTTGCATACGTCTGTGCGTGGTGGTTCTTGAAGCACTGACTCCAGCTGCAGTCCACTCTTTGTGAATCTCCCCCACATTTTTGAATGGGTTTTGTTTCACAATCCTCTCCAGGGTGCGGTTATCCCTATTGCTTGTACACTTTTTTCTACCACATCTTTTCCTTCCCTTCGCCTCTCAATTAATGTGCTTGGACACAGAGCTCTAAACAGCCAGCCTCTTTAGCAATGACCTTTTGTGTCTTGCCCTCCTTGTGCAAGGTGTCAATGGTCGTCTTTTCACACAAATGTATTTTATGAACAAACAGGTCTTGTTTTTGGCAATTCGTGCCAGATAAAGTATCAGCGTGGCATATTTATTTGTCGAGATATACTGGCAGCAGTTTCACTTGTTTCTGTACAACCTTAATCATTCAGTCATATCAGGATGCTGGTACATTGAATCAGATATCGAACATCAGTAGAAGCGGTCACGTTGTGGTCAAAAAGCAAAATAAACAGATGGCGTGTCAGAGTGGGGGGAAAAAAACTAATGCAGCGTTATTTTTGGTCTTCTTTGTTTTCATTCCAGGAGAAGCAGGAACGAGCCATTGGCTTGCTGGTGTCTCTAGGGCCCCAACCAGGGTCTGAAGTCACTCCGTGGTACATGAAAACCGGCAAAGAAAAAGAAGAGCTGAAAGAAAAAGAAGAGAGGAAAGAAAAAGAAAAGAGGAAGGGACTAAGTGAAGAGGAGAGAGAGAAGAAAGATCGCAGATTGAAAGATAGTTTAGATCCACTGAAAGATATGAAGAAAGCACTAGCTGTCAAAGAGAGAAAATACCACAAAAGCAAGAAATGGGAAAAAAGAGACAAAGGGGAAAAGAGGAGCAGTGGAGAGAGGTAAGACAGTGAATTTATCTAGTTACTTATAATATTATAATATCTACCACTAGATTGGGTACAGCAAAGTAATTCAGAATATTTAGACGATGTTGTACGTTGTTTTTTGATTTTGCTGCTTAGTTCTCCAGTTAAAAAGAATAACTTAACGTTTCTTTTGGAGCGTTAGATGAGGAGATCGATAACACTCTCACGTCTGTATCTTCAATGAAGATACAGGGGGTTAGTTTAATGTACAAAAAACTGTGTGTGAAAACAACAATTTGTAGTTTTACAGTGAAACATGTACCTGTTTATTTGTTGGCGGGGATCAGTAACTTTTTGGAGTGTCCTCTGGTTTCCTGGCCACTGCTCACTGTTAAGACATTTTTATTTTTTTATTTTACCGGGACGTCCCAGTGAGGAAAAAAATGAAGTCCTGGCCGAGGTAGCAGCCATACAGAAACACAACATATTAAAAGCTTTAGAGGTGCTGGTTTTGTTACCTTGGGACAGAGCCAAGCTAACAATTCAATTCAAATTAGCTTTATTGGCATGAATGTGTAACAACAATATTGCCAAAGCATCATACATACTACATAAGAACAATCAACCCCATACATTTCATTGTATGGGGTTGATTATTGAGGTTGATCATCCATACATACATTGATAACTGTTTCCCCTCTGTTTCCAGTGTCTATGCTAAGCTAATCTAGCTAGCTGCTGGCTGTAGCTTCCTGTTCACATGAGAGTATACAATCTTTCATCTAACTCTCAAGCAGGAAAGCGAATAGACATATTTCCCAAATGTACAACTATTTCTTTGAGATTTTGTATCACTGTCAATAGTAGACAGTTCTTTTATAGTCGCATGTCAGTTTCCTATTAATTAAAGTTTTCAAGGTGTGAATGTCATGATGTATAAAATGTGAATATGTTTTACATATCGTTAGAGGGATATAAAAAAAACAAATTCTCTCTCTCTTCCTGTCTTTTCCAGCTCCATAGAAAGGTTACGTTCTGAACGTTTACAGAGGGAGGCTGAGGAAAGGAGGAGAACCCAGGCCCTGCTCGACCAGCGGAACGGCAAAGGGAAGGAGCCAGGGAAGGAGATAACCGAGAGGGAGAGGCCGTACAACAGCGCATACTTCCCGGAACTTGCCCGAAAGCGTCAAAGGCGAGATCGAGACAGCTGGAGAGATGAAATATTAAAATCATGAACTATCTGTCGTTTGAGGAGTGTCATCTGTGATGAGTACTTCGTAAACAAAATATTGTGACCAGTGTGTTTCCAAATGAAGCAAATGTAAAAACCTCTAAGGAAAAAAAAAAGGTAAAAATGTGCCCAAGTAGGTTTAGAGCCTCATTAAGAACTGTACTTAATCTGGAACCGTAACCTGGTCACGTTATTGTAAGTAAGTTAATGAAGGGTCAGCCTGTAGGTTGCTTTTTATTTATTTTTGTTCACCCAGGAAGGGACATTCTTGCAGGAAGGTCAGGTTCAGTTGCAGTTACCCTGCAGCGTTTCACTCATGATCACGTCAGCAGGGCAGATGGCTTGAAGACAGGCTCTCAGCAAAGAAAACTCTCAGTGAACAACTGTTAGACTCATTTATATTGTTGCAACAATTCAAAGAGATTCTAATGTGATTGAAAATCAACAGTCTTTCATTAAAGAAATTAGACTTTGCAGAGTAGAGCTGAAATGATAAGTTCATTAATTAATTAGGAGATCAACCCTTGCCGACCAAAACTGCCAACCATTCTGTTTCCAGTTTCTCAGATGCGTGGATTTTTCCTTTATTTGTCATATGTTACTTTAAGCTGAATTTCGATAAAATAAACACTTTGAGGATGTCACCATGAAATTTTCCACTGTTTTCTGACATTAAGACAAAATAATGTATCCTGCTTTAAATATGTAAAAAGAAATGCATGGGGTGAAAATATACTCAGCTTGAAATAAATACTACTTTCATGAATGATATAGGTTAGTGTTGGTTGAACTGTAGATGGTCGTGCTGATTAATCGTATTGGGTTACACTAAACTCTTTATTTTATTTTACCCACCTCGGTTACATCACCAAGCCAAACTACGGACTCCAAATGGCCATAAAGTTGAACCAACACTGAATGTTATAACATTCATGAAGGCAGGATTTATTTATTGCAGGGCTGTGACAGCATTATTTTTGGTTAGATGTACTTAATAAACTGGCAACTGAGTACAAATTACCCAGGAGGAGCACACAACAGCTTGACCTTCAATTCCTTTTTCAGGTTCAGATTCATTGTCATTACACAATTGCACAGTGAAAAGCAGTTGTAGCCCCTTCCACATTGCAGACACTGAAAATGTATAAACAAATATGATTTAAATTGGAACAGAAAATATACAATATAATTTTAGATATAAAGTAGGCCTAGAACTAAAAGAAGAAATAAAAATAAAAAAAAACAAAAAATAAACAATTATATTTACAAGGAAGATTTACAGTTACATGTGTGAGCTAAACAGACCCTATACATCGAGGCCTGTGTGTGTGTAGTTTATAAATGGTAATGTGCAATTTGCTGTGCATTTTTGTAATGTAGTGCAGTTATGACCGTTAATATACAATAAATACGTTTAAATAATAAACCCACAGAAAGTGTTTATTTTTTGGTTAAAACGTGGAGAAGCCTTGCACTCTTTGTAGGCGCGGGCTATTAACACGTCATTTGTAGGCCATTAATTAATAGGTTGCTATAGGCCTAGTACTTAGGCGGATCACATTACACCCCAAAGTGTCATGAATACTGAAGTAATACTTTAAGAGGTTAAAAAATCCTATAGCCTATGAGATCAATATAAACCCACTGAGCACCACACTATTAGCTCCCTGTGGGAATATTATGATTTTTTCCCCCCTTTCTCAGCAGCATTGTGATGATCAACCTGGACCATGACAATGCGCGCCGTGTCTGTCTGACGTAGGCTGGCGGAGGAGAAAAACACAGACAGCCTCCAACACCTTGAGATAAGGGGGAGAGAGACATAGGCTATATTTATTTATATAACGGGAGAAATAGCGGCTGGTTGTTTTCAGCAGTGCTCCACGCAGACGCAGGCATAGCAGTCAAATACGGCGGGCGGTGGGCTGAGGATGCACAATAGAGCATCTCACACACCGTGTTTAATTGCGGATTAGAGCAGGGGGGAGGAGAAGGAGGGGGGGAGAGAGCACAACAAGGAAGGCGAGGGGACGCTCTTTATTATTAGGAGAAAAGCGGAGGGGGGGGGAGAGAGAGACAGAGACAGTGTGAGCCCGGAGACGGTACAGACCGTGGCGGCGGGACGGGAGAGAAGAAGACACCGACACCGACAGTCGGCAGCGTCGCTCGGATGGTGTTGTTGCTCCGGACGCCGAGACGATGCGGCCACACTGCTGGGTGGTGGTAGCGCTGGCGGGGATCATGTCGTACTTCAGCCCGGAGAGAGCCCTCGGAGCCCCGCAGAGGGAAGGGGAAGGTGAGCGGAGCTGAGGTGGCGGTGGAGGAGGAGAAGGAGGTGGAGGAAGAGGGGGTTTGAAAACCTGTCAGTGATGCTGAAGAAAGGAGGAGAGTGGGATATAGTCAGTTATGAAAAGGCCTCTCTGCATTTTGGTGGTGGTGGTGGTGGTGGGGGGGGGGTTACTGTATAATCAGTCTGTATGACAGAGACATAATGCGAATTATTAGGCTATTGCAGTAAGCTACGTGGCTGACTTAATCAAAACAGGAGCGGGGCTGATTTTGGTGATGGGTAGGGTACCATATTTGCAATGATGAAAATATAAGGGGGGGGGGGGGGGGGGGGGGGGTTGCTTCGATCTCGGGCCTCACATCGATGGCATTTAAAAACAGCATATACTGTATGAATAGCAGGCTAAAATCGTCGGTCAGTGCGAAATGTTTAGTCTATAAATAGCCTCCGCTGGGCACTGGAGATTATTTAGCCTATTAACCACTGCTGGCATCTTTTTTTTCCTCAATCTGAATATGCCTTCTTCCCCCAAGATCTGGCAGAGTGTTGTGTTTGTGTAATGTGTGCAGTCATTGTATTGTGGTGTATTGTTTTGATAAGAGCTGCTGGCACCGGGGCTGGTGGAAAAGGCCTTGTATTAGGTTCCTATTTATATGCAGTGTCTGTCTGGACATCTGTCTAGGGAAAGATGAAAGAATAGCACTGCACAGGAATTGTGCATCAGGACATGCATGTTTAGGCGACCACACTGCCAAAAGGGTCGTTTGGTTTTTATATTTAAGCCCTGTTTTGCAGGTGATAAACAATCACGATCAACCATTACCTGTATTTCTCCCTCATTGGCTAAAAGCCATGCATGACTGATTATCTATGATTTACTGGAATTTAGTATACCAGTTCTCTTTTATTAGCAACAGACTGGACCATTCACCAGCCTACACTTTGATAGCCTATGAAGGTGGTTTATATGCTGAACACATCAAGTGAATCCTGTCTGCTTGTGACAACTTTTTGTAAACAAGAAATTAAGACAAGAAAACAAGAGGTGCCAAAAGTGGTAACTGAAACAAGGCCTATATGTATCTTAACTTCTCTTCACATCTTGTATATGTTTTTCCCTCTTTTTTACAATATTTATTAAGTTGATAAATTATTAAATTTACTTTTATTTATTTATACAATGTTTACAATAGCATGGCCTTATGAATGAATGTATTTTTGGATTTGCATGAGACACAGAATGAAATTGAGCACTGAGAAAACATAAGCTAAGTCCAAGGTACGGTTTCAATATCGATGTCTATGTAACCCCCTGAGTTAATACCATTATTTTGTCTAATGCATTTTTATCATTTCTCATGCTTATTTTGTTATTGTAATGTCATATTTTTTTTTTTAGAAATGTGTGTATGCAGCCTTAAAGCTTTATTTGGAGAGTACATGGGTTTACACATGGTGAAATTCCCACAAACTACCTTGCTAATGTTATTCTTTTACACAGACTTTGAAAACAGGAAGTTATACATTTCCAAATATGGTTTAAATATTAATGTTTATACTTATATAATATATAAGTCCTGCACTATGTTAGGCGTGAGTTGGACACCTTCTGACTGTTTCAAGGTGTCATTGTTCCTCTCTCTTGTCAAGTGATGTAATATTTATCGTATTGTGGCTACAGCATTTAAATGAAACCTATAGATAATACCTGAAGGGTATTTAACCACCCTGCCCTGCCCCTTTTCTTTTCTACAGATGGTTCACTTCCCACAATCGACAACGTTGAGGTACAAATATCAAATGTCCCGATCCCTCCCTCTCTCACCTGAATAGTAAACCTTCCTAATTTGAGTAATTATTTTTCCAGTTTCCAACCCTTCCCAATTAGCGCTCCTTTTTACCTAAATGACAAATCCAGCCACCCCTCCCTTGCTTCTTAACTGTGTTTCCTGAGTGGAAAGCCATTTCTGAGATTTCCCCTTTCCCCATGCTTTTTTCCTTACTGGAATGGTATATTATCCCACTTTCCAGTCTCTATTTTCTTTTACTGATTCAGACAAACATTTTTTTTTATCTTTAAATTAGTTTCTTATCCTGCTTTTTTCCCCCCTAAATCCCTGATGCAAGCTGTCCATTGGGGTTCTCCACTGTGTCCCAAACCTGCTTCTAAGAAAACGCTCCAATGGATTCCCTCTAAACAAAACACCTGTGTAACAAGATTTTACACTTTTATGATTCAGTGAAGTCTCTCTTGTCCTTCTCACTGACTCAAACCTAACAGTGTCCCCCCTTATTGAAGCACACATACCCTGAATTTCTGTATTAAATCCTTTCCTCCCTTGTATTTTCTTTCTGTCTTTCACTCAGTTTCTCAGACCAGGGCTGCATCCCTCTCTCCTCCACCCTACGTCGTCATCCTCATCTCTTGCTCGGGGCTCGTCTCTTTTGTCCTGCTGCTCCTGACCTGCCTGTGCTGTAAGAGAGGAGGAGTGGGATTCAATGTAAGTCTTCAACATGTAAGAGATTTATTCACCTCTCTCTGCTTTCTTTGTTTTTTCACACCTTTTGTGCATGCTGGTATGCTTTTAATGTAAGCTTTACTTATAATATACTTTATGGAAATGGAAACGGGAGTCAATAATTCCAAGTTAATGAAGTAGAAATGGTCAATAATCATCTTTCAGTCCAATCTTGACTAAGCCTCCATCTTTTGACCTGACAGTGTTGTTGTTGAGCTGGCAGACAGTCATTAGTTCAGAATGGCTGCTTTCTCATTGTCTGCCCTTGATAGTTGCTGCTAAATCCAATCATGTTATTAAGTGAAAGAGTGCAATTTATTTTGAATTATACCAGTATTGTGATTTTACTGTGTCTGTTGTGCCTCAACCAGGAGTTTGACAATGCAGACGGGGAGGAGTGCTCTGGGGGCTCCAGTCCCATCCAGGAGGACAGCCTGTCGTCATGTCCCTCCCTCCCCGAGGTCTACACGTTACCAATCAGAGACAGGCCCAACTGCCCCGCCCTGCAGGATGGAGCAGGTAAACAACTCTTCTGTTCTATGACTCTGATTTGGGCACAGATTAAAGCTGGTAAAGGCAATTTATTTCAGTTTTGTAATATTTGTTTACATCCTTAAGCACAACAGGCTGTCCCACATGCCTGCCTAGCTGTGAGCACTCTGCCCGTGCACTCGCTGTGCATTTAAATGTGTTTTGGGGGAGTGGCTTTGGAGGGCCTGAGGGGAAGGGTTGGGATTTCTTTCAGTTGGAAACTTTAAAATCTAGCTGGTTGTTGCTAGCATTGTTGCCTACCCAAGCTTGAGTGTATAACCAATAGCGTTAGACTCCCTACTTGGCTTCAGTGGAACGAGTAGGCCAACATGGACAAATAGGGATGGTAACAGCACTCCTTAGGAGTTGAGGGTGGCGTACATGAATTTGTGCCTCAGGAAGGCTATTATGTCATTCCCCCTCAACTCAAATGTGTTTTTGTTATTGTTGCTTCACTTGAGCTTCACTGTGCAGAATCATGTATGTGCTGAGTTTGACACTAGATGTCTGTTTTCGCATTCATCTGATGAAAGTTTTTCTGTGCTCAACTTAAAGTCAAACTCAAACAAGTGTAATGTGGAAACATGAAACATCCCGTGTATTTACGTTGAAATTGACTTTTCAGTGAAGTAAGAGACTTTGTGTGTCCAGTAGTTAAACTTTAGAAATGAACAATATTTGCAGATTCATACATTCTGGATTTTCCAACAAAGGATAAAGAGTAGAAATAATTTCAAATTTCTAAGTTGGTTATTTAACTTTTTGTCGGAAAACTATACATGTCTAGAGGGGATCTTTAATGTTTTGGTAATGGCAGTGGTTGTTTGTATTTAACTGTACCCATGAACAGCAGTGTAAATAGGTTTTTTTCCTGTCAGTTTTTACAAGTTATTTTTTTCTTCTGTTGTGAGATATAATGTCATAAAAGAACATCAAATGCCGACGCCAGTGTGACCCTGATCTTTTTTTATTTCTCTTCTTTTTTACAGACTCCATTTCTCAGTGCTTCAAAAGACACACGTTAAACTACCTTCAGGAGATAGGAAATGGCTGGTTCGGAAAGGTAAGATGATTGCCTCTCACATTCGGATATTGTGTTTTCATGTAAAATATGACTCACATAATAGATTTTCTTTCTTACAGCATGCTCTGCTCTGTTATATTTAATACCAGAATCTTAACTCAAAATAGTGATTTTTCTGCTGGTCTCCTTCTCCTGGGCACCCTTCCATATTACTATCCATTGATCTCTTCTAGGTGATCTTAGCTGAAGTGTTGTGTGACTGCAGCTCCTCTCAGGCCGTGGTGAAGGAGCTGCGTATCAGTGCCAGTCCTCTGGAGCAGAGGAAGTTTGTGGCTGAGTCTGAGCCTTACAGGTGGGGGAAACTGCTGAAACTCGGGAAGCCATTTTGGGGACTTAATGCAATGCTGGCCGCTATGGCCGCAGGTGACAATTATGTGATAATATTAAAATTAGCTTTAGCATAAGCAGGGGACAGTATTTGTTAGCAAGCATAGAGAGTATGTAACTCTGTTCTATGCTTGCTAACATTACCTAATATTAGCCACAATAAGCTACTGGTCATACCAGACCAAGTAAGGCTGTATCGGCTGTTATCTAACTGAAAAAGGGTGCATTTTTATTGCTTCTGAATTTCAAATGTGTTATGTCTTATTTACAAAATGATAGTCTTACTTAAATCATTGATATAAGGAGCAACAATATGTCAGCTTGAATCAGACCAGTTTACAATCTGGACCAATTTGACAACCAACCAGATAAAATAAAATAGCGTTGATTGGTAATGTTACTGCAGGTAGACGGTAATAAAACTTGTTCTTGAAGATGAGAACTGAACCGACCTATTTAATGTGTTTGACTCAGAATCTGAGTAGCACTTTGGCTGTCCTTTTCTCTCTTTAACACACACACACACACAGGAAGCATCCAAGGACACGGCTGTCGTGGCTTCTCTATTCCTATCTCTGGGCATAACTCACAACAACCATCATCATCCCTCCACACACACACACACAGACGCACACAACACTCACACACACACTCACACTATAGACCCACAATAAGTCATTTTCACACACATTCATATGCTGTTTACGTCTCCTGTCCTTGTCCTGTTGTCTTATCACCTCTTGTTTCCCAGTTTGTGTCTGATGCAAACACACCTACCCGACAACAAGCCAAACACCAATACACTTTATTTCTATCTATCTATCTATCTATCTATCTATCTATCTATCTATCTATCTATCTATCTATCTATCTATCTATCTATCGTTTCTCTTTCTCCCTCCAGGAGTCTTAAACATCCCAACATCCTTCAGTGTTTGGGGCAGTGCAGTGAGAGCATCCCCTTCCTCCTGGTTATGGAGTTCTGTCAACTGGTGAGTATAAAGTGGCCATTTGAATATGGGACAAAAGTGAAATGGATAAAATAACATAAAGGCCTTTGACTTAAAAGTTGCTATGTCATTATTGCAAACACTGTAGTGTGTCATTGTATGTAACATTTTGTAGTTTTTCTGTTTTGATTTGTTTTTTTGACATCTGCAATTTTGTGCGGATATGATTTAGCATCTTTGGAGCTGTGCTGGTCGTCTCACTTTGCTCTGAAAACTATTATAACAAATACCAAGTGCTATATCGCTTTTATTGCTGACAAATCCAGTGCTAATCAGCTTGAAAGCAATTATGTTCTACCTTTGTGCAGTTTTTTAATTGTGCTATAGTTCCATCAAATGTTTTTTAAAAAGATATTTTCACTATTGAATTTACTCATTGATTTAATGTAATTTTATGTGAGTACTTCTGCATAGTATTTGCTGCAGAAATGATAAATTATTAGAATTAGAGATATTCCATGGTCACTGAAATTTGTTGTGCATCTGCACGATCAGTTAGTTTTACTTCCCTTAGCTGGCTCAGTCACTGACTGATTAAGAAGACCATATGAGTGAACTCTCAGGCCAAACAAAGACACAAGCAGATCAATTACAGCAGCACATTGAGAGAAGCCAAACAACACTGGAGTCTTCGTAGACAGCTATTATCCAGTTTATTAAAGACTCCTATTGTACTTTCCTTATGGATATTTTTCATCCTTTTATATAGTCTTTATTTTATTTCCCTTCCCTTTCTGAAACACAAATGACGAATACAAATGCTGCCAGCGCATTACCAATTCCCCTGCTGCTTTTAAGGCTCTGTGATTGAAAACCCCTAAAAAGGGGACATATTTACTGCAGAAGTCGCAAATATCACCATTGCCTATACAGCGTTGCCTGCAAGTTTTATCTCTGTTTTAGGAAAAGGGCTTAAACACTTGGCACACACATTTATGGCCAAACTCACTGCTTGCATTGTTGATGTGATGAACAAACAGGGTGACCTAAAGAGGTATCTGAGAGCCCAGCGCAAGGCAGATGGGATGACTCCTGACCTGCCCACTCGGGACCTCTTGACTCTTCAGAGAATGGCTTTTGAGATCACCTCCGGCCTCCTGCATCTCCATGAAAACAACTACATCCACAGGTGAGCCATGACTTCACCTCTGTCTATAGTCTTTAAACAAGACTTTATCTCTCACATAGAGTGTTATCTCTGTTCAATGTGGCTGATCTTCGGAGGGTGTGTTCTGCTCTCTGCAGTGATCTGGCTTTAAGAAACTGCCTGCTGACTTCCGACCTCACTGTTAGGATAGGTGACTATGGTCTTGCACACAACCATTATAAGGTACGTGAGTTCATGATCTATTAATATAGGACACCAGATTTTTTAATCCTATTGTATTGATTTTAGGAACAACAAAGGCTTTGATTTGTCATTATGCTTTTGATTGAATAATGACACAGTGGAACTTTTATACATTTTCATATATTCATTTGGCTGATGCTTTTATCCAAAACGACTTCCAATTGCTATATGTGTAAAAGGTTGCACGCCTCTGGACCAACTAGGGGTTAAGTGTCTTGCTCAGGGACAAAATGGTGGATGTGTCACAGTGGGGGATTGAACCCGGGTCTCTCACACCAAAGGCATGTGTCTTATTCACTGTGCCATCACCACTCCCCATGGAACTTATCTTCGGTATAAAAATAATTTTTGTTTCATGTATTTGTGAAGGAGGACTATTACCTAACTCCAGACAAGCTATGGATCCCGCTACGCTGGATTGCTCCTGAGCTGCTGGAAGAGTACAGAGGAGCTCTTATTGTTACTGACCAAACCAAGACCAGCAATGTGTGGTATGTTTTAAAGCTATCACAGCTGTTTATATTCAGTGCTTCTGAATAATCTGCATCAACAGGCTGGTTACAGCCAGTTCATGTGAGTAATGCTATGATCATGCTTGTTAATCCGGTGTCTGTCTTAATATATACTTGGTAGCCACTTTATTAGCTACACCTGTAAAGTATAATGCAATCCAATACAACAGCTAAGCAGTAAATTCTAATCTTACTAAGACGATAATGTTTTGGTTGAAAATATCAGAGAGGTATCAATTTAACTATGTTTATTATTGAGGTTGTAGTTTGCAGTGGTGTTGAACTAGTGTATAGGTGTGCCTAATAAAGTGAGTGTATGTTGTATATCATAAAGTAAGTGTATGTTGGATTTTTTTTTTTATGCTAGTCACCATTGCAACATTAGTTTTCTGCCATTAGTTAAGCCAAGTTACAAAGTTAGGTGTTTTGAAATGTTTCTCCAAAACATCATACCACAACTTACCTACCTTTAAATATCAGTGTGACCTCAGTTTTGCTGAAGCAGAGTGTGGGAGTCCATCACTTTGTCAGCAGTCCTTTTGCCAGGCCCAGTAATATCAAAGGGAATGATGAAAGAACAAGAGCCCAAGCTGGACTCAACCCTCAGGCTACAATATTACAAACATGACTTTAATGTGTATTGTTGAATGAACCAACAAGACAACATTCTGGGAACAAAACACACAAGTAGGGCAAGATTACTCTTTGCTCTCACATACGAAATGCCTGAAGATTTAAGAAAGATGTTTATTATTGTATTACTTCTTCTTCTATACTTGTATTACGTCCAAAACAGTCTAATGTCCTCTGATAATATAATAGCACAACTCTAATAATATTACGAACAGAATATATTTTCACCTGTTTTTTATGCCACTTAGTCTTGTATCCTTAGACGTCAGAGCTCTGTATAAAACAAGGTGTTGCTGTAAAAGCATTATGTAACAAAAACTTAAGAGGTCTGTGAAGATTAGTCTCTCACCATCTCTACATTATTCTCTCCCGCAGGTCCTTGGGGGTGGCTATATGGGAGCTGTTTGAGTTTGGCTCTCAGCCCCACAGACACCTGAGCGACGAGGAGGTGCTGACCTTTGTCATTAGGGAGAGACAGATCACCCTGGCCCAGCCCAGACTCAAACTCTCCCATGCAGACTACTGGTCAGTACTCATCCACTAACTACTTTTTTTTTATTAATAATTACGATTATATTCATGGAAAGTAATTGTGTCTATCCAAACTTACCTCCTATGTTTCACTCTCCTGTCTACAGGTATGAGATCATGCAGTCCTGCTGGCTACCCCCATCCCAACGCCCTTCTGTAGCGGAGGTATTTCTCCTCCTTTCCTCCCTCCTGGCAGCTGAGCAAGGAATGGCAAGGGGGAGTGTCGGGGAAGAAGATGAAGAGGATGAGGAATATGAGGAGGGCAGAGGACGGAGAGGTGAGAGCGAGGAGTCGTTTGAAAGACGCTGGGACTTACTCCGTCCACCTGCCTTCCAGACTGCAGCTAACGAGCGGCAAAGGGAGAGAGAGTATGGCAGGGAAAACAGAGATAACTCCTACCCCCTGCTGGACCCCGTGGGGAGCTGTATAACCCCGTCTTCGTCTGAACTGGATGACATCTTGACAGTCACTGAAACTAGCAAAGGCTTGAATTTTGAGTATTTCTGGGAGAAGGCTCATGCCAGACGAGGCTACAAACCTCTTCCTCCTCCTCAGCCAATCCCGACTGTCAACAATAACCACAGACAGTCTTTGGACACTCCCACTGTGGTCCCAGTCATAAGCGCCCGCAGCCCCTCCCTCGCCAGTGAGTACTATATCAGATTAGAGGAGCACACTCCTCAGGACAAGTCGCCAACTCTTAAAGGGAAGTCCTCTTTCCGTTCCAACTCGATTTGCCGTGGCGACATGGAGCTGGTGGAGATTCGCAGTGGATTGCTGGGAAAAGAGCGAGTCCCGTATTGTTCCTCTGACAAGTGTGGAAAGGGTCTCCAGACCGTCAGATCGAGTGAGGTTCAACTCCAGGTGCCCAACACAGGTGTGGCTGAATTCAGAGACACTTCCAGCAGAGTGACTGACTTCTCAGTAGTTGATTTAGGGGATGATGATGAAGAGGAGAATAAAAAGAGCAGTGAGACAGATAAAAAATCATCCATGAGTTCTCAAGCCCCAGTCCTTCCTCCCAAGCCTCGCTCTATGTCCATGTCATCAGCCAACCACCTACACTCGCGCCCCCTCCCCGCCCCTCCGCTCGGATATAGAGGACTTCCTCACTACACCATCATGGGAAAAATCGAAACAGACCCCCATCACATGAGCAGCTGCCCACCTTCTACATTTGATCACCTGGGGCTCCATCGGGCCAGACAAACTCTACCCCCATCCCCGTCCCTCTCCCCCTCCCTTCCTCCATCGAGCCATCCAATTTACCCCCAGCCTGCTCAGATGTGTCCTCCACCTCTCCCTCCACACTCCAAACCTCAAAGAATCTGCCCTAGCTACAACACAGCAGACACTTATTCAAGATACAGTAACCCGCAGATGCAGAGATCCAATAGAGACCCATTATCCTGTGACTTGTCTGACAGAGAGGGTGGTACCAGGCACTTAGCATCACTGCACACCTCCAAGGAGACTTCTCATTCTCGTGCAAAAGACTTTGACTCTCCCGTTCGTCGAGAAAACCCATTGCGCCCTATTTATCGCAATTTACCCCGCCCTCAAACCACAAACCCCCAGCTTGACAGGCAGTCTTCATCCAGTCCCACCTACTCAGATGAGGATGACTCTCCCTTCATGTCCCCTGAGAGACCCAGCGGTGGTCCTACTGTCACTAACTCCAGCCTATCTGAAGATGCAGACCCAGCTTGTGCGGAGCTCTTCTCCCGGGGAATGAAAAGGACTCAGTCACGCCTCGACACCATCCTGCCTAGCATTTGGAAGGAAGATGCTAAACTTCAGGCCGATCAAGTGGCCACTGCCAAGAAATCCCCCATGCATTTGTTTCTGACAGAGCTATCTAGTGTGACAGAGTCTAGTGAGCCCAAGTCAGAGGCTTCATGGGAGGAAGAGAAGGAGGAGAAAAGGGATGGAGAGAGACGGGGGAACTTTGTGATGCCCAACAGAGGGATGCGCCGCTCCCAGTCGCTGATGACAGAGCTGGGGTCAGCAGGACATTCATGGGGACCAGAGAAACGCACCAATAGGACAGGACCTGAGGAGGACAATGCAGTCACTAAAGAATCATTCCAGAGGGATCTTTTCCTCACAGAGATCGACACAGGAAGGATGGACATGGATCTGGAAGGAGGATTAGAAAGTGATCCAGTAAAATACCTCTATCCTGCAGGATCCAGATTGAGGCCCTATGTCTGCGCTCCAGGTCTCCCCTCGTACACCGAGGCTGAGGAAGCCTATTCAAAGGGTATACGTAGATCCCGCTCTCTCCTCTCAGAGATCACCATTGGGAAGAAGGAGTCTGAACTGAACCAGAATGCGAAGGAGCCTCGGAGAACAGAAATGACCAGGGAGGAGTTCCTGAAGGAGATCCAATCAGCAGAGACCTTCCTGACTGAAATCATATCTAGACAAAATGCTGCGGCAAACCGAAAGGAAAAAGACCCATCTTGCTCCCCTACACCCCTCTCTCCTGAATACGAGTCCATATGCATTGACCCAAACTCCACTCAGACCATCAGATTTCAGTCAGAGAGCTCCATACAAGCAAAAGGCAAAGATGATACACAGACTGAGGCCATCTATGCCCAAGTAACCAAGCGTGCTAAAAAGAGTGAGATAAAGGTTTCGATGAGACCTGAGATCCCAATCCTTCATATAGGATCAAATAAACAACCTCTTAAACTGGACAGCCAAAGAAGCAATGCTGACCACTGCCAATCTGGTGAGTTTGTGTTTTCAGAAATTATGCCCAAAAATGGTCTTCTGCACAACCAAACACTTGCATGTCAGAAAGAAGAGGAGGAGTGTTCAGATGGTCCTGCCTTACCTGCCAGAGGAGAGCAAAAAGGTCTCGTAGAGCACTCTCCTTCTGAGAGTGTTAAAGAAAGCAACACTGTGCTACTGTGTGAGAACAAATCACAAATTACAAATGAAGCAGATAGTCAAAAGGCTGCTGTTATGGGGAATGGTGAGACAGTGAAAGAAGACAAACATGCCAGCAGCCCTGAGAGCGGAGATCAAACACATGGAAAGACCAATACCACATCATGTGATCCTGAAAAAGAAAAGTACCACACTGATAATGTTTCTGCAGTGGACTCTGGAAACAACACTGCAGATGATGATTTGGAGAGATCTAAAAGTTTGGGTTCTCAAAATAATGATGAAAAAGAAAATTTACTTCATCAGAATGACACTGGTCAAGAAAAACACTGTCACATTGCACAAAAGGCACCCACCCCTGCTGTGTCTCCAACCACTCCTGACTGGGACCCATCCTCTGACGTCTCACTCGTCACCCCCACTGACTCGGCCCTGTCACCTATGACTTCCAGCTCAGCCGACTGCCTCACACCTAGTGACTCATGGATAATCGGTGGAGGAGGAGTGGGAAATGGCGGGTGGCGAGCTCTGGGAAATGAAACACCACATAGAGACTCTGCCTATTTCTCAGACAGTGACTGGGAGGGGGACGGAATGAACAGGAGGAGCAGCGATGGACTTATTGCTTCCAGGCCAAGCAGTGGTCGAGGTGGGGATCGGGGGACACTGACAGGGATAGAGGAAAAAACTGAGGAGGAGGGAGATATAGGAGAAAAGAGCCCTTTAAGAAATACTATACAGATGTCAGATAACATATGTGAAACTGGTGGAAAGCCAAACATTGAGATGTGTGAGGAAACAAGTACGCAATATCAAAATACTCTGGAAAATACCATCTCTCATTTAGGTGATGACAAAGATATGCTAAACAAAGGGCTTGAGTCATCGCAGAGAGACGATTCTGGCATTTTCCAAAACGAGAGCAAAAAATCAACACTGCTGAATGATGATCCTCAGGCCAAGGACTGTGTTGACTTAATTGATAAGTTGTTCTCAAAATTAGATGATGAACCACTGAAAGGGCTCCCACACAGCAGTGGATATCCGATAGACAACCACTTCACAGATGGCATCATCGCTCAGATAACAGATTTCAAATACCAGGACGCTGCAGAAAATTATTTAAATTTACATTCCAAGAGCCTTGCTGAGACAAATATTTTGATCGAGTCTATATCTGGCAACCAGTCAAAAGATTGCGTGTTAAGGCCCAGCAACAATGATTACACAAGTGTTAGAGAGATGGATCTCTCTGCACTGAACTCCATCAAATGTGGAAATGACACCGTTGAATCTGTAACACGTCCTTCTTGGGTAAAGGAGGGCGTTGAAGAGAGATGTGAAGAGAGGCCTGGTCTAGACCACAATGAGCTGGGCCTGAGAAACCTCCGGTGCTCAGACAGCAGCGAGGACAAGAAGGTCACAACAGAGACGGAGAAACAGCTGGCTGCCGCAGAGCTGAGTAACGCCATAAAGGAAAAGTCCCCCCTGAGAGGAGCAGCGAGTCAGATGGACTCTGCTAAAAATGTGGATAAAGACTCCTGCGAGGGACTGGATGTGAAAACTAAAGAGTTATGGAGCGCCCTAGAGGAAGATGAAGAACGTACAGGATCTGGTGTTGTTAAGGGAGAGTTTGACTGCCACCGTTTTTCACAGTCAAAGGACTTGCGCTTGTGGCCTGATGAAAATGACCAGTGGGCCTCTCCAGAGAGGAGGTGCCAAGACATTGAACTTAGATCAGAATTTTTCTCCGGATTTAGAAACAAGGCCTGGGAGGTCGGGGAGAGGCTTGTTGTTGGTCAGGAGTTTTGGGAGACTGATGAAAATGATGAACTTGCGGGAAGTGAACCTCACCCTGCTGTCTTGGAGGGCTGTGAAGAAACGTGGAACAATGAAACACAAGGACTTGCTCATAATCTTGCTATGAAGGAAAAATGGGACTCTAAAGATGGTGATGACCAGCAGAGTGTCCAAGGGGAAGACATACAACAGGAGGAAAATATTGAGAACCTAGCACAAATTGGCAGTTTTCACAAAGACCTGAAAAAAGATATCTCAGATATTGAAGTAGAAAATATAGAAATCCCACAACAGGAGACCTTGGAGCAAGGAGAGAGGCATATTTCACCATGCACTGATACAGTCAGGGACAGGGAAAGTTTGGTAGATTCCACAGAGACAGAGGAAAATCAAAATTTTAACAGATGGCCTCAGAATCACCTCTGCAACATTCAAAAAGAGGGACAGACATCGGCTGAGCATGTTGGCAACGAAACATTCTCTGATTTAGAGAACGACTTCAATCACACTTTAGAGGATAAAAGCTCAAATATATCTGTTTGCATCATCGAAGCTCCTCATGTGAACTCTTCAGACATTGAAAATGTTGAATCAGGCTTAGATTCAGAGGATGAAATGAGCCCACAGCTTGCTAGGCAATACATAAAAGAGAGAGTAAGCGTTATGAACACAGATGTGGATTACAGAGACTTGCCCCTTCCACCCAATCCCATCTCTTCTCCTAGTGAACTTGATGTGCAGGGGGAGGTAGAGCAGTCATTTCCACAGGTAGACAATTTCAGCTCAGTCGATTTTCCTAGTCCTCCACCAAGCATAGACCTTGATGTGCAAGATGAAAAACTGGAAAGTTTAGATGACTCTTTTCCTAGTCCACCGCCATCTGTTGAAGAGACAGAGGATTTTATTAGTCACATAAATCTAGAAGACTTTATTGCTAGCACTGAGATAGAGACGTATATTTCCCCAACACACAACACAGACGTCTCAGAGCTTCCTGCTACAACTCAGAGTATCGGGATCTCAGCCAATCTGAACATCCCCTCTGTGCATATAACACTAGCTGATGAGAGCAACCTTACACCCAACATAGAAAATCAGGATGAACATAATAATCTGTTCCAAAAAACATCATCTGCCATGCCATCTTCACCCCAAGTTCCCCTAAACAATCTCCCAGAGTTACTGATTTCTGAGTGGAAAGATTTGGATGAGGAGCCCCTGGAGGATTTTGAAAAACTGGAACAACTGTGCTGCATATCTGGGGATGAGGAGGACTCTTTGGGCAACCTTTTTCTGGGGAACCTGGAGCTCCTGGAGTCTTTGAAGAAAACACCTGATCAGAAAAGCAGCAGCACAAGCAACACAGGTCACAAAATGTGTGGCTCCTCTACTCCAGAGAGCAGGATGGATTTGAAGGAGGATGGGATCTTTGATAACTCTGATAAGCTGGCAGAGTCTCCACCACATCTGATCCTGGATTGCCAGGACAAAGTGTCACCTCGAGAGGAGAGGAGTGATGGGCAGAGATCCCCAGGCCAAACATCTGATGTCAAAGACCAGGGATCGCTCTCGAAGATGACAACAAAGAATGGCCTGATGATGCAGGTGAGCATGCTTTCTTTTTAAGAGTGCTTTTTATGTTACCTCTCCGAGTTTATTCGCCTCTATTTATTGCTTTGTTTTGTTGCTTCAGGTATGTGAGGAAAGGCTGCAGTTCTCCCTCAGCGAAAATGTGAAAACAAATGTGCTTTGGGGATCGACTATTAAAGACACTGTTATGCTCCGGCCCTGGAGCGAACAAATCACAGAGAACAGCAGTGAGCTGGCCACTGTGAAAGAGCAAAAAGAGGATGAAAGGTATGAAGAACTTCTGAAAATCTGATCCTGAATCTTAAAAAAAAACCCATCTTACTTACCTCTAGTGGTATCTTCAGGGCCTCAAAGTCTTGGAAGATGATTTTATTTCTTTTATTCACAAAATATCCTCATTAGTGACTACAGGGGCTCAGCAATGTTCAGCCATACAGATCATTTTGGTTTTATTTGCCCATTGTCTGAGATAATTGTTTGCCTTCACCCCAATATAGTGGAGGTGAGTGGAGTTTCACTTGCAGTGCTCAGACAATTAAATTCAAAATCAGAACCTCTTTTCAGAAACAGTGTCCCTGTTAGTGCATAATCTGCAGCAACAAGACTATATCTTATGTAGAAAGTAATTCCAATGAAAACTGCTAGCAGAAACATATACACATAGTACGTTCCATCATATACATTCCATCATATTGGGGGTTGCAGCAGAAATCACAGAGATGAATATTACAAAGCCTGGAGAAATAAAACCAAAACTATCTGTATGACTAGATACCACAAGGGTTAAGTGACAAAATATGTGAACTGACCCTTTAATATTCATGTTTCTTCTGTTGTTGTTTTAGCCAAGAGGAGCAGGAAAGTTCCCCCAGCATTCAGCTGCACACAGAGTATGATGAAACTAAAGCTGAGCCACTCACTGTGATTGAACAACCTGAGGTCATAACCCCTCAGCCTACTGCAAACCTGGCAATGAAAGGTACCTTCATGTTCCACGTATTATCAGGGGTGTCACACAAAGATCCGGGCCCTGTACATAAGCATTCTCTATGGGCCCCTCACCGCATCCACAGCTTTTTGTACTAGTATCTTTGTGGGCCCTCCTCACACGAGGGCCCTGTATGCTCTGCCCCCAACCCACCCTCCCCAGTCCAACCCACCCTCCCCAGTCCAACACCCCTTTGTACTACTGATGACAGAGATAATTCAGTAAAAGTTGACATATATGGCAACTTTAATTATAACTAACATGTATAGTACATATCAGTAGTTTCTAACCTTTTAATAGTAGTAATAGTACTCCTATTTTAATTTGTCAAAGTTTGTTTCCGCATCAATTTCCATACCCTTAACCAGACCTTAACTCTGCAATGCCTAACCACAACCTAATGTTAAGCTAATTTAAGGTTTTAGCCCAATCATGGATGGCAGCATTGTGGGAAACACTATGCAAAACAGACTCCAACTGCAAAAGAGTTTATCTAAAGAGAAAGGGAAGGCGAATCAGAGGAAATAAATAATGAATGCCATTCAGTCCTATGTAAATCCTCCTGTAGTGGGTGAGCAAACTTTCATTCATATTTTTACAGATTGTTCTGACTAAAGAGGTAAACAAATATATACATTTTATTTTATTTAACTTTGTATCCTTGTAATGAAATACGGATTTGTTCTAATTACTTTACTAATCCGGTTTGTACGAGTTGGAACTGTTGCCAACTTCCAGTCAGGCCAGAGCTGGGACTCTTGTCAGGTATTCCTCATAACATCTCTTCCCTGCTCTCATTTTCACAGCAAAACTAGCTCGCCTGTCTCTCGCCCTCCCTCCTCTTGCTCTGACTCTTCCGCTCACCCCCACTGGTAAAGGAGGATTTGGCGACGGCGCGATTGGAAATCGGATTGGAAGACGGAGAGGTCTTTCCTCAGGAAGCGAGCCTGACGATGAGGAGGAGGATGAGCAGGAGGACGAAAGCTCCCGGAGGGTGATTGTCGTCACAGAAACAGACGTGGACAAACGTGTCGGGCTGAGGAGTCTGCTGAAATCACCTAAGGAACCGATGGACAGAGAGAAGGACAGAGGAAGAAATGTGTCCTTTTTTGATGATGTCACAATCTATCTTTTTGATCAGGTATTTCCCATACTTCCAATAATTGATAATTAAGAGATCATGTTAGATATAACAAGCCTGACTGTTCTGTTTCATTACAACAGGAAACTCCAACCAATGAGCTGAGCTCTTCAGCGCCCACTAGTCCAGCCCCAGTGTCTGTCAAGAGCACCAAGTTGGATTTGCGTGGTAAGATCATAAACATCTCACATTCATGACGCAACGCAGACTTTTTTAGCCATACGAGCGTCATGGCTCTGGGAATGGCAATGTTGGTCAGTTGGTTGTTCCATCCCTTTGGTCCAGACTGAAATATCTTAACAGCTATTGGATAGATTGCCATCACATTTTGTACGTACATTCATGGTCCCCGGAGGACAAATCCTACTGACTTTGGTGATCTGCAGACTTTTCTCCTAGCACCACCATGAGGTTAACATTTGTGTTTTTTAACGAAATATCTCCTGTCTCTGCCACGACATTTGGTACATACATTTGTGGATGGATTATCTCAGTATGAATTGTATTAACTTTGCTGATCTTCTGACTTTTCATTTAGCGCCACCATCAGGTCAAAATGTTGGTTTTTCTAATACTTTGGTTTATGACCAAATACCTGCAAAACTAATGACATTCCCATCATCCTCAGCTGTACGTTGTGTTTGTGCTAGCTGGCTCATGTTAGCATACTAAACTAAGATGCCAAACATACTATATCTTATACCTGTTTAACATTAGCACTTTTGCATTGTCAGTGTGAGCATGTTAGCATACCGACATTAACATTTAGCTCAAAGCACTGCTGTACCTGAGTGCGGCATCACAGAGCATGACTCTTAGTCTTGCTAGAAAATTTAAATAATGTGCATAAGTCTGAAATTCTATACATGCATTATAACATAGTCTTGGAGAATGACATTATAAAATCTGACAGCCTCTAAGTCATCCTCACCCACTGAAATGGAAAACCCTCAGTTCAACCATCTTCTCTGCAAATATGCAGGCAGAATTAATCTTCTATAATTATCCCCCTCGACACTGTGACATGTGGAACTGAGCGGGGACATAAATCCTACGCTCAACAATGCAGGCCTAAGCTGTGTTTCCCAACACATTTTCATTTGCTCTCTTTGACTTCCTCTCTCCATCTCATACACTGATCACCTCATTTCACAGAATAGTGAAAGTTTGGGCTGTGCACACACACAGCAATGCAGAAACTCCAAAATTAGATGATTTCATAATCTTTGTAGCCTTCAGAGCTAAAACTTCAAACTGTTGAAAGAAGAGGCTGTGTTCCCTTTGAGTTATTTTTGCTTCTGGGTGATTATATTAATAGATATAGTTTTTTTCCTATTTTGTATTTGGTTTGGTGCTACTATCTGACTGTATATGTCAGTAGTATTGAAGGCACATGTGTCCCAGGCATGAACGGATTTGAGACAACAGGTCCCTAGGCACAGTCTTGTGAAAAGGCCCCCATCCTGACACCCAGACTTTCTGCAGGTGAACCAGAAGTGTTTAGTACTTCAGTATTTAGTGTACACTTAGGTTTGATTCTAATTTTATATTTACCGAGACAATTGTTTGATTGGACTTGTAGCAGGAAGACCTTAACTCATTACTGATGATAAAGTGTACTTTATGAAATATCAAGCACGTGTTGTGGTATTATGAACATGACCTAATGACAAAATGGAGGTAAAATGAAATGGTTTGGGGAAGCACAACTCAACTTGTGTACGTAAGACGCATGTGACAGGGACTTCACATTGTGCTTGATTTTGTTTTTGTTTCCATCAGGGCAAAACACGAAGAGCAAAGAATCAAAAAGGAAAGATGATTTGTCAATCAAACCAAGGTCGCCTGTGGGGGCCAATCCGGTGACATCATCGCGCTTCACTGTCAGCCCTGCCAACGACCCTCACTTGGTGTGATGTCATTGTGGGAACCTTTAGAGCTGAACCCTCTTGGACTGGCCAGCAAATTAACCCCAACAACCAGCCATTCACCCAGAGGCTATTTTTTTATTGAATAGGCAACTGAAAGAATGAGACCGTTCTAAAAGCTGGACAAATTCCAGGTTTTACCCACGACAGGATTTTGTATGACAGGGGTCGCTGTGCTCCTGACTGCCACTATTTACAGAGTTTATTCACGGCCTTTGGCTACAAATGTCTTTGGAAAAGGCAGCATATGCTAGGAGAAGAGGAGCCTGGAGCTTTGTAAAATCTGAAACAGATTTGACAGCTATGCAGTGGGAGTCTTGCTGTGTACCAGCTTACCTTCTCTTTTTCTGCTTCATTATGTTGTATTATTCCCCGAGTGTGTGGGGAATGCACTTTCTTTAGTCATTCATCTGTCTATGTAAACTCTCGGATTCCAGTCCTCTCTTTATTAAAGAGGTTTTTCATTGCAGTCAGTTGTTCTTGTAGGCAGCAGTTTGGAACAGAAATCGCTTGACTCCTGTATTTGAGAATACTCGTTTGCATTTGTACAAATAACATAATACAAGTGTATACAGTATCATTTTAGAGCTGTTTACTTTTAGATGTATTCTTAGACTGCACGAAAAATGAAACAAGCTATGCTTCTTTATACTTTTAGTTCTACAAAGATTTTTCTTCAATTTATATATTTATTATATAGTTTTATTTATTTATGTAAAGCCAGTTTCCATGCAATATTTTATTTATTTGATTATTTATTTTACTATTTATTTATTTTACTATTTATTTATTTGCTTTTCTGCAATTAACATATATGAACTTAGCTATAATTTGTTTGGGACAGAATGCATCTAGGTTATACTTTCTCTAAGATCTTCATAACAAATAAATCAAAATATTTTCCCAAACGTCTTAATTGCTAAAAAACGTATTTTGTATAATTTTACTTGTTAATATATGCCAATATGTATGGAACTATGTCCTGTAATGTGTCATTATTTTCCAATGCCTTTTTTAGTTGTCTTGTCATTCTTTTACCTTGTTTAATGACCGTTAATGTAGCTTAGCATGAAAAATTCAAAGCCTTTCATCAGTAAATAACTCCATTTGTTTGTGTATCTGTTAATTTACCCCATTTTCTACTATTAGCAGTCCATCAAGCAGTCGAGGTCCAACTAGTACATTTGTTTAGTCTGTTTAAATGTTGGTTTAAAACCTGAATTGTTTAAAGAATGGTTTTCAAGGGATTATGTATAAACAAGGGGAAATAAAAACTTCAAAATGTGAACCTCTTATTGAACTGTCTCGTGACAATAAATCGTGTTGTTTTGTAATTGTAAAGCGATATATTTATAACCAAGAAGTCCGTGGATCTCCAGTACAAGAATAGTGTGCGGGGTTTAACCGCTGTAGCAGAGAGGAGGCGGAGGCGAGGAGTTTCGGAGCGTATACAGCAGTGGCGGCCGAACACTGAGGGACAGTGACGCGACACGCGACAGTGGATTCCGGAAAAACGAGTACTGTGGTCTGTCTGAATTGTGCACTGGGTGGAGAACGAAGTGCGAGTTTGTTGGTTGGTGAGTCGATTAAGAGGTGGTGTGGGATAGCATCGGCCGACGGCCTGTATAGGTCCGGTA
>NC_060152.1:14412907-14453030 GCF_021292245.1 Micropterus dolomieu
AAGCTGTTAAAAAAGAGAGTATTGAAGAAAATATTAAGTTGTCAAAGTCTGAAGGAAAGAGTATAATATGGAAAGAAGCCATTAGAGAATGGCAACATCAGTGGGATATGGAAACTAAAGGGAGACATTTATATGCTATACAAAGTAAAGTTGGGGCGGTGAAGAATAGGGGAGGGAATAGAAAAGAAGAAATAGTTATGACCAGATTAAGGATAGGTCACAGTAATTTGAATAGCACATTACACATTATAGGGAAGCACCCAACTGGTTTTTGTGGTTGTGGTCAGGTTGCAGAAACTATAGAGCATGTGTTTTTGAGTTGCAGACAATATGAAGAACAGAGGAAAAATATGATGGAAGAGTTAGGAATAGTTGGAACAATAGGGACAGGAATGAAGGAAATACTGGAAAGTGGGGAGAATGAACAAAGCAGAGGAAATATTTTCTTATTTTTATCAAGAATAGGTATGATGAGAAGAATATGATGTAACTGGACATGACAGGAAATAAAGCTAAGATGGCGGTAGTGCAACGATAATGGATGCAAGCTGCCGATAAACTCTAAAGAAGAAGAAGAAGAAGAAGATCTCCAGTACAACGCGCTACTGTTTGTGCATCGCATTGACGCCATTTCCCAGAAAGCCGTGCGCGTGTTGCTACGTATTTAGGCTGCGACAAAGGCTACAACAGTTCAGAGCAGGGAAAACATCGTATAACGAGTCGTTTTATTAGAAGATCCAGAAGAACTTGAAGCCTCCTTAAGGCAAATTTGTTTAGTTTTTTAATTTAGGCGACCGGAGTTTGAACTAAAGGTAAGTTTATGTTACTTAAAAGCGTTTAGTAGCATGAGCGGCTGCGTGTAACCAACGTTTGCTAACGCTAGCTAGCCAACATAAATTTAACGAGATATTAACGATACAAACACTGTATTTGACTTGTGTGCAAACATTCAGGTTTCGTCTGCCCGATAATTTATCCCGTGTTTACGTTTATTGTTGTCCAACTATTAAACATCAAACAAACAACCAAAACAATTTTGTGTGCTCATGTTTTGGTCCCAAGTAACGTTAATTCCATTGAAGATTTTCAGACGTTTCACATGACATAACTACAATTATTCACATTAATGATTGGTATTTGCTTGTTAATTGATGCATGTTTGTTATTAAATGTCGAAAGTAACATCTTTCACAAATAGCAAGAGCACAAATTAAGCAGAGAAAAAGTAGCAGTGGTGTGAAGCAACCAATACTTTTGATTTGTGACTCCTTTAAATGAGATGTTGTCCTTTAGATGAGAAATGTCACTCTTTCATGTCTTACATGGTCCATAGTCCTTTAATCACACCTCCCTCCTTTAATCATTCTCCCTCTAACCATCTTGTGATACACAAGATTTATTTAAGCATCTGCCTTAATGCTTTTATACATTCGTCTAAGCTATGGGTGGATGATCATGGTCGCTTACAACAAATAAGTAATTGAATAGGCCATTGACTTTTTATTTCACTTAGCTGTAATTTTAAGAAAATAAAATATTACTAACAGACCAGAAAGAAAGCATATGGATTTTATTGCTGTGCTATGTTTAAAATGTTATGCTCCATACATTGTTGTTGTAGATATTCTACTATAAACATTAAAACTGTTGCACAGTGCTAATGCCGTGGTAGAGTCAGTTACACTCCTAACCCTAGCTTAAGGTTATCAAGCCAGTTACTTCTGTCTTCAAACTTTCTGCTGTTGATTGCAGATGTCCCTGGCGGACGAGCTCCTGGCAGACCTGGAGGAGGCTGGAGATGAGGGGGAGGACGACTTGTATCCAGAGGGAGAGGAGGGGGAGAGTGACGGAGAGGCGACTCAGGGAAGGACAGAGGGAGGGCTCGAGGATATCCCTGAGGAGATGGAGGTGGACTACAGTAAAGCTGAGAGTGTTGCGTCCATTGCCAAGCTACGCAATAGCAAACAGGTGAGTTGTATCATATGAGAGCAAGCGGATATTAGTATTAATGTTCTGGTCATTCCTGTATAACCTTAGGTTTTATCTATAGTTTTCAGAGATTATGGACAAAATTTCGTTGTATGTTGGAAAGCAGCGCAAGAACTCAGAGGGTGAGTCCCATTTGTATTTAAATATTCCAGTTGAATGTTAACCAAGAATTCAATTTCATTTGGTACATTTCTGATTTGATTTTTGTTTCCCTTTAGTCTCAGGTCCAGTCGAGGCTGACCCAGAATACAGACTGATTGTAGCAGCCAATAATCTCACAGTAGAGATCGACAATGAGCTCAGTAAGTAGTCTGTTCTGGTTAATAAAAACTCAGTGTTAACGGTTTAATGTAGTATTTCCGTGTGTGTGTGGTGTATGTATTTATATATTTTTTTTCTGCCTGGGTTTCAGATATCATTCACAAGTTTACCCGGGACAAGTACTCCAAGAGGTTCCCAGAGCTCGAGTCTCTGGTGCCAGATTCTCTAGATTATATCCGCACAGTCAAGGTGAGATGAGTTGAAATGTTTATTTAGCTTTTATACCGAGTTTCAAAATGAGAGTAAGGAGCCCTGGGTTGCTACCTTTGCTGCACTATTGATTATATTTATCTTTAGTTGGACAAGACAATTTTTAGTTATTGATGGCAAGACATCTGCAGAAGGCCATTAGTTTACATATAATTGAGTTCTATACACAAAAGTTAAGTCTGTGGCTCCAAATTATAACCACAGATGTTACAGGAAAGCAAAACTATTTGTGTTATCACTCATGTTAAAGAAATTGCACTGACTGACCCAATGGGTCGATGTTATAATAAATGTTTAAAATATGAATTGCTACACAACCAGAAATTATCATTTAAGATTAGTCTGTCTGCCTTTTTATTATATATCAGTTATTTTATTAATCTTTTGAGCATCATATTCTCATTGATTTGTTTCCTGCTCAGGAATTGGGAAACAATCTGGAGAAGTGCAAAACCAATGAAACTCTGCAGCAAATTCTCACCAACGCCACTATTATGGTTGTCAGTGTCACAGCCTCGACCACACAGGGGTGAGTAGACAGACAACTGTGGTTTACTGAGTATCTCTCCACTCCACAGGATGGCATCCTCAATGTCACTGCTGAGGGTGGCAGTGACCATTTTAAATGCTTATCAATAACTTAATTTGTGACTGTATTTTCATGGTTTTAGGACACAGCTTAGTGAGGAGGAACTGAAGCAACTGGAGGAGGCATGTGACATGGCTCTGGAGCTGAACCAGTCTAAACACAGGATATATGAATATGTAGAGTCCAGAATGTCGTTCATCGCCCCAAATCTGTCCATCATTGTTGGGGCGTCCACAGCTGCCAAGATCATGGGTGAGAGATGCAAAAAGAGCAGTTCTGGTTTACATTTGTAATGTCAATATATTTAGATTGTCCTTTCTGTCTTATCCCAAATCATTTTTGTTATCACTCTTTTCCTCTCTCTGGCTGCAGGTATTGCTGGCGGCCTCACTAACCTCTCCAAGATGCCCGCCTGTAACCTGATGTTGCTGGGAGCTCAGAGAAGAACCCTGTCCGGCTTCAGCAGCACCTCTCTGCTTCCCCACACTGGCTATATCTACCACTGTGATGTTGTGCAGTCACTACCACCTGTCAGTAAATATAATAACATAAACACACATTGCAGTGTTTTTGTGCATTTAACTTGGCACGCAGGACGTTGTAGCTGATACTCGTCTTAATTTTTTGTTTTCAGGACCTCCGGAGGAAGGCGGCTCGTCTAGTTTCTGCAAAATGCACTTTGGCATCCCGAGTGGACAGTTTCCATGAGAGTTCAGATGGCAAGGTGACTGTCCAAATACACATGCTACACAAATAAATCCTGTACAGACTCAGTTATACTTTGTAATATTTTTCTTAACCACATTTACTTAAATGAGGACCAAAACAACGTCAGCCATTTTCCATTTGTTGTAATTACCTGTCTGACACACAATGTTTACAAACATTTTTAACAATTAGTTTTTGCACGCAGCAATAGTAAAGAATAATTTTATTAATTCTGGGCTCCTCTGACATTAACATTTGTATCATTATTTGCAGGTTGGCTACGATCTAAAAGAAGAAATTGAGAGGAAGTTTGATAAATGGCAGGAGCCCCCGCCTGTGAAGCAGGTCAAACCGCTGCCAGCCCCGCTGGACGGACAGAGGAAGAAGAGAGGAGGAAGGAGGTAAAGGACCAGTCATCACACATCGATTTAGAGACAAGCGGAATGCAATATGCAGATGTTTAGAATACAGATTTATTGCTTTTATGAAGCCTTTCGTATCCTATCTCTGTCTTTTCTGAAGGTATCGAAAGATGAAGGAGCGTCTCGGCCTGACTGAGATCAGGAAACACGCAAACAGGATGACCTTCGCAGAGGTCAGACGATATTTTCTGTCATGCCTCTGATACTGAGGATAGAGTTGCTCACTTTGGTTCCTCTGGTTGGCTTTTCTTACTCCTTAAAGGATGATGGCTAAAAGTAGCTTCTCTCTTCTTCGATTTACAACAGATACAGCACCAAGACCTCAGAGACATGGATTGCTCTAATATTTCAGCCTAGAGGCAGAAACGCAATTTAAACAGTTTAGGGCAAAGCCACTGTAGCGAGATGAGGTTTCATGTGTTTTATTTATTTTTTTATTTCATCCCCACCAAAAACTCTTGCTTCAGCTTCTGAATAAGGACCCTGTATTTTTAGCAGGAGAATGGAAACTGTAGTTAGTGGTCTAATTTACCTCCAGTACAGGGATATATGTTCTTTTCTAGTCTATGACCGAAAACATCCAACGTCAGAAAGATCTACTAGAAAGCTCACTTACAATCGCACCAGTATTTCTGGGCTGTTCACAACACTTAAGGGACAAACACTTAAGTAAACTAGTCTCTCTTCACTGTGCTCTTGCCAGCTGTTTTATAACAGTATGTTCATCACAGTGACTGCTTTCCTCTCAGGAAAGACGCTGCAGAACTTGATGCAAAAATATACTATTTTATATTGTTTGAGAAGCCTAAGCACTGAGACTGTAAACTTAATTTCTGGTGTGGTGCTGCAGATTGAAGACGATGCATATCAGGAGGATCTGGGCTTCAGTCTTGGTCAGCTGGGGAAGAGCGGCAGCGGGCGCGTCAGACAGGCTCAGGTCAACGAGGCCACCAAGGCCAGAATCTCCAAATCCCTCCAGGTAAGTTAATTCACGGCTCATTTTTTACTCCACCATTGTCTAATTTGTTAACTTTTCAGCATCTAAGTCTCTGCTGTTTGTTGTACACAACAGAGAACGTTGCAGAAGCAGAGCATGACGTATGGAGGAAAGTCCACAGTCAGAGACCGCTCCTCAGGAACCAGCTCCAGTGTGGCGTTCACTCCTCTACAGGTAAATATCAGTAAACATCCTCTTTTTTTTTTAATATATCCACTGAGCACAGTGAAGGTTTAATGTAGCTAACAACCGTTCTTCTCTTGTCTGTAGGGGCTGGAGATCGTGAACCCACAGGCTGCAGAGAAGAAGGTGGCTGAGGCTAACCAGAAATACTTCTCAAACATGGCAGAGTTCCTCAAAGTCAAGAAGGAAGCTAAGATGTGAACACACACACAATCGTCCCGCACACAGACCGTTGCACTCGACACTGCTAAGTGATAGTATATTTTCAGATTCATCTGACATTTGTGTTGTCCTGTATTTTTACTTTTTCCATTTCAATAAAACGTGAAGACTTCACGAAGCGTCCTGTCTTCCCTTAGAGAAGGTAAAAATGTTGAGTTGGTACGTTTGCTTTAGCCATATAACTTAATGGCCAAACTTCACAATTACATGCATCAAATCTTTATTATAATCTGTGGGGGGTTTTTTATTTAATAAAATTAAAACATCAATTTACCAAACCAATTGAAGCGCATTTGAAATTTTTGGAAAATAAGTGGATCCATATTCCATATAGGAATGACAGGACTTTACACCACACACTGACTTGTAATTTCTTAAAAGTATTTATTGAAATTTTACAATCCTGTTATAACCCTGTTTTATGACATCTCTCATGCAGAACTGTGATGAGAAAAAATTGTAAATATGTCTTGAAATTCACATTTTAGCAATTTCTTAACTGACCTTCCCTTTCTGAAAACCTTAAAAGCCCCAAAAATAGAATCTATAAAAGGCAAATCTCTCATAACTTTGCTGTACCCCCCCCCCCCCCCCCAAAAAAAAACCAACCTGAAAACGAGTCACACACAACATAAAACTGTAACTGTGGTACAGATCTCAAGTTTTCATGGTTGCTTAAATGGAAAAATCTGATTCAGTTTAACGCTCCCCATTCAAACGGCCAAGAAAAGGTGGGATCTGCCCCACACCAGATTAAATCTTTTTGTTCTTCAGGGTAGCACATAAACCACCACGGCAGATGAGACATTTCTTACTGGATCCACGAGTTTAATCTACCACCAGAATTGTAGGATTTGTTTTCACTCTACATGTAAACAGTTTTATCAGTGCACATTCACTGTATAGGGTTTTCACTCAAAATGTCAGGTGGTATATTGAACACAGTGGATTTTAGGATGAAGTAACAACAGAATAGAAGAACTAAAGGTGGGACATTGGCTCAAACCAAACTCAGATTCATTATCTAACACTGTATTGAGTAATTAAGAGGTGATTTGGGTACAGGTACATTCACTGCGCTTAGCGTGGTCTTTTGCAATGATGACTCAAATAAAACATCAAGTCGATTAATGTCTCGAACCCTATTTTAAGATTTATTTTACAAGTTTATTTGTCACAAAACATGAATGCGCCATAATGCATTTTCTTTGACAAGTTAACTTAAAAACATTTTATTTGTAAAGAGGGAGTCAGAGACCAGTTCAATTGCATAGCAATTTAATCCATGTCCAATAAGGACTCTTTCCCTGTCACAGGGAGAGGCCCTGTGGTCACTCTCAATCAGCGTTTTTATCGACCAAGACAATATCAATAAAACTATTGATAACCGCTCACTATCTCTAATAGTGACCATATTCAACAGGCATCGTAGGGTCTTAAAAGAAGCCAGTCCTACACACCATGACTAAATGTCCACTGTACCTCCCCATTCGAAACCACCAAATTACAGTAAATACAAGATGGGCAGTTTTACTCGACAATCAAATCCAAGGTTTGTTTTGTGTCAAGTCAAAGTCTTCCAGGCTCATGTTGGGTAGGTGGTACAGAGAATTTTGTTGAAACGGAAAAAGAAAACAAAACATGAGAAACATGCATGGGGTAGGCTTTCCTAATGCCACATACTGAGTGTGCACACAGACAGGCACAAACGCAGATCCCTAGTGAGAACCCTCCCAGCTCGTGCAGCGCGACGCATGTGATCAGGCCCATGGGGCATTTTTGTCAAAAGCAAAGTGCTACACGAGGAGCAAGGGCTTCACGTTGAGATGCAGCCTATACAGACACCAGTCTCCATTTTAGGAGAGGATTTCTACTACACATCACAATCTCTATCCACAGTTTGAAGTTCAGTCTCGGAATGTCAACAGCAGCACGTTTTGTGTCTCTGTCCTTTTTCATGTCCCTCTGTCCGTCACTGCAGGTCTCTGTCTTCGAGGTACCTGTACTCGAAGGTGAACCCCTCCTTCTTCCTCTGGCCCCATTTCTCATAGTCAAAGTAAATGTAAGTGCCCTGCAGAAACCAGCAGAGAAGAGAGAACAATCATTCAAAACAGCAAATCAATACATGCATCCACATTCTAGTTTCTAACTCTGAGAGAAAACGTGATCTGGAAATGAACTGTGGTGGATTCTGCACCTGTTCAAACTCGTCAGTGATAGTCTTGGGCTCTTCGTGCCTCTGGAACCACATCATGTACTTGGTGTGAAACCTCCACGACTGTTTCTTCAAAGCCTTGGCAGACAGATACTGAGCCTTGGTGCCCTGAGAGTGTGACAGAGAGAGAGGAGAGGGGGAGGCCAAATACACCATTAATCTGACAAGCAAGCTTGTAATACATCACTGGGAGGTTGAAGGGGTGTAAAAATGGAGTGGGTGTGTGCGTGATATTTACCTCCAGGTAGTAGAAAATGAAAAAGAGTGTTTCTGTGGACAGTCTCTGGTAGAACTCGATGGAGTCAGAGTGGTGCGGCGGTATCTGATGATGGAAGGGCAAGGTGGGACACGGATTCCTCATCAGGTATTGCCTTTAGGACAGAGTCAGAAACAAAGAATTAAAAATCCAGAACACAAATGATTGATCAAGCCTTTACATGTTACAACTAAACTTACACTATCCAAACCAACCAGATCCATATACGCATCCATGTCATAGTTAAAATACTGACTGAAAGTTATTCTTTTGCTATTTACGAATAATTTCTTTAAAGGGACAAGCCTGGCAATACTCTATATTTTTGTTATTCTCAGGCTCTCAGCAATCAGGCTCTGAGCCCAAAAAATAAAGACGTTTTGATTTCTAAAAAGGATAAATTATCTCCTAAAACAGCGAGACATCAGGAGTCTGTACTACAAAGCAGGATTTGACGTTGGCGAGGTAAGTTCAGTCCTACGTTGGTGTTTCACTTCTTACATTGCCATGGTAACTTATGCTGAACGGCTGACCTTCTCCGGAGCAGGTTCTGTTCGAAACAAGAGATCAATGCTTTAAACCTACCGCCCAATGACCATCAGTTCTCTTGGAAAATGGCTTCACCATTCGTAGATCTGCTTTATAGGCTACTTTTATACTGTGGGTAATACAGAGATGCTTTTGTATACCGATATCATCCTACAACAAAGACTGACTGAAAGACTAAAGCCTTGTACTTGCAGGGTAAGAAAGTAACTTACCGCTTTGAAATGTTTTTATATATATTTTTTTTTTTATTTGCTCCCAAGTCTATTTCATCCCGTTGCAGCTGTTAAAAGAAATAGTGTAACTACTAGTTTAACTACTACTTTTTATGTGAGGCAAAATATTACGAGCATATTTTGGTATTCAAATAAAGTTTAATATGAATTTGTGAATAAGTTTAGGATTTGCATTTCTTTCTTTAATTACAGAGACTGGTCATGTACAATGTAGGAGAGTTTTCACTAAATTTTGGGCCGTGGTGGAGACAGTCTTTTCGACCAACATCGAGCACTTTTAATGGCATACATGGATTTTAGTTTCATCATTTTAGAACAATGCTTAGAACATTTGTGTGTTAAATTAATCTGATTTTTGTCTGACAGTAAGTTCTTGAAAGTTAGTTGGAACGAACTTACTCAGTGCCTGTGACTTTTGATGTCTAAACAGCGAAGAATAAGGCTAATATTGTCTTACACACCAGAAATATACACCTAAGCAACACATTTGGTTTATGGAACATACAAATGTAATTATAGTCAGATTGACTCGTGCCCTAATGATGGGGCAGTGATATTATAAGCCTATTAACTTACATTCAGTGATTGTTTTTTTTTTGCCAGATGTCTTTCCTGCATGTGACAGATGCGTTGCTTTTAACCTGGATTATGCGGTTGAGTTCTTCATATTGGTCTAATATTATAGTTTGCTCTGTGTTTGCCAGCAGTCTTGTCCATGTTGATCCATGGTAATATCCTGCAAACACTGGCCTCTTTATGTGAACAGGCTCATGGCTGGAGTAAACAACTATCCGGTACAGATAAATCATCAGATTAAAGTCTGTCATGTATCCCTTTTTGTATCCCTCCTTATATGTGTAAACCTTCTTGGCAATTAAGCTGATGCCGATTTTGATTTCAGACTTATCTCAACTTCCCACACAAGAGTTATATAAGCCCCGCCCATCTGGAAACACATACAGATCATTTCGTTGGTTAAACTGATAAAGGTGTCTCCTCATCCCTACTGGACATAATGAAGGAACATGTCACCCGGTGCAGTGAAGTGGCCCATTTATGCGTTTTCAATAGTTCAAAATGAAGCTCTATGGCACAGAGGAAAAAGCTGTATTGTTGACTCAAAGTCTTGATCAATGTACATTTGTTTAATTAAATGACTGTAAAACAGATTTAAAGCCCAGCACTGTGTTTTTGCACTTCCTATCACTGGTTGTGAAACACGCAGTGCCCTCACCTGATCCTCTCAGAGTCGGAGGGGTGTGGCATGTGTGTCCACGCGGACTCCTGCATGGCCTGCTGGTAGAGCTGGTCTTTGGGGAGAGGGGTGGGGCCAAGTGGACAGACCCCGAGCGAAGGGGGAATGCTGACTTCCGACACGGACGGCTGAGGGGCGGCGGGTGTGCCGGGCGCTGCAGATGATCCAGAGAAGATATCTACAGGAAAAAGGGAAGGATCGTAGACATGAACTCTTTAGTTCAAGAAAACTCTCCTCGCCTCTCCTTTTTTTTTTGTCTTTTCTTGCTGAGGGAAATCTTTTCTTTTTTACAAACTTTCACTTCTTTACGGAGCACGTCCCAGTTTTATTTCTGGCAAAAAACAAATATTTGTTACATGCTGTGAGTGTACAGCCTCAACTAACAATAATTTTTATTATAGACACCTTGGACATTTTGTTTGACTGACTGATAAATAACTCTCTAAGTAAAAAATAATCATTGATCTGAAGTTACCAGAACAAAAGAGGATGTCTTAAATATGCTCACTTAGTCTGGCTAATCATACGAAACAAACCCCTATGATATGAGAAAAGCTGAATCTCCATTTGTGGGGCTAGCTGATGTTTAGTGTTTACTTAATAACTGACAAACATTTAATTGATAATTGTACTTTCACTAATTTATGGACATTCTGAACTGTAACTCTACTTACCATTACTACGACTTACTACTGCAGTTGTCAAGTAAAAACGTCACATGTATTCCAAACATAATGTCACTGTAAGCCCCTTCCTCTTCAGTAGGTTTTGCAGTGTAAAACTGTGAGCTTATTATTCATCAGTAAGTCGTTGTAGAAAAAATGTCTGACCGTTCCGACCTCTGTCTGTTAGGTGCAGGTTGGGAATTTCTCCATCCAGGCCTGATCCCAGCGCTGCTCTCTCAGCCATCGCCTTCAGAGAACTGAGTGGCTCAGGGGCCTGAGGTGGGAATGAGATGGAGACAACATGAGAACAGGGTGGGTCATTAAGTCCAATTAAGCCGGGGAGAAAGAGGAAAGCCTAATAAATTGTAAAAACCAACTACTCTTACAGCTGCTACAATGACCTGTATTAGTCCATACACAGAGCAATGTATTCAAAGAGACAAACCTCGGCAACTCGTCTAAATAAAGTGTTTTCTGGCACAGCTACCAGATTGCCCTACATTCTACACTAATATATCCAACACTGGATTCTTCATAGTGTGTTTGTGGTGAAGAAAATGAGAATTGGGCATTTGCTTAAGAAAGTCCAACTATATCTTGGCATGACATGATTTCTCATGTTTCACATGATCATTGGGCTTCTGTGTTGGACAGAGGCTCGTGGGTAGCCATGGATATTTTAATAATGCTATTTACAGCTGAGCCCATCAACGCTCTCCAGCAATGCACTAAACAGGTGTACCTAAAAAAAAAAAAAACTACCAACATAGTCATTTGGTGATTTAAATGGATTGGGTTGCATGGGTCATTATTAGATCTTAAGTGTCGTTGTGAATCATGACAGTAAGGGAAGATGAATGGTCTAATATTCACACTCTTCAAGGACTGGCAAATCTGATCAGGAAACAAATGACGGGAAGTCTCCCTTTTTTGCAATATGAGGGCAAATACCCTGTAATAATTAGGCTAGAAAGCTTTTTTATTCCACAGTCTGACATTTCACCATCTTAACCAGCTGAACTTGTCTGCCATATCTCTCCACACAGTAAGCGATAGAGGCTACTCAATTAGAGCAATGCGGGGCTCTGACAGAAGACTGTGGCAATCTCTCAGTTGAAACACTGCTATGGTACCTCACCTTGAGGGCCTCAGAGGCCTGTGTGTAGGAGTGGGGCCCGTTGAGAAGACTGCCTCCTCCGGGTGTGCTGTCTGAGAACGAGGGGGACGGAGAGCTGGGAGGCAGGGTGATGGAGCTGATTAAACTGGGACCATTGTCCATCCTACACCAGGTAGAGTGGGAACAACAGAGAGACGGGTTAATAGCCATGATGTGACAAATAAGAAGAAGTGTGCAGAGACTGAAGACTCGGGTCGAGTGAACAACAAATAACTCACGGCTGACTGGTTGAAGAACTGAGAGATGAAGGCTGGCTGCTTTGTGACTGGCTCGGTGTGCTTAGAGCTGATTCTGTGGAGCTCTCTGCCACTACAGCACTGTAACCTGAGGGCGGGTGAGGGAAAAGTTAGGAAAAAAACAACACAAATAGAAGATTATGTGTCGAGTCACACAAATGCCAAGCATAACAAGTTAACGTACTTGTGCTTCCATTTTGCTTAAGTCCGCTGGGTGGTCTAGCAGGAGCCGCATTCACCCCTATTCCTCCAACCACGCTGACATTCCCTCCATTGCCTCCCATCAGGCCAACTACTCCAGGAGTAGTGCTGACAGAACTTGGGGGCACCTGAGAGGCACTGGGGGCTACATTTTGCCCAGGAACTAGACTCAAAATGCTCCCGCTCAAAGAGTTGTGGGCCGGGCTGGAACCCAGCAAACCGAGCCCTGTCCCCGCCCCGTTGGTGGTGACTCCACTGGAGCCAGAGGTGGGGATGGAAGTGCTGCTCTCCACTGAAATACTGGACTGGGTGGTGCTGCTCAAACCCAAGGCTCCTGATGCTGCTGCCTGAGCGTAAGGGGCAGGTGTTGAGCCCGAAATGAGCCCTGCCATTGTGTTTAAAGGAGAGGGGTGACCCCCCAGGCCTAAACCAGGCATTTGTTGATTGGCACTGCTGGTCCCCGTCATGCCAATTTTGCTCAATCCCAGCCCCAGCCCGAGTCCTAAACTGGATGCTGGGGAGGGCCCAGATGTGGGCTGAGAGTTGGAAGCTGATGAAATGGGTGTGCTGGGTGTGGGGAGAGGGGGGGCAGTTGAGGCTGGGAGTAGAGGGTTGCTGGGCGGGCTGGGGGTGTTTGAGGGGACTGAGGGTTTTGTCTGAGGTGGCGGCTGCTGCTGCTGCTGCTGCTGCTGCGGTTGGTTGGCTGGCTGAGGTTGTTGCTGCTGCGCAGGTTGATGCTGATGTTGCTGCACTGCACTGCTGAAGCTCCCTATAAGACTGCTGCTTGTGGGAATCGCAGAAATACCTCCGACTACGCTCGCCATGGACACAAGGGAGGACGACGACGAGGACCCAGAGGTGGTGGAGGAGGAAGAGAAGGAAGATAGCAAGGATGGGGTGCCGTTCTTCACAGGTGACTGAAAATGAAAAAGCACCAGAAAAAAGGCATTTCAGACACAACTGTCCAGGCTGTACTAGCTGTACATGCATGAGGAGCAAAGTTTACTGTGAGCTATGGAGACCCAAATTTGCAGGAGATGGTACAAACTAAATCAGAAGTCTCCAACCATGGTCCCACAGAGAAAGAGCTCATTCTTTTTCAGTGCCTGAGAGGCCAAAACCCTTCAGCCACAGGGACTCTCCAGGACCAAGGGTGAAGAGAGCAGCACTAAACTGTTCATCTACTGGCACAGCACAGATGAGAGCCTCTCACCTGACTAACTTCACTGTCTGTCGACCGTCCCCTTTTCTTATCGTCCTCTGAGTTCTCCTATAGGAGGAGATACCTTGATATGACAATCCACTTTTGAAATGTTGATTCAGCAAATGAGTCAGTGGATTATAACACAATGGGTATTGTAGAAGGGTTAACTCAATGCAAATGTCAAAAGAGAAATACCGTAAAACTTCACTTAATATCTTTAATTACTATCCTCACTCTGCCTATATTTGGGACAGGTGTCTATATGGGGCAGGCCTTTAATTCCTATCCCACAAAACTCTTGCTCAGCAAAAATGGGAAATAGACTGCTATCAAATTGTGTATTTAAACCAGTATGAATATTACTTATCAAAATCATGCTATAACATATCAATGATGAATAATTAATTTGATCTTGCTCTGAGAGAGAGCACATCGAGGTTAACCTCATGTACAGAGAGAGGGAGAGAGAAAGAAATTACTGTAGTTATGTCAACTTGAATTTTATAATTTTTTTAAAATGTTGTTATTCTGTTGATTGGCGGACCAGACCAGGCTTTTAATTGAGACTTGCATTTATTTGTCAAAACCTCCAGACCTGTAAACAGGACAGGTGTCTAATTGGGACTAGGCTTTTAACTGAAGTTTTACGGTATATGCAAAATTGTGCCAGAATGTACTTTTTTTTTTTTAACCCAGCATCTCTTTTAACACCTTGACCCAATTTATAATGATACAAAAAAAACTTACAGCAGTGCAAGTGGCCGGGGATGGAGGAATGGGTGAAGAGGAGGTGGTGGAAGTTGGAGTGCTGCTGGAGTGGAGATACATCTCATCTTCCACATTGCCCTGACCTGACGGAGAAGTCGCAACTAATGCTGTAGCTGCAAGAGAAAGACAGGACAGATATGTCGTCATTATAACCTCTCTAACGTCTGCTTTCTAACTGAAGATTAACATTGTCCTAACACGCCACAGTGTTCTACTCACGGATGTCTTCCAGGTCTAAGTCGTCATACAGGAACTCGTTCTCCTCAAAGTCCGGGTCTTGGGAGGAATCAATGTAGTATTCAACATCATCCTTGATCTTCTGGATTGAATCCACTGGTATTGAGTCATTGTCAAGCATTCGTAAAATGGTCTCCAACATGCGAATGTGGAATCTATGCCTTTCAATCAACCGCTTGAGCTCTTCAATACGATCTTGCTTCTAAATGACAGGCAGAAGACAAGCATGTTGATTATGACACTATAACATTTTTTACCAAACCTTTACCAGACTATGTTGGACTACACTGCACCAGATATATACAGGGGAATTCCAACATTTTTACGGAGTGTATACAAATAAATGTCCTTGAAAAGAATGAGATGGGAGGACTTACGTCTTTATCACCCTTCTTCTTTCTCGTCTGAACTGAAAGAGACTCCACCTCACTTTCAAACTGATCCACCTGCATATTTAGAGTGTCTATTGTATTCTGCATGTGAGGAAGAGGTCAGAAAAAAGGAGTGTTAATGGATTTAATCTAAATGTCTTCCTAAAAAAACAGATTTCTGTCAAACTGCCTTACTTTCTAAGCTTTACTTAATAGGTTCTTGTTAGTTTTTGACCAATTCTTTCAAAAGATTTCACATGTTCTGTTTTCATTCTTAAGTTTTAAATTTTTGGCAGAAGGCAGAAAAGTTTATCAAGAAATATTTGGGCAACCAGAATGTACAACAGCTACAGGTAATAGTGGATGTATTACTGTTAGCCACTGTCCCGTTTCCTCCTTTTCCCTCTGAGCTGGATCCACTTTCTGAGCGAGCCCCAAGCCTTCTTTAGAGTAAGCTTTTGTTTTTGTTTCCCGTTCCACCACCTTGAACCGCTCCATTTGCTGAGGAAAGAAAAATTACATAGGCCTAGTTTAGTTAACTGTTTTGATGAGCTGATGATACTTTACGAAGACAATAATAAGCTAGAATAGGAAATGATGCACAACCATACCGTCTCTATAAGCTTGCGATTCTCGACTAGCTGCCTTTTGTCTTTGATCTCGTTTGAGGCCACCCATGTTTTTATTTGATCTCTCAATCGCTGGGAAGAATAATGATAATAAAAATATTGAAACATTAATTTCAAATATAGGCACTGTTGATCAAGCGCGCAGATAAAGGGACAACGTGAAAAGACATGTGTTTGTTAACCTGTCATACCTGTAGTTTTTTAATCTCTTTCTTGAGGTCAGCCTCATACTTTTCCTTCTGGTTTGCATTGGCTGCATTGTGGAGCTAAAATGTAGACAAATAAACAAGATATTTCCAGTTTAACAGCATCAGTTTTTGAAATAGAGTATCAAACACATGCAGGATGCAAAGATCTCTTACCTTTTGCCAGATGTCTTCAAACTGTTCTACACCCTCAGCTACTTTTTTCAAACATCTATCGATCTCACCTGCAGAAATAAAAGATGTGGTACAACACTGTTGTATGTATATCCGTGCAACACCAAAAGTTCTTCGCAACTTACTGAAGAAGAAAACATTGCTAGATGGAATCAGTCTGTACAAAATTCCATGCTTGACGGCGTGATGGATCCTGTGCAACATCAGTTTCACCAGTAGTCTTTCTTACCTTGTAGTTTTCTCTTGTCAGCCATGGCTCTGACTACGACAATGTCCACATTCCGTCTGTCACAAAGTTAGCTATGCACAGAAAACAAAACGTGGATCTACACATCGTTCAAACAAAACACAATCCCTACAACAGAGCAATCAGAACATCCTGAGTGGAACTGACGTTACCTCCAGCTAGCTCACCAGTTAACTTAACGTTAGTTGCACAAATGTTATCGCTTCAGAATTTAAGGACGCTTTGAACCAAACCTTTGATCTGACCATCTGTCTATCGTTATCTATTCGTGAACTTAGCTGATCTTGATCTTACCAATATGATTGACATGGTTGTCAGCTAAAATTAGCCACTTAGCCAGCTAACGTTAATACTACCCAGTACCTTAGCTTGTCTACCTCGCTCGGTCACCAACTGGCCGGTTTCAAAACAAGTACCACGGAGCATGTTGATGGACATATGTCATATTCATGCATCATTATTTTGGGGTCCGGTATAGCTTTTATATGGTGGTTTTACGTTGTGAAAGGCACAAGGTATCAGAATCCGTTCTAATCGTTAACCTGCAAGCTAATATGGCTAACTGTCTGGCTAGCTAATGCATAAATGCTAGCTAGCAGCTTAGATAGCCTGCTAGCCAAATTTAGGAAAAAGGGAAACTGGGTCAACCCCACCATCTAGATTTATACTTGTTTACGACATTTACCTAGGGTATGGGCTTTCGTTTGTCTTTTTTCAAATACAGCCAGAACTAATTCCAAAAAGTCTTCTTTACTTCCAAATTGTGTTTTCTTTTCGACAAGCTCGCTCACTGTAATGTAGCTGAAGATGGACGGTAGCTAAAATCCCACCTCCGCGTTTGGGACCCGCCCTAAATCGAATCTACAAGATCTGATTGGACATAATTCAGGCCTGTCACCGAGAGACATCCGCTGGAATGGGGTCCACCCATTGGCTCAGCCGTCTGATGAATTATGATCGACACAAGCCCAAAACTAAAATCAGACATTCAAAATGTTTGTTTTTCTGGAACATTTTTAAAACATTTATCTTTAACAACTAACTTCTTTGCATATATATTTTCATAGATGTTTTACTTTATTGATTTTCTCATTCATCCATGACAAGAGCAAATTCCATCCTCTGAGGAAGACAGACATTTCAGATAATTTTTTGGCAAATTAAACAAATTATTTTTAGTTCGGCCTGAAACGGTTTTAGCTATTGTATAAAAACATGATAAATCAAAGCTTAAATCGTTGATGCGTGTGAACACTAATAAAAGTAGTCAGTAAACATGATAAAATGCACACACTAGCCCTTTCTAAGCACTCTAAAACTTTTAAAAGTTAAAAACATTAATTTAAAAACTTTAAAATAAAATAAAAATAATACAGCCTAACCAAATAGCAGTCTGTAATACTTTAATACTGATCATGACTCTTACTGCTTACTGAGATAAAATCATAAAATCATTGATAGTATCCAGGAATGTATTTTGAAAGCCATTAATAACAAAAGTTTTCTACTACTAGTTTGCAACTGGTCATAATTATGTGTCTTAGTACAAAATATGACAAACAGAAAATAATATATAAAAAACAAATGTATACATGTACCAGGTGGATAGCATCTCATTTTACCTTACATGACTCCAATCTGTTCATGATGTTCAAGTAAAACTACAAACAGTGCAAAAGCTGGCTGAACAGAGGCAGCATATCTACTGAACAGTAAAATAAACTGGGTGCTCCTATATCCAGGGCAGTGCAATGATCAGTGAGATAGAGATGTCGGGCTGGGCATTTCTCCAAACTGTGTCTCTGCCAATACTGACATGTCTGGTTCAGTCTGGGAAAAGAAGCAGAAACTCAGTCAACAGTAAATCAATTATCCTGCACTGTTAGATGCCTGATTGCTTACATTAATGAGACCTATCTGCATTCAAAACCACCCATTAATGCATTCCACAACTACATGTTCATCCAACTCACACATAAACACACAACAAGACATAGAGCATATGTAAAAAGATGGATCAAAGTATTAATTAATTATTAACTGCAGTCAAGCAATGATTTTCAACTACCTGTTGGTCTTTATCCTTGTCTTGCCGTGGAATTCGGTGCCTCCTCTTCTTTGGTCCAGCAGTGTGATGCAACGCTGCAGATGAAGAGGAACCAGACACACCGTTAAGCCGGTCATCCTCCACTCCAGCAGCAGGATCTAAATGGGCTCCAGGCTCATCCTGAAACATGAACAGGTTAAAAAAATGAAAATATAAAAAGGGATTAAAAACAAGCTTGGGCATAAACCATAACAGGTTAATCCTCCCATTGTGAAATGCTATAGTAAAAAAGTATAATTAATTAGTATATTTTTATCAGGTCTGGATTTAGAGAAATTTATCCATACTCCATGGGTCCTTCAGGTTTCTTCAGTAGGTCGTAATTTTGCATCCGGCCAATCCGAGCCATTGACATAAAGAGCTAACACTAATATTAGCATAGCTGACTGAAAATATGACATATGATGGGTTTATGCCAGTGCAGACGGGTACTGATTTCAAAATATGGATTGGTGCAGTTGACAGGTAGATATGCAGATCTAAATGACATCAGAAATGACCCACATCATCTTTACAGGACAAATTTTCTTCCATCCCACTACTAATATCATGGTATGAAAGACTATGAAAGAATTATTTAAGCCATTATGTAAACAGGCTGATAAGTGCATTTTTTTCTTCTATTAAATGTGTCAGTCACCTGTCCATTTAATTCTCACCTCTAGAAGTATAGTGAGCTGGGCATTTCTGTAGTCATCTCCATGAGTATCTAAAGTCTTCATGAGAAACCTGTGAAATTAACATGATCTTTAGATGACCCATCAAGTGGAAAGCATCTCAGAAAATGAAAAGAAAATTGCTTTACTGTACCGCCTTTCTTTCTTCAAGCGCCGTGTGATTCTTTGTACTTGGTGAAGGCGACCAAGAATCTTTTGATTCACCTGAAAAATACACATGTGGAAGTGATCACAGGATGGAGAGTACGCAATCGTACTTGACTGATATGAGCTTTAACAAGTAGTATCAGTACTAGTCCAATATTTGATTGGTGAATTACAATTATAGGGATTTCTTTCTAGACATGTGTCACTTTGAAGAAAAGCAACACAATCTGAAAATATCATTGTTTTAAAAATAATCATATTGGCATTTCTAAAAAGAGTGTTGCGCACCTGCATTTGCAGTCCTAAACTAACATCAGCTGATATGTATGAAAATATATCAGAAACTATAGTTGGATTGAAAAAATACCTCTAAATAATTTGGGAATTAAGTAACTAAATAACCCAAACATGAAGTAAGAAGTGTGTTCAAAACAACACACATTAAGCAAGCTTTGAGTGGTCGGAAGACTAGAAAGGCGCTATACATGCACAGTCCATTTACCATATGCACACACCTGTTCAATTTCTTTACATCTCCTGCTCAGAGCCAGATATTTCCTCTTATCAAGAGCCCTTCTATCTTCGTCCTCTTGTGCTGTACTCTCCAGCAACTCGTCGCCTCCCGGGCCCAGCTCCACCTGTAGAGGAAAACCTTGTTTCTATTTGTTTGACCGCCTGTGTCAGTGTTTCAAATGGAAATATTGTCACAAAAAGAACATTTCTGTTGCTGAATATATTATAATAAAGTTGTGTGGCTTTTCATTGTAACAATATCAGTGCTGCTTAAAGACATTACTGTTACAGATATCTATATTGGATGATAATAATGGCATTGCCTATCTACTGTTACTTTTAAATACCTTTTCATACATACAAATCAGAAATGACCTCAGCAGACCATTTCTCCACCCACTGAGCTACATGTACAATGGGGCACTAGCTAGATGTTTCCACTCACATCAACACTACTATTACCTTTACCAAGATCATTAACATTACCTCTCCTGGTCCCAGCTCCACGCCACCAGGCTCCAGCTCTGCCTCCAGGATGTGTCCTCCAAACAGAGGAGGAAGAGCCAAACCGGAGAAATCCTCCATCATCTGGACAGTAAGAGAAGATTCTGTGTTTTCATGAAAAACATTATTACAAAGACAGTATGTGTAGCCACAAATTCACTATAGCTGTGTCGTTCAATCTAAAAATTCTACCAATTTCCATTTTAAGGAATTTATCAAACAAACAAAAATAAATGCATTTGCCTGCTGGTCACATTGTTCATAAAACTGAAAACATTAATTTCTACCGTGGTAACATTTGTTAAATATAAGCGCCGTTTTATTGAGTAAATTAAGAGTAGTACTGACTATAATCGTTAAATAAAGCCCTGGTATAATCAATGACGGGATGTCACAGTAGGCAACATACTTTTAATCTACCCAGTACTTACATTTATGAATGAAACGTCCAGAAACTCCGGCGTCTGCTCAGCAGCAGCTGTGTGTGTTTGCCCTGCTCCACTGCAAACTGTTTCATAAAGTCAGTCTTCTCTGTGTATTATTGTAGTCTACACAGTCAGGTTAGCTAAGAGCGTTTACTAACACATACTGTATACTAACTATAAATTCACTTGGCTGAAGTCAAACGTTAAGCTAAGCAAGGACAGCTTCTCTTTCACATTCTTCTCGATAAGCTAATGTTTTTATGCGACGGGCGCAGAAGTTATACGTCGGTCAGTATTTAATACATTTCCCATGAGCACCCGCTCGTTTGAAACTACACAAGACAACATGGCGGGTATGTGAATATCTTCTCATCTATTGTACATCCACCCGGTGAAATTAGCTTTAATAAGACCACCAGATAACGTAAATAAATGCTTTAAACATTCACAATTACGCTAACTGTACCTTAGTCTGAGTTTTACACAACGATATCAATTCGAAATAAAACGAAAAACGTGACCTTGGCTGTGCTGCTAACTGTGGCTAACGTTAGCTCACCGTTGGGGGACTGTCAGTTATGGAGGAATTTAATGTGGCCTGTTTTTTTTTTTTTTTGACTGCAGGAATCGGAGCGTTTCTGAAGAATGCATGGAACAAGGAGCCTGTTATCCTGACCTCATGTGCAATTGGAGTTGTAGGTCAGTAACCTGTGTGTGTGTGTGTGTGTGTGTGTGTGTGTGATAGAAAGAGAGCACAACATTGTACAACTTGCTTTTGATATAACTCCTTTGACTGTACTCGATTATGTCAATAAGAGAGAATCAGTGGTATCCCAAATGATGGGACCATAAGATTCCACTGGTATATATTGACTTTACCTCAACTGTCTTTAGTTTGACAAGTTTGGTGATAGTTTAATTGAATATATAACATTAAACAACAAATGGGCCTTTCAAAACCACCGTTTATTAAAATTTTCATTTCATGATAACGTGGTTATTAGATCTCATCTCCAAAGTACTTTTAAGTTAAATGTAGCCAAAAGCTACAGCATGAGATCATATCTACCCCAGAGCTACTAAAACCAAGAAGATGACCAAAAGCACCTCAAAAGTGAATGTTCTGAGATGTCTTAATATACTCAGAGTCTCATTGGTCCTCTGGTTGGCTGTTCCAAGGGTCAGACCTTCAATGATGAAATGATGCCTCTCAATACTTTTAATTTCTAGCCTTTTTATGTGTAGAAGTGGTCAGCACCAGGGTATGTCAGGGGTTTGCTAAGAACTTATGCAAATGTTTAAGTGCTGGTAAATTGATTCTTAAACATAAAGCAGTGCTCTTCATAATGGGATTAATGTTTCTCTCTCTCCCTCTCTGTTTTTTTTCTATATGAGTTGTTGTGGGGACCATAACTGGTAGATTTTTGTAGACACAATCTACACTATAAAGTGTAATTAATATATTTTATGTAAAGTTAGTAAAACTTGTTTTTCCTCAGGTGTTCTTCTGCCATTCATCAGCCCCATCACAAAGTATACAGGAATGATCAATTCGGCTGTGCCGTACAACTACCCAGGTAAGCACTGCTGCTGATCAGGTTGTGGTTGAGTGTCAGATACTACGCAATGTTGACACAAGTGAAACAGCTCTGGGTATTTCAGCCATTTATTTCAATACAAGTTTAATCAAATATTAAAGCTTCCTTTGCATCCTGATTCAATACAGTCCCCGTGCGAGATGATGGGAACATGGCTGATGTCCCTGCCCATCCATGTGAACCAAAAGGAAATAACTTGGACTGGCTTAAAAAGATGTAATTTCACATTGTCACAGTCAACACTTCTGCTGTTCCTCTTGTTCATGTGTGTCTACATATCTGCTCCCCTCATTAATGTCCCACAATAAAGATTATCTATTTAATTCTACTTTTGTGCCACATTGTTTGATTTGGATTGAATGCATGTTGTTGTACATTATAAAATTACATGAACATTTAATAAAATGTCATGTTGTAATTGCCTTAGTTGAACAAGTTTTAACATTAGAAAATCTAGTCTAACAGTGTTTTGTTATTTGGACATGAAAAATGTCAGCGGTTTACTTACATCTTTTCATAAAAAGTTATTGCAGAGTTGATCAAAATTGTAACATCACTACAATTTATAAATCTAAGCTATTGAAATTTGAACATGAAGTCTATATTATTATTATTATTATTATTATTATTATTATTATACAGAAAACCTTAAGATAACCTAAACATCAGTTTTAAAGACATCCATGACATTTTTTGACTTTCCACTACATAACAAATGCTGGATTGGTAGACCAACCACTGTGTTAAGACTTTGATTTTGCAGAGCAGATCATAACAGTTTTGAAACTAAGCTTCAGCACAACCCTGATCCTTCACAAGAGGCTTAACTTGACAAAGCTGTGTAAAAACGTATTACTTGTGTAATACCTGCATTATTCTACTTGAATAAGAAAGATAGCAAATCAATATGTAACGCAGTGCTGCATGAAACCTAGTGGCAACAGTTAAAATATGGATCTGAGGATTATTCAATAAGATGGGGTAATGCCGGTGTCACTTATTTTGCAGTAATATAAATGCACATTTTAAAATGTATACAAAACCTCAGTTTAATATAGAAGTTATTGATACAGAGTAACAGTGGACAAAGATTTCCTTCATAGAACTTTTATTTCACAACTCAATATTCAGTGTTTCAGATAAAGAATGTCTTCCTCAGCAGTATTCATCCTTATAAAATAATCTGTAGTCACCAGGATTTCATGTCGATGCAACTCAGAGAACAGACGGATGGTCTGTTTATGCTGCTTCATGATCTTTTACAGAACCAAGGAACTGTAAACTAAAATAGGTGTGCAATGTTCTAACAATATTTCACTATGGAAGAAAAGTTTTGGACTTTGGAGAAGTTCCCGTTTTTAGCGGCAGTGTTACTGCAACAGACACATTTTAGCATGTTAGCTTTCTGTGCCTCCATCTGCAGCCGTGATAAGAGGACAGGTGAAAAAGTATCTTTTAGACATCCACACATATACTTTCTGTACACATGTACAATATCCTGTAGACTAACTGTAAATATTGATTTGCCATACATTTCTTGTTACATATTTATACGATTTATACTTTTAATAAACTTCCCATGTATCTCTTCCCATGTAACATATTTCATACTTCAGATATATTTCCATGTTGTACATATACTACATTATTTCTCTGTATCAATCATTTTATACAATCAAATGTTTGCACACTTTTTATTAATGCACAAAAGAGAGAAAACTTTGAATACCAGGATAGACATATAAGCAGGTTTTCCAGTACGGGAGGTTCACTGCATCTGCAGGTTCTACAAAGTCAAAATGTTCTACCAAAGTGAAATATCATCATAAAAAGAAGTCAAATAAAAGTCACACAATCACACGTTTCAAACACTATTTACGAGCATGAATATGCATTAGCTCTATCATTTTACGGTCACCTTTATTAATGAAGCCATACTACTCAAAGTATATATATGCTGTTAGAAATGAGTTACTACAAGCATTACAGGCGATATTTTCAATCTTCAAGGTGCTAAAAGATCACGCTCAATTACAACTGGAACATAAACCATATCAGTTTGCACAGATAGAAAGTTTCACCTTTAAACTGCAGTTTTCTGGAGGTGATTACAGAGCTACAGAATATTACTTTGGATATCTCTAGTTTACCATTAACACTTGCTCAGACATTGGTCAACTTCCCTTCTGCTTTCTCCATCACTTTCATAGATACTTTTCCCCTATTAAAACTTAATCCTCCCACTTTTTTTATTCTTAATCCTGTCGTCTGTCTTGGCTTTCACATCTCTCTTGAAGATTCTGCTCAGTCTGATTGGTAAACGTACAACTACAATCAACGAGCCTAGATCTTAACTAGCTTTAGATTTGGGACTGAAAAGGAATCAAGAAGACATCAAATCCAAAGACTAAGCATGCAAATGTATCATTCTTAACACGTTCAGCCCTCCACAGTGTGCTACTTTCTAAAAGACAAACAAACACTTCTGTCAATAACACCATCCAAATATTCAACTATTAACTGTCACAGTTTGTGTCTGTGAAGCTTTTCTGTTTTTTGTTTTGTTTTCTAGGACTTGCTCTGTATTAAATATGTATTCCACTGAGAAACTAACAAGCCTCATTGATCAGCCATTAGAATAATCAAATTTAAGGTAGAATTTGTTTTTACAATGTATTTTGAGTCCAGGTAGAGTTAAACTAATCCAAAAATCTACATTCATAAAACACCAATACATAACTTTTACAGCAGCAGAATATGTTGTGTTAACTGGCAGAAAAGATATAACTGATTTAACACTCCAACAGCATTGCCCATGTTCAGTAATTTTAAGGTAAAAATGACACTGTGCAAAGTCTCTCTCAACTAAACAACCACGTTTTAAAATAGAAGACACTTTGAATAAATTTAAAAGTTCACTTTCATTGAAACCAAGAAATGCAACAATCCTGCAGGTTTTCTAGAAGTATAATATCATAGCACTTTTAGAGTAGGAGCCTGTCCTCTTTCTGTAACACTTCATTACAGTGGAAGTGAAAGTTCACAACCTGCAATTAGGAGCCAGTCCCTAGATCAGCCTAACAAAGGACACCCTTCTGAATATGGCACAAAAATAACAAAACTGTAGATATTAAAGGGTTACACATTGAGAAATAATTGCACTGTGAAACAGTAAGAGTAATAAAAGGCATCTTTCATAGGCCAGGCAAAACCTAAAAATATTAGTTATTACATAAGATACAGTATGTTGATCTGAAACACTAATCTAGGTACAGCCAAACACCTTACGCTTGTTTCATAAAAACTAGCCTAGATTTTACTTTAATGCCCACTTTGTTTCACTCAGATATTATTGTGGTCTTGTTTCTACTTTTTCAACTACTTCAAAACTGAATGGCCTGTAATCATATTTATAACAGATCAGCCTTTACACATGAACCATTTACATTTTGATTCACAAATGTTGTATTCCTGCACACAAAACACAATGTGTATTTGATTAATTTGCAGAAAAGAACATCCAAAGTAAATTGAAACGAATCAACATGAACCAACGGGCTGTTTCCAGGATTCAACCTGAGGTCTGGTGGACTGACAAACAAAAGAGAACAGGATTGCTGCTGCTGTGGGAATAAAACTTTTACTCAATGATGGGAGCTGAGCGATCATTGGTGACAGTTCTTCTGAGTCGGACGTGGGCAAATGGGTTGAGCCTGAAAGGAAGAAACATTAAAAATAAAATATATGATAATTGCACATTATATAAACATTAATTAAAGGGGTGCTCCTGCAAGTTAGGATTGTACAGTGGTTGGACCTGCAAGAAACACGAATAGTAGTCTACAGCCAGGCTCAATGCTCTTTAAGGTTGTATTTAGGCACAGCGGTGCTTGTGCTAAATGCTAATATCAGCATGCTGATATGCTGATGTTTAGCAGGTATAATGTTTATTATCTTTACAATATTAGTTTAGCATGTTAGCATGCTGAGGTTAGTTAATTAGCAAAAGAAAAAGGAGAACAGCTGGGACTGATAGGAATGTCATTTATGTTACAGGTATTTGGTGATGCTGATTCAATTCAATTGATGATTTTTCATCTAGATTTTAAGTCATAAGATCACCAAAGTAATTAGGATACATCCTCGGAGCACTAATGCCTATACAAAATGTCACGGTGACCCATCCAGTAGTTGCTGAGATAAAGTGGTAGCAGACCGATATTACCATCCCTAGCGCTGCACCGCTAGCTTGCTAAAAAAGAAATGTCAAAATTGATGGCCAAGTGCCAAAAAACAATGCTTCCAATAAACTGCTTGAAAGCTTCTTTGGTTAGACACTCCTTGCCAGGTAAACACTCCAAGCTCCTAGTTTGTAATACAGGTTTTGTGATAAAAATGTGTGGTCCTCAAGCTCAACCCAAGATTACCTAAGCAATCAGTCACTTATCAGAGTAATGTGACTAGTTATTTAACTTTGACATATGAAATTGGTGGAATGCCCCTTTAATGACACACAGAGCACCTGCTAAAAGTTACCTGTTTGGGGAGGGTGGTTGAGAGACCAATTCTGATGTGATCTGTAACATAAAGATAAGATAATATTAATGAGGATTTTACATTTACATCTGTTTCTTTTCCATTAACTGTGAAGGTCCGTTTGGAGCACTCTTTACTCTTGACCTCCTCACAAAGGTCTCATCTTTCTGACCTTGTTGCTGTCGGCCATGCTGTACGGGCGCGGGCGGAAGGTGCTGACCCTCTGGGGAGGAAGTGAGCGCTCCTCCTCTGATTCTGGGGTGAGGGCTGGGAAACCTGGAGACACCAGCTTGTCGAGCTGGCCCGTACTTGTGCTGTTAGCCTTAGATAAGAAGAGGGAGCTAAAGGAAAGGTCAATGACAGAGATAGGAAAGAATATACAAGGAAACTTGATCAGGGTTGAGAGATGTTGGTTTTGTGTAAATTTATCAACAGTGCTGTTGGTGTTGGAGAGCAAAGTGAGTGTGTTGGGAAAGGGCGGTGGAAAGACTCATTCTGCAGTTTATCCTGTGCGTTTTTCTGTGCGTCTGGCATGAAAGATGTTTTGATTTATAAGAATACAGATGGAAAAGGGAAAAATTTCAACATGAAACCCATTAAGTTTTAAAAGGAAATCAGCCAACGATATAACTTCCTACTTTTCAAAGTATTGCTGATACACTGAGTTATAAAACAGCTAAGGGGAAGGTAAGGAAGCATGCCTGTTATTAACACTGTCAAAGTTCATCAACCTCTTCTTTGACTTACCTCTCGAGGTGATCCATCTTACTGTGGTGTGGCTGAGTGTAGGAGAAAGGGAACCAGCCTTTCCTGTAAAGGAAAATTTTACTATATGTGACCACTGCTGAATAATAAAATGAGAGCATCGAGCGCCAAGACAGGAGTGTGTGTGATGATGAAAACTCTCTTATCACGTCTTATATGAATATATTTATATGACAATATATATTAAGTCTTCTGAAGGAAGTCAGAAAACACTGTTCTACTTACAGTAGGCCAGAAAGGAGCACACGGTTAAGGGGAAGTGGTGTCCCTTACTTGTTCTGGTTATCATGAACATAATCTTGAAATTCCAGCCAGAACCAACTTCATTCAGCCTTATCTTATGGCAATGAAGTATTCTAGAGTCTTCTAATCGTACGCATTATAACAATCCTACACATTACAAGGCCCTTTCACGTTACACAGCGAGACCATTCAAGGGGTTTCTCTCTTTTGCTGTGCATTTCAGAAAATTCTACGTCAGTGTGTGATTTCTAAAACTTACCGTCCAGTTCGTTCATTCTGGCCGTAGTGCCAGCCGTCTCTGGGCTCAGAGATGAGCAGGGTGATGTTGTCACCAGGCTGGAAGTGCAGTAAGCAAGCTCCACTCCCCATGCCGACATCCTCCGACGCTCCAGGAGTGTGAGGGAACATGGCTTCCACACATGTAGGTCCAGATAAAGGCAGCGTCCTGGGGAGACTGGAGCCTAGGTAGAGGAGAAAGAGAAAACAAAACTCTTTACGAGTTTCATGAAATCAAGTCCTTCAATGTATTTATAACACAAAACTGCAGCCATGCATGTAATCCAGCATTAGTGTAATTTTATCTCACTGACTCATCAGCCTGACAGACAGAGCTTTATTCAGTTACTGTGTATGCAAACACATAATTTCCTGCTGCTGCTTCATGTTAAATTTATTTTTCATCAGCAGCTCAGTTGTAAACATTTCAGGGAGTAATGAAGCAAGAATAAGCAGCCAGAGTGAGCTCTTAGATGGTGAGCTACAGGCGACATGCTGCACATCAACAACTACTCAGCATAGTAACAAACTCCTTTAACTGTGCTCTGCTGTTGTTGCTGAAGACTACTTGTGAAGTGCCCTGCATGAACTCAGACACATTTATTTTTGACGGAATTCTTAATGAAAACAGCATGAGTTTGTCTGGCTGCACTATAAACAGATAAACCAGTTTCTCTTATGTTGTATTTCAGACAAAGTAGCTGCTTGTGAGTATTTGCTCAGGCCAATAACCCTGTGTGTGGCTAAATCAAAAAAGGACTAAAATCTTTTGATGCGGATTAATGGGAATGGACACACTTACAGAGGAGACTAATCACATCTTACCCTGAAAACCGCCCAGCCTCATTTCACTGACAGGTCTCCTCGGCAATGGAAGAGTTGCTGTTGCACACATCTCAGCGGTCTTCAGCAGCCAGGCATTGTGCGATGTTGATGAAGTATTGCTCCCTCCTGTTCCCACCTGTTGGTGCACTAACTGCACAGGAGTCATGGCCCTGGATAAAGGAGCACTGTGGGGCAGTGGAGGACTGTGAGGAGCACTGTGGGAGATAGGGAGTGTCATGCCCTGCAAGGAGCCGCTGCTTGGGGAGATCTGGCTGAGCGACATCACCGTGGAGGGGATGAGGCATGGGGAGAGGTTGGATGTGTTGGTGGCCAGGAGGAGAGAGCTTTGCTGGGCCGAGCTGCCAGTAGTGGTGGGAGTGGACGCAGCAGGGCTGGCACTGCTGCTGGCACTGCTGTCGGGGAGGGGGCTGGCTGATGTACTGAGGGGTGTGCTGGCATGCTGAGGAGAAGCTCCGCATGATGAACCTCCAGCAGCTCCTCCAGTGGAGACAGAGCAGAAAGTCTGGGGGGAGCCTTGAGGGGGACAGGTATCACTCTGGAAGGAGGAGTGGAGTGAGCGTTGCTGCTGGGAACGACTGGAGTCTCCATTCAAGAGAGGAGGGACTTCTTGAACAGAGAGCCTCTGAAAAACCAAGGACAGATACTGTTAACTACCAGAAATGACTCTCTAGCAATAATAATAAAATAATGTTTAATAAAGTTTCTAAGTTGTTGAATTTCCAGGTACAAGAGGTGAGTACTTGAATCATGAATATGGTGACTTTAGACTTGACTAGGCAAAATGAAAAAGCACTTTGTCTCTTCAAATTTTACTTTAACAGCAATAACTTGTGACTTCACTCGGAATTCGCCTTTTGACTTGACAGTTGATATCTCAGATCACATAAGGACTTACAGGCTATGAATCCAAGACTTTATTAGCCTAAATGTTGTCTTTTAAAATCAGTAAACTACGTATCTGTCATTAATGGGTGGACAGCGGTAAAGTTAGCTTCCCCCTGTTCTGAATTCTATAATGACTCAATTAGGACTCAAATAAAAAAACTTGTTCCTGTGACTTTATTTGAGACTTGACTGTTACCACTTTGCCAACATTTGAGAGGTACATGGGACCTTCAAAACAATGACTTTGCCCCACCTCTGCCAGAAAGAGCTAATAATAGACTTGTTTTTGTTCTTGACCACCACCATATATGTTTGAGTTTATCCTGTGAGGTTTTGAAAGGGTTTTAAAAATTTCAACCCACCAAGTAATCCTTCTGTGGAAACCAACTACAGTGCACCTGAAACTCCAAAGCACACATTAAGCATCAGACAAAGAATAAATAAAAATGATCTGACCTGTTCCGGATGAGCAGAGCCCAGCTTAGTATTGCGGAGGACCTCGGTTATCCCAGCAGCCCCTGAGCTTTGAGGTGCAGTGTGACGCAGCAGGTTCAGAGCGCGTTCTGGGAGTTTTGTGGGCTGAGAACATGACTGCTGCCAAGATGACAGTTTCTGCGACAGAAGCTCTCTCACCTGATTATGTTCAAAAGCACAAATAGAGAAAATCAGAACACTGTTAAAGGTTTACACTGGAGTTATTCTATTTTCTTTGCTATTGTCAACTAATCCCTGAACAAACCAAAAACCATATACTGCATGGGTCCAACTCTCAATGCTGTCCAACTTCCCTACCTTGTCTGTGGCTGTCAACCCAGTAATTACTACCAAAGATGTAAATGTTTCAAAATGGGTCACAAATATTTATTTAAATTTTTTATTAAAAAAAAAAAAAAGGTTCAGTAATTCCTAAATCAACTGGACACTGTAGTTTCAGCAAGCTTAATTCAAACAGGAGAATAAAGTGCATTTGTTGAGGACTTTTTTCAGGTACAGATAAATACACATTCTGGGAAGTAGTGAATATTTACAGCAACAGGACCAGGGTTCGAATTACAGCGATTGGGGGCATCTGGTCCTAATTAAGACTTGGATCCCCCAAAAAGAGGAAAAACCAACAGGTTTGGGGGATTGAAATATTTATATTTCCTTCTTGCCTTATCGTAAATATTACATTATATTTCCCACATCATGCAAGAAAGAATCTATCTTGTAATATGGTTTCAGACACCCCTAAAGTGGACCCTACCATTTCTTAACCGCAACGTTAGTCCTGCCTGCCTCACTCCCATCACTGCAGTAGCTCTCATCCTCATTAAAGTTCATGCTCGTGTGTGTCCCACAAGCCAATGGAAATGCTGTAGGTCAATGTAAGTAGCTAGCTATCTATTGTCATTGTATAGTTCCCACTCAGATCAGGACGGCACATGTGGGGTCGACGCAAAATGAACAACAGTGCCCATGTTCATTGTAATAAAGGAACAAATCACCCAGTGCAAAAGTCTGTCTCTTTAATATGTTTTTAGTAATTTTTGGAATACGATGAAGGTCCATGGCACAGATTAATATGCTAAATCAGAATTTGATTAGATATACTTAATTGTTGATTTTAGTTTTTTTTTTCTTGGGACTTGAAGACAGTATCCTTTAAACTGAACAGTGAGACCAACCACTCAGTTCGTCTGAATTTCAATATCTCAACGTAAGAAAGCTGAAATGTTACTAGCTAAATAAATTTAGGTGCAAATGTGTGTAATGATAAGAAAATGTGAACAGATCACCTTGGAGTGGTAGTTGATGAGCAGTTTGGTAACACAACACTGTCTGTCCACCAGGAAGCAATATCGTCTCCTTTCCTCGGTGAGCGCAGACTTGTAACCGGTGGCAACCAGTGCGTCCAGCTCGCCTTGGCGACGACTCATCAACTCCACAAACTGAAGAAAGTCAGAGAGATCTCACTGCAAACCTCAACATCCTTACACATGCACTCACATCACATACGCAGTACTTAAAGACAGAGTGACCTTTGCTGCACATTGTAAGGAGAGAGAGACCTGGAGCATTATGCAACATCATATCCTGCCTGTTGCACAACAATAACAAAATCCAAATCATTGCTTCCTTTGCGCCTTGGGTGACCTTTTTTTCCCAACATAACTCTCCCCCACCCATTTGATTTCAAGTGGCCAAATTCTTTCACCCTCTTATATCATTCATATTTCTACCACTAACAGCTTGTACTTGTTTCCTGAAAAATCAGCTGAAGCAGATTTTTCTTTAATCTTATTCACACTGGCCTACTTCTCACACAAATGCTCACACAACTCTGCTTTTCAGTCTGCTGTAATGCTTGGGGAGATGTTAAGGATCTGTGAATTTGAAGGGTTTTTGTTTCCCAAATGAAAGTGATCACCGTGTCACTAACTTCAGCTCACATGTTTGTGCATTTCACTTTGGTCTTCGCTTACCTGCATCTCTCTGTCTCCATATTTGTGTGGGTGACGACTGCCCTGGCTCTTCCTGCGGAGTTTCTTCAGCTGCGACTGGCAGCGCTCGATAGACTCAGATTTAGACCTACGTTCACTCTGATACTTCTTTAGGGTGGCCTGAGAGGAAAGTCAGAAGATTTATTTAGAATTTAGAAGTGTCTGATGAAATATGGTTTGATAGAGCTCATATTTAAGATTTAAGAGTAGTTGTCCAAACACTTTTATTTATCAAGGTCAATCTGTTATTCTTATGTATTTTTCCATAATTTCTTCTTCTTTTTTTTTTATTTTACAAATGGACTTGCTAAATGAAACGTAACATTTTAAATTAAGCAGAAATTCTGCTTTTCTCACAATTGATCAAAAGTGAATGGAAGATATAGTGAGTGTAGAAAGTTTTATTATTATTAACTTACTGTGAGGTATTTAATGTCCAGTTCCAGCTTCTGTTCCAACTGGGCGAGCAGCTCAGAGTGAAACAGCTTCAACTGTTGATGAAATGATCCATGTGCAGCATTTAAAACAAAAGTATACACCATCCACGATTCAAAATGTTAACTTCTAAACTATTTCTGGTCATTTTAAAATTTCAAAAATCATACAATATTTTAAAATGATGGCTAAAAATCTGTCCCCATAATGACCATGCAATTTAAATAATTCAACATTCAGCCACATGATCACAATGTTAATATCTGATCAATAACATGAAATTATTAGTCCAGAACAGCTGCGCTCCGTCTTACCACATCTTCCAGCTGCACCTGAATCTGTCTGTGGACCTCGGCCATCTGAAACAGTGTGTCTCCTGTGAGGAGCAGAGAACAGTAAAGGCGATCAGTCTTATATGTGATATTTAGAGTATGCAGAAACTACCGCACTGTGTTTATCGTAAATCTGTGCTCTAATAATGGCCGTTCACAACACTATCAACATCAACCAGTGGGGGAATGTAAATAAATACATATTTTCAAGTACTATAGGCCCACTTAAGTACAAATTTGAGATACTTGTACTTAACTTGAGTATTTTCTTGTCATGCCACTTTATAATTCTACTTCACTACATTTCAAAGGGAAATATTGTACTTTTCATTCCACTACAATTATTTACAAATTACTTGCTGAAAATCGATTACTAGATTAATAGAAAATTAATTGCAGAGTATTTTGATCATTGATAAATCTTTCATGGCTCCAGCTTCTCAAACGTGAGTATTTGCTGCTTTTCCTTTGAATTATTTTAAATTATTTTTTATTTTTTAGGGTTCAGAAGGAACCATTTTTCTGAATACTTTTAAGTATATTTTCCTGATAATACTTACTACAGCATATTAGTAAGCATACTACATATTTTTACTTAAGTAACATTTTCAATGCAGGACTTGTAATGCATACTCCATTACATGTAGTAATACTACTTCCATCCATCCATCCATCCATCGTCAACTGCTTATCCTGCGTACAGGGTCACGGGGGTAATACTTACTTGTAATTGAGTAAATACTTGAGTTAATACTTGTAATAGAGTATTTTTACAGTGTGACAGTGTAAGTACTTTTACTTAAGTCAAGGATCTGAATACTTCCTTCCCCATTAACATACACACAGAAGACACAACAGTCAAAATGTCTCAAAACTTGCTGCTTGAACACAAATGTACAAAGTGTCGGTCAGCTGTGAGTCCCTCCCTCGGTCACACAGCGCTGTAGTATGTGGTGGCTGGCATCTCGCCCTCCGACTCTCCTGCCTGCCTCCCCCGCAGTTTTCAGCATTACAATGAGATCATGTGGTGTTGTTAATCTCTCAACAATGACCCTACTCTCTCCCTTTCCCTCTGTTGTCTCTCCCTCTCGCTACATTTCCTCATTCCCTCTTGTCTTCATCGCCTCCCTCACACAACACATGCAGCAGACAATATTCTCCATACTTCTCTCCAGCTGTCACGTCAACTCTCTTCACTTTATTAGGTGCCATCCCCAGTTTAGTCTTATTTTCTCCTCAACCCGGCCCTTCTCCACCAGCCGCCCACTCACCCAGCTCTTTGGAGCCTTGGCTGTCGCTCGCCAGTTCTCCGAGTTTCACCAAAGCATCGAAGTACCCTTTGGCAGCCACAGTTACTCCTGAAGAAGACAAGAGTGCATTTTAGGGAAAATGGAAAAACATCCTATTCAGTGATTCAGTGACGGATTACTACACGCAACTCAGCTGAGAGGACACATTTAAAGGCCTGTGTTCGACTAACCTGTCAGGGCTTTCTCATAGTGTTTCCCCATGGTCACAAAGTTCTTCAGACTGGGGTTGAACTGGTCCAGAATCCCCTATTGGCAACGAACACAGCATGTCACTACACATTGTACTGTGAATGATTGTGTATGTGAGAAACAACACCAGAGCCAGATCATATATTTATGAGCTTCACTCTACTTCACAGACAGTAGAGTCATACCTTGTAGACATTTTCTGTCATCTTGTTGACCTCTTCTGTTCGAGACATTTTCCTTCCCTCAGTTATGTCCTGCAACTATATCCGTTTGTATTGTCTTTTTCTCCTGTTGGTCGGGGCCCTAAGCTTTACAGCAGACAGCAATCCCCTAAAAGAGAACAGGAAAAAAAACACATTGCAATTAGGGATGATTGATCGCAGGGACTCTTAAAATGTACCCCCAAAAAAAGGAAATAAATTGTCACCTATTTAGATAGATATTGCCTGATGTTCACTGTTTCTAATTTCTCATGTGTCAGAATTTTCTTTGTCATAAATTATAATAAATGGAACATCTTTGGGATTTGACAGATTGTTAGATAAAACAAGGAATTTGAACGTGCCACCTCAGGCTCTAGGAAGTTATAATGGGTGTTTTCACTGTTCTGGTATTTATAAACGAAACAATGAACCTATCAATCATAAAAACTATACACTGTGATAAGTGTCTGGCATTTGTATTGGTCCACGTGTACAGAGAACCTCCCTTCTCCCTCGCTTTTAAGATTTCACTGCACAAATCCTTTTAAATCTTCACATTAACTAAACAGGAATCTGTATATGACCATTCAGGGCTGTCGCTCTCTCCAAGACTGACTAAAAGTGTGAGATTTAAATCAGCTAGAGGACTTTTAAGGCCATCAAACCATCACAACAAGTGATGAGGATGTCAAAGCGTCTTGGGTTTTGTCTGATGTTACATTCACATGGATCTCCTCTGTGTCTCAGCTGTCAGTTTCTACGTTATCACTTTGCAACATTACGGCAACCCAAATATTTCTCCTAGACTCCAGTGCCAGACGAGTTATACCATTTCAGATAAGAACAATGGGCTTCTCCAGTCTGAGTCACAGGTGTCAGAGCACTGAATAAACATGCGACAACAGTGTTTCCTCAGCAAAGAGGACGATCAAGGAGGGACCGCACTGGGGTCAAAGGATTTCCAGTCTGGATTTAATGGCAAAATGCTCTCTCAGTTTTCCCTGTGCACCCCTCCTTTGTTATCACAGCGAGATTACAGAGAAAACGTTGACCCAGATCATCTAATGGTATATGTCACAAAAAAAACATTTCCAGACTCTTGCTCATTAAGGCCACCCTGGTGAAGCCTGTAATTTGTGAGAAGAGCTGTAATAGTCTGTTGTCCTGCAGACAGAAAAGTGGGAGCTTTGTCCTAAATTTGTCTTTGGGCTTTGTCAGTGTGCACATTCTTTAAAATGGTGAAGTGAAATATTGAATGTGTGCATATTCTCAGTTTAGTGTGGTTTAATTCAAAGAAATATAGTGTTGTTTGTTTCAGAATGCAACAGGAACGGTCTGCAGGTGGTTGGGACACTGATACAGAAGGTGCATTCATGTGCCTTCAAATGGTTTGGAAGCAGCTGCAATGAGTAGTCAATTTAGTGATTAGTCAATCAGCAGAAAAATAATCTGCAACTATTTTGGTGAACAATTATTCATTTGAATCATTTCTCAAGTAAAAATGCCAAAAATTACCTGGTTCAAATGATTGATTTGCTGTTTTTTTCTGTTTTATATGATAGCAAACTGAACATCTTTGGGTTTTGCACTGATGGCCGGACAAACCAAACAATTGTGGACATTTTTCAGTATTCTCTGGCATTTTATTGTTGCAGCACTAAAGACACCACAACATTGTCATGGAATGAATAACCAAAACACAGACACATGCATGCATTTACTTCTTGCATTCCTCCAAAGGTGTAACATTGCAGCTAAATGAGCCTTTTCTTCTACACCATCTCATCTCATTTTAACAACTGCATGACCATCTTTTGAATTACAGAGACAAATGCAAAGTAAACCCCCAAAAAGATACAACTAAAATAAACCAGTTGTTCTCATAAAATCAGATATGAAGAAATTGTTTTTTAAACAGAGGATGTTTTTCCTGAGGTAATAAAATTGACCCTAGCCATTTGCCTGCACAGTGCAGCTCAGTAACAGCTACCTGTTGGTCTCAAACTCTCAGCTCTACTTCCATTTGTAAAACAGTAACACATGTAATAATAAAAAAAGAAAGAAAAAACTTACATACCTCTTCAGATCTCATTGTGGGAAACGATAAAGACTTCCTGCGCGTCTTTGAGTGTTAAATGAACAGTACAACACCCCCTCTTTTCTTCCTATTAGGCTACTTTCCCTCTCCGTTAGTTAGTGGGGGGTTGTTTCATCCAGCAGCGCACTAAATCTCAACTCCCCTCCACCCCTTTTTCACATGGCCTTCGCTACCCCCCCTTTCTCCCCTCCCTCTCCTCTCTCTGCCTGTCGTTTACTCCCAGGAATCGGGGTCAGATATTTGGTGCCGTTCAGTACCTCTCCTCATTACTGAGCCGATTATCGACATGCCTTCACGCCCGCAAAAAAACAAAAAACGGCCAGAAACACCACCGACAAACCCTCGCCCAGTACAACCAGCTCCCTGCCGTTGGAAACCACAGTCAGCCTCCCATTCTGTGTCTGCCTCTCTCTCTGTCGCTCGGGCAGAATAACAATGAGCCAACGGGACCCCGTCTGAATAGAAGCAGGAGGAGAATAATGCCTTGAACTTTTTAAGCCACAGCACAGGCAGGCCTATCACTGGCCTACATACACCATCACTATATTCATGCTCCTTCTCAGAGGGGGGTCAGACGAGGAGGAAGGGGAGGAGGAGGAGGCCCCTGCGTGGACTCAGACCCTTCATTCACTGCAATAAAGTGCTGAGAAGAAAGAAATAAAGTTGCGGGAGAGGAAAGTTTAAAGTGGTGGGAAAATGCCACAAGGAGTTTTGTTGTAGCCAGAAAGTAACTCAGGTACTGTACAATTTTAGAGGTAGGCCTACATTGTACTTTTTACTCAGCTACATTTATCTGACAGCTTCAGTTAGCCTAGTTACTTTGCAGATTCAGTTTGTTTTTTGTTTTTTTCAACTAATAAATGACTATATTATTACAGGTTAAGTTGCCTGGCAGTATATAGGCCTAAAGTAATTCAAATTAGCTCCACCTTTACTAGCAGTAATGAATCAATAATTATAATCCAGTAATAATTATGGATTATTATGCTGAAATGGGCCGCTCTGCATAATAAAAAGAGTATTTTTTTACACTGCTTTATTACCACTTTTACGTGAAAGATCGAAATACTTCATCCACCAGTGGTTATATGTTCTTTGACACAGTGGTGCATTTACTCAAATACTGGTCTCAAGTATAATTTGGATGTACTTCACCAGGACTGTAACAAAGATTTTAGCAGTACCGAGATCATGAGTGCCCCCAGCACAAGCCCCACCATTTAAATTCCACCCAAATTGCTAAAACCAGCAAATTTACTGAATAAATAAATAATACAATGTAAAAAAAATAATAACGGACTCTCTAAAACAATTTAATGAGAATTATTGCACTATATTTATCTGACAGTTGCTTTGCACCTTCAGATTGATAAAAAAATAATTAAAAAGATGACATCACATTACTGCAGGAAATGCAGGTGTCTGAAGCTGTCTTGAGTTGCAGTTACAGGTTCTTCCCAGAGGGTGGCGATAGTGCAACATCACTTCACCTGTATGACACTACTAACCGTGCAAACTACAGTGCTACACAACATTAAACACACTGGTTTTTATTAACACATGCCATTTATAATAATGATCATTTCACTCAATTTTGAATGTAAGTAATGAAACATTCATCACAGTTACCATGTAAAGCATCTTCAACTCTGGTGTTATTTTAAAGTCTTCATTGTCCAGACTTTACCTCATCACTGCAGCACATTGCCTCTCCACACTATTGCCATTACTGGACACAATCAGAACAGGTCAAACCCACATCCCAAAACACATCAAAGTGTCTTTGCTCAGTCTCAGGCTGTCCCAGACGTCATCTCTGTCTGTCACCAGAGCAGCCGCCAGATTGCCAGCCATGGTAGGCGAGTGTGTTCGGTGGGGTTCTGGGTCACTTGGTTCAGTGTTGAGGGGAACATTGGAGCGTCTGTGGTCTCATGTCCTTGGACCTGAGCCGTAAAGCTGTTTGTGTCAGCTTGCTTCCTCTGGGCCTAATTCACACGCGCTAAGGAGATTGACAGACAGGAGAACCCGGCTCACACTGACCTATTAAACAATAAAGACAACTCATAAACAGCTCTCCCATCTATGCACCTACACCTTCATGTTATGCGTTTCATCGGACACGCCGGGAAAGCAGACGTGTCTCTGAAACAGGTCATGCGTTGCCTGATTAAAGATCACTCAGCTGATCTTTACTTCCAGGTTTCCTTTGGGCTGTGTCCAACTGTGTCACAGACAAACAGTGTCTCAGATGAATGTCCTGCCCAGGAGACAAAGACGGGTGTCAAAGCTCACATCAGTGCAGCCACAATTAAGGAAACAGTCAAATCAGTCCAATACATACCTGAAAAATATGTAAATTCTGAAAGTACAAATTATTTTGCAATCTTCTGCGAGCGCGCTGGTGAAGTAAATCCATTTAAGCCATTGTCTCTTATTGATTTCCCTGATTAAACCAAAGTGACAAATGAGAAGATGAAGGTTAAGGTTAGTTAAAGAGAGACTTCGTCATTTTAGAAAACTGAGATGAACATTAAGTGAAATATCATGCAGTATTATTTTATCTTATTAATGTGGCATAAAAAAAGATAATTTCACCTCCTATGAAATTCAATGTTTTGTACTTTTATGTGTGTATTAAGCACAGTGTATCAAAACACAATGAGTGTAGAGCTTTTTAAATAATTATTTTTGGCATTTATTAGGCTTTTATTTGATAGTAGAAGTAGTGAGATGAGAAAATGAGGGAAAAGAGAAATTAGGATTGAAATGCAACACAGGCCCAGTTTCTTAACACCGAGGGCATTAACTATTCATTGAATGCGAGACTGATAGAGTTCATGGTGAGCTATATGGAGAGGGCTATAATGTGTGTAGATAAAATTATGGTTTTCACATTCTTAATCTGATGAGATAAAACAATAACATGATACTATGGCCACAGTGTGTGTGTGCGCATTATCCACATTTACATTACATTTATTCATTTAGCTGACACTTTTAAGCGACTTACAATTGTTATATATATATATATATATATATATATATATATATATATATATATATATATATATATATATATATATATGTAAGAGACATCCTCTATCCCAGAAGAAACCTGTACTGTATTAAGGAGAGGATGACTGGGGCCATGTATTGCGAGATTTTGGGGAACAACCTCCGAGTCGAGTCTGGGTCTTCCAACATGACAATGACCCGAAGCACACAGCCAGGATAACCAAGGAGTGGCTCTGTAAGAAGCATATCAAGGTTCTGGCGTGGCCTAGCCA